>NW_028270168.1:5643059-5955809 GCF_037043375.1 Chiloscyllium plagiosum
TCAGAGTTCAAGATGATGGACAAAAGGATGGTTTAGAATTGCATGAATACTAATCTCAAAAGTACCCCTTAAGTGATATCACCCAGAAAGAAACTATTTAATCAAATATTGGACTTGTGGGATCTTGTTGTGTAAACATTGACCTCAGCGTTTCCATGAGAACATTGATAACATTTTAAATATTTCTCATTGATTGTGAAGTATTTGGGATGTATTGAGAATGTGAAACTTTTTCTGGAAACTTCTCTTTTTATCTCTCTTCTCCCTTCTCTTCTTCCCTGATATGGATATATTGTGCTGAACTACCCAGTTTACTTAGAAACTAAAGAAGTCACAAACACTCTCTGTAGTATCATCTTGCACAGTGAGTGCAGGCTTATTTGACTCACTTTGCAATATTATAGCAATGCAAGGGAGGTGCTAGCCCCAGTGATATTTTCATTAGATTGTTAATCCAGAGATCCAGGTAATCTTCTGGGGAATCAGGTTTGAATCCTGCCATTGGAGATGGTGGAATTTAGAATTAAGTGTGTATTGATGACCATGAGTCAATTGTTAGGGAAAACCTATCTAATTCCCTAACACCCTCTAAGGATGGAAACCGCTGTCCTTACTTGGTCTGGTCTATATATGAGTCCAGACCGACAGCAACGTGGTTTACTCTTAACTCCCCTCTGGGCAATTGGGGATGGGCAATAAATGCTGGGAATAGCCAGTGGCACACACATCCAGTGAATGAATTTCTTTACTAAAAATGCTTGGTTCAATTAAGAGTGGCCTGATATGGCTTTAGGGTTGGGAAAGATGTGAATGGTCAAATTGAGTTCAGAATGAACCCCCACGATGGTTTCCTTACCCCTTCCCACATTCTGTGGGTGGGATTACTCACAAAAGTGTGATGGACGTGTGTGATTCAGTCGAAATTTGATCAAATTGTTAATCAAATGGCTGTATTCATGCAACAATCCAGACAAAATCCAAACTCAATCCAATACAGACCTGGAACAGATTTTCTTTTATTGATTTGTTTTATTTTGAAATAATAAATATTCCTGTCTTGAAAACTGGAGTATTGTTGCACAGAGCAAAGTTACAATTAAATATATTCCACATTGCAAATGTGATTCACTTGACTTCCAGGAATCATTACTTAGACAAAGCAATAAAGATTTTAAATGAGATGAGACATGCATTTATTGAAAAAATTTAGAAGGTTTTCCGATGGATTGCTGCTGAGAGTTTGTTTACTCGTCCTTCTAATCACAACAGACTTGCTATAAGGGAATAAGGAGCTCTGAATGACAAGGAGCAGAATGTTCCTGGTCAGTGTGAGATGGAGATGGATGCCAAGGGGTCTGAATTAAAAAAACACAGAGCCACAGGTTTCAATGCATTCCCACTGCAGGGGGTATTACCTGTAGGTGGGCAGCCTTAATTAGGCGCCACTCTTGAGGGTGTTTTTAGTCTTGATGGAGTGTTGGTGGAAGAAGTCAAAAAGAGTGGAGCTGGAAAAGCACAGCAGGTCAGGCAGCATCCGAGGGGTGGAGAATCGACGTTTCGGGCATGAGGAATGTCAACCAACTTAGTGAAGACAGCCTTCCTGTGACAATCAAGAGGACCGTCAGAGCCCAATGTAAAGGACATGACTGCACTGGAGAGGGTGCAGGGGAGAGTTATCAGGATATTGCCTGGGATGGAGTGTGAAGGGAAATTGGATAAACTCCAGTAGTTTCCTTTGAAGCAAAGAAGGCTGAGGGGGTGGGGGAGCAGATGGTAGTGTGTAAGGTGATGAGGAGCAGGGACAGGGTGGATAGGAAGAACTTTCCCTTCAATGAAGGCTCGATAATGAGAGGGAATGTTTTTAAGGTGAAGGAGGTTTCAAGGGGTTTTGAGGAGTACATTTATCACCCAGTGGGAATCTGAAAGGCACCGCCTGGGAGGACGGTAGTGGCAGTAAACCTCACAAACTTTAAAAATTAGAGATGGCCACCTGAAACATCAACACATTCAAGGCTATGGGCCCAGTGAAGGAAAGTGGGAGTACAATAGATAGGTCACTGCAAACCAAATGGGCCGAAGGGCCTCTTCAGTGCTCTATGACCCTGAGACCTTATGGGAAGGTGCCACTGATAGGAAAGGCATGAACACATGGAGTGAATGCTACATTGAAAGGGATAATCCGTTCTGATCAGACGTTCAGTTTGCACGGCCCCCAAAATAATGTATCAATGGCAAGTCCACACAGAGTGGTCCAATCTGAAAACATCCTCATGTTCTCTAAGTAGTGGCCACCCACTGCTGTGGAGCTGCAGAGGCTCAGGAGTTGACAGGACTGAAGCTTCTGCCGGATGTTATTGGATAGTGACCTCAAATGCAGTGGGTCCTGAAGCTGCCTTTGGGAAAATAGCTCCCTCAGACTGACTGCTGGTACATGCTCCCTCAGGACGAACAGCTGGTACATACTCCATCAGGATTAACTGCTGGTACATGCTCCCTCAGGACTGACTCCTGGTACACGCTCCCTCAGGACTGACTGCTGGTACATGCTCCCTCAGGACGAACAGCTGGTACATGCTCCCTCAGGACTGACTGCTGGTACATGCTCCCTCAGGACTGACTGATGGTACATGCTCCCTCAGGACTGACTGATGGTACATGCTCCCTCAGGACTGACTGATGGTACATGCTCCCTCAGGACTGACTGCTGGTACATGCCCCATCAGGACTAACAGCTGGTACATGCTCCCTCAAACTGACTGACTGATGGTACATGCTCCCTCAGGACCTACTGCTGGTACACGCTCCCTCAGGACTGACTGATGGTACATGCTCCATCAGATTGACTGCTCTTTGCTTTCAATGGGGTCATAGTGCTTCAGAAAACCCATGCCTTTGATAGCCTTATCTTTATCTTTCTCTTCCCTTTCCCAAAACCCTCAGAGAGGATCATTGAGCTGCTTCTCACATTGAAGATGCTGTATTTACACACTATTCTGGTTCAATGGCATTTAGGTATCCTGGTGACCAAATTAACTCTTCAAGCTTCATTCTTTATTTTATGTCACCAGATCATCCTCTCTTCGAGTTCTTGAAGATAAAGGAAAGTATATTGAAATGAGATTAGACAGATGAGGCAGTACAGTTATAGAGTTCATTGTGAAATTTCTTTCACTACATGAGGGCAATTTTAATCATGCACCCAAATCAGCAATGAGTTGATGGGAACACCGTGCCGTCTCCCTGATACAGTACAGTTACAACGTTTGAAAAGTGTTTGGATAAGTTCATGAATAGGAAAGTTTTGGAGGTATATGGGATAAATGCAGGCAGGTGGGAATAGTTTAGTTTGGGAGCATGGTCAGCATGGACTGGTTGGGCCGAAGGTCTGTTCTGTATGATTGTATGACTCTATGATTCTAAATTGCTTTTCAAGTCAGGCTTCATTTTGAATACAGGGTTGAGCTGTGGTACCCACAATGACAGCTCATGAGGAGCACATGAAACAATCTGAGTCCAATCACGGAGCTTGATGGAACAGGGTGTGCAGACAGGTCAATTATTAAGGACGCTGAGCACAAGCCTTCAGCATTATACTGTCTGTTTGTAGAGAGCATATATTAGCACACGTCTAGGGAGCCTGACAAATGCAGAATGGTTTCCACAAGTGACAGAGTCTAGGATCAGAGGGCATAAACTCTGATCAGGGTCACCCATTTAAAACAGAGAAGAGGAGGGATCTCCTCTCTCAGGAGAGAGTGAATCTGGGGAATCCTTTACCCCAGAGGGCTGTTGAGGTTGGGTCATTAAAGTTTTTTCAAGGCTGAGACAGACAGATTTTTAATCAATAGTGGAACCAAGAGTTAAGGGAAAATGGCAGGAAAATAGAATTGAGGATTGTCAAGTCAGCCATGTTCTTGTTGAATAGCAGAGAAGTCTCAATGGGCTGAATAATCTCTTCTGCTCCCATGTCTTATGATCATCCTACTTCTTCTCCTGAATTAGGACCATGCTGAACTGAGAGTAGTGATCCTTCCAAGATTCCCTGGGTTTGATAACGGTCAGAAAGCATTGAACGCGTGTATTAACCAACTGTATGCCAACTATACAATTACCTCAGCAGCTAAAACAGATTAGCCTGAGAATTACTTCAGCTATACCTTGTCAGTCCAAGTGGTTTTGGAATGGGGAGGTGGGGCATGCAGGGTGCACTATAACGTTCCTCTGCTCACCTCCTGTCTTTCATGTAAAACAGATGGGAAATGGTTGAAAATGGCCCACGTTATGGCTCCATCTTTGTAACATTAACAGCAATTGTTCATTATTTCTGATTAAAACTGGAGTAAATTGTTGCAATATGACTTGGCCGAGGCATCATGACAGACAAATAATTTATTTCATCATCTTTATTTGTTGTATAAGTGAATGTTATGCTCTATCACAGACCCTTACATTTTGTTTCTGGCATCCCCAGATGCTTCTCTGTAGAGACGAGTTGGCTAATATCAAACTCGAAGTTCTGATAATGTGCATGCCTTGGGTACTGAACAAAATTATGAATATTTGTCATAATTTCCTAAAGGGACATGATGCCTCCCTTTGAATGCTGTATTTGTACTTGTACAATCCCACATTATAGAAAAATCATGCTTAAGAAACAGCTCTTAAAATGTTGGTAATGTAATCACGTCACAGCCAACACACGTTTTAAAAGTTTGCACTTTAGAAACACTGTCCGCAATTCATCAATTGTGTAACAGCGAATTCGCATTATCGAAACGTGTGTTATAGCAGAATGGTCCATAGTTTCACGCTGACAAATTAAAGGATTAATGAGAAAAATCCAGCCTCACGAGCTCTCACTTCCCCATTTTATTAACTTTCTACGTCCAACCCTCCACATGGAGTCATGGGCGTGAGATTTACATGTGCATAAACATTTCCCTGCTCCTATCAATTCCAGTTAATACCAGGCAGCCAGGGGTACTTTGAGGGGTAAGGTGAAACCCTTTAGCAATTTTTCAAATCCCCCAGCAAGTGTTGGAGTGTCTTCTGATGATCTGACAGATTCACTTTATGCAGATAAATCATTCAAAGATAATGTGGATTCTGAGGATGACCAGTTCCAAATAAACAGTGAAATGAGTTCGAGATCTTCCCTAATGGAACCTTCTCCCTGTCAGCTCCAGAACGTCCTACAACCCTTTCAAAATTACAATAGACAATAGACAATAGGTGCAGGAGTAGGCCATTCTGCCCTTCAAGCCTGCACCACCATTCAATATGATCATGGCTGATCATCCTCAATCAGTATTTATATCTCCATAACCCTTGATTCCACTATCCTTGAGAGCTCTATCCAACTCTTTCTTAAACGAATCCAGAGAGTGGGCCTCCACTGCCCTCTGGGGCAGACCATTCCACACAGCCACCACTCTCTGGGTGAAGAAGTTTCTCCTCATCTCTGTCCTAAATGGCCGACCCCTTATTTTTAAGCTGTGTCCTCTGGTTCGGGACTCACCCATCAGTGGAAACATGTTTCCTGCCTCCTGAGTGTCCAATCCTTTAATAATCTTATACGTCTCAATCAGATCCCCTCTCAGTCTTCTAAACTCAAGGGTATACAAGCCCAGTCGCTCCAATCTTTCAACATAAGATAGTCCCGCCATTCCAGGAATTGACCTCGTGAACCTACGCTGAACTCCCTCAATAGCCAGAATGTCTTTCCTCAACTTTGGAGACCAGAACTGCACACAATATTCCAGGTGCGGTCTCACCAGGGCCCTGTACACCACAGTGCTTCCATAGACTTTAAAATAGCACATGTAAAACCACTTGAAACTTTGTTGGCTGGCTCTTTAACTATCATTAATGGCCACGGGATGAGGTTAGGGAGGAAGGAGGATGTGCAGAGAGGTGTGCAGCTGTGATTAGCTCAGGCCCAGCATGGATCCAAATTTCAAAAGCGTGCACCAAGTCAGCTAGAGTGGCTGTTTGACATCTCAGCATCCCCAAGTCGAAAGGTGTTGCCCACCCTAGTATCTCAGCATGAGGAGCTACATGGGCTGATACATTGTGAGAGGGCAGAAGCACAGTACAAGCCAATTTCTGACTTCAATGCTTCCGTAACACTAGAATCTGAATTCACAGCCAGTGTGTCAAAGCACCATTATTGAATTTGTTGAATAATGTCATTTATGTTTACTTCTAGCATGAATAACAACATTTCCAATTAAAGTTGGCAAAAGTCCAAAATATATGTGTCATTCTTGATGAATAATTTAAAAAGATTATTAACATAGCTGAATGTCTAACAACTTGATCCTTGACAGATCATCTCCTGTATAGCAAGGAAAATTCTATTCTAATTACTAGGGCTATTGATAGAAACCCATTTGGAAGACTGGAAAAAATTATGGTGTGTTTATAAAAAGTTCAATGAGAACTTCTGTTTATTAAAGAGGGAAGTTAAAATTACAAAGACAGAGTAGATTATGTTGTTAAATATTAATAATCCTGGCCCACCTAACATTCACTTCTGTACATATTCCACAAGCGATTGCTAGATACAACAATAAGGAGCCTGACTGATGGATTCTGATCATCGCCTATTGCAGATATATTAAAGCAAACTAAAATATTGTGCTCAAACCCTTACTCAGTGTGGATCCAACAGTACAATACATTGAGTAGATTAAGGAGAATTCTTGGGACAGTAATACAGTCAGTTTTTCTATAGCACGATGGTCATGTTCTTGAGCAATCCCACATTACAGAATGACCATGCTTTAGAAAAAATGCTTAAAGTGTTTACAATAGACAATAGACAATAGACAATAGGTGCAGGAGTAGGCTATTCAGCCCTTTGAGCCTGCACCACCATTCAATATAATCATGGCTGATCATTCCTAATCAGTATCCTGTTCCTGCCTTATCTCCATAACCCTTGATTCCACTATCTTTGAGAGCTCTATCCAACTCTTTCTTAAATGAATCCAGAGAGTGGGTCTCCACTGCCCTCTGGGGCAAGCATTCCACACAGCCACCACTCTCTGGGTGAAGAAGTTTCTCCTGAGCTCTGTCCTAAATGGTCTACCCCGTATTTTTAAGCTGTGTCCTCTGGTTCGGCAGTCACCCATCAATGGAAATATGTTTCCTACTGCCAGAGTGTCCAATCGTTTCATAATCTTATACGTCTCAATCAGATCCCCTCTCAATCTTCAAAACTCAAGGGTATACAAGCCCAGTCGCTTCAGTTTTTCAGTGAAAGGTAATCCTGCCATTCCAGGAATTGACCTCGTAAACCTACACTGCACTCCCTCAATAGCCAGAATGTCTTTTCTCAAATTTGGAGACTAGAACTGCACACGATATAATTGTGATATAGCCAAGACACGTTTTAAAAATTCGCACTTTAGAAACAGTGTCTCCAACTCATTAGTCGCATTACAGCATATTCGCATTGACAATACGCATGTTATAATTGAACGATATATAGACTGATACCTCTGGGATTTAAAAACCTGAATTCAAATTATCCTACGGTAATTGGGAAATGTAAATTAATTGATTATATAAATCTGGAATAAAAGATCAAATCATTAAAGGTGATTCAAAATCACCAGATTGTCATAACTTGCAATCTGATTAACTAGAAAGCAGCACTAACCCAGTCTTGTCTAAATGTGACTCCAATCCACCCCAATAATTTACTCTTAACTCTCCAGGGAAATAGTCTGGTACAGTATTCAGTTGCATCAGAAACCAATCACCCACCTGGATGCAAAGCTTCAAGAAGACAGCTCACCAGCACCTTCTCAAAGCCAAGATGAATGGGCCATAATTGCTGGCCTTGTCAGTGACAGCTACATTCTGTGAAAATGGGGTATATAGAGAAGGAAGGCAAGACCAATGCAATTGAAAATATTCTGAAAAGATTCTTAATGAGAGTTTTTGTTAAGTTTTGCTAATCCTTGTCTGTCTTTGATGTATGTTGCTGTGACTGACTCCTTACAATATTTTCCATGGCATCTCCCATCTAATATAGAGATCATTACAAATTTATCAACTTCATTGTCCAAGGTGCAAACGAGTGATGAAGTATGAGAGAAGGATTTGTATCTGTATTCACACATGCTAACTTGAATTTTAACCATTCCCTTAGCAACTACCTCCTACATCTGTTGCAGAGCAGAATATGTTGGTGTTGAGTTGCGATACTGTACGCTGCTCATGTATTGAAACAGTGCATACAGCAATAGAGTCAAGCAGGAGCGGACTTTCAGTAAATCTAACCCATTTATGCACTATATCCTTTTATACTTTTCTAAGAACCCCGAATCCCAATGTATTACAGCCTTTTCCTAACATTTTATTTAAGGAGTTATATACATTGGCTGTGATACAGGAATGTGGAGAGTCGTGATCTTCAGATACTGAACTCAGTGACTCACTCAATACAATCTTCATTATTGTTCAGGCATGGTGAATTTAATCCAAATAGATTTTGCTTTATTATCCTAGCCCTTGCAAACATATTTAACCAGTCTCCATGTGGCCATAATTGTGAGCGTTAGTTTTAAGAGGATGCCCTTTTTTCTGGTGATGTGTTTTTTTGATGAGATTCATCGTGCTCAGTCCACCTTGATAACTTTCCTCACACAGTCTTCTGCTCTTCACTCATCAGTTATGAAGCTGGTCTATCAGGATGCCTGTTTCATGGAGTTGAGCTGCAGGAGAGATGGAAGTGGTTACTGCTTCCAGGACTTGGCGATGTTCACGGATGTTGGTGCCATTTGTAAGCCCCATCTCCACCACAGTTCAGATAGTGCAAGGCAGGAATTGCCCATCTTGCCGTGTCTTGTGCCATCATCCCTAAGGAAGTGCCCAAGAAAAACACGCTAGATCCTCGGTCCACTCATAGGGACCTGGAGGTGTCAGTGAATAGGGCATTTGGGAAGAGGGCATTGCTGCTGACCATGCCACCAGGCTCAGCCTGAATCAAGAGCTGTGCCTGGGTCAGTGCAGGCTCCCCTGGTGAAATGCAGGGCCAGAAGAAGGTCGATGAGTGTACCTGCTCTGCCAGGGTAAACGTCACATCTTTTCACATTCGTGGCCACCACTCTCTCTAACTCTACCCATGTCCACACTGCTCATCCAGGCCCATGGATTACAGCTCTCATTATTCTGTGCATCATGTCCACTCAACTTCCCTCACCCACCACACCCTCACTAAGTACAAAGACCTCCTGCCCTCTGTGCTTCCCTCTCACCCACTGGAGATGCTGACTGCTCTCACATCACCACTAACAGCTCTCCCATCCAGTTCTATCCCTCCTTTTCTCTCCTTCAGGAAAAGGTGGGCTGGGAGTGTGAAGATGGGGAGAGGGGTGGCAGTCATAAAGCTCCTTGTACTGTATGGGGAAAGAATCTTGGATTTGGCTGGAGGAGCTGGCTGTTCATGGAAGGATGGGTTATCGATTCAATGTGCAGCACCGCTCTCCCATTTCCATCAAGCTCACTCATTCTTCACCTGCACAAACTTGAATATCCTTTACACAACAAATTCCCTCTCTTCTCTTCACCAGACCCCCTGCCCCAAAGATACTAGCAGTGGTGATCCTCAGCTCCAGCTCCACAGGAGAAACTCCCTCACCTCATGGAGGATGCAGTGGGAAAGGTTCTCACTAGCACAGAGGCTTTCACCTCAGTGTGTGCGCTCTCTGGATTAGATGAGGGAAGAAAACCTGTTAAATACATCTCCCTAGCTAGCCAACAATGAAACATCCCAGTTTTCAGACACTCTGAGGACAGCTGGAGAGCCAGGCATCTGCTTGGCACAGGATGATTACATTATGTCGCTCATTAATCGCAGAATCCTTATCATGTGGGAGCAGGCCATTCAGCCCATCGAATCCACACCAATCCTCCAATGAGCAGAGATGTTCTCTAAAGCGCTCTGCGAGAAGGCATCCAGTCTCCCCAATGTAGAGGAGACCGCATCGGGAGCAACGGATACAATAAATGACGTGTGGAAGTGCAGGTGAAACTTTGATGGATGTGGAAGGCTCCTTTGGGGCCAGGATGGAAGTGAGGGAGGAGGTGTGGGTGCAGGTTTTGCAATTCCTGCGGTGGGTGGGTTGTTGGGGGGGGGGGGGTGCGTGGACCTGACCAGGTAGTCACGGAGGAAATGGTCTTTGCAGAAAGCAGAAAGGGGTGGGGAGGGAAATATATCCCTGGTGGTGGGGTCTGTTTGGAGGTGGCGGAAATGTTGGCGGATAATGCAGTGTATGCAGAGGTTGGGAGGGTGGAAGGTGAGGACCGGGGGGTTCTGTCCTTGTTGCAGTTGGAGGTATGGGGTACAAGTGTGGAGGTGCGGGATGTGGATGAGATGTGTTTGAGGGCATCTTCAACCACATGGGAAGGGAAATTATGGTCTTTAAAGAAGGAGGCCATCATGTGTGTTCTATGATGGAACTGGTCATCCTGGGAGCAGATATGGTGGAGGCAGAGGAATTGGGAATGCAGGATGGCATTTTTGCAGGAGACAGGGTGGGAAGAGGTATAATCCAAGTAGCTGTGGGAGAAGGTGGGTTTGTGAAAAATGTCAGTGTTGAGTCGGTCCTCATGGATGAAGATGGAAAGGTCTAGGAAGGGGAGGGAGATGTCAGAGATGGTCCAGGTGAATTTAAGGTCGGGGTGGAATGTGTTGGTGAAGTTGATGAATTGCTCAACCTCCTCATGGGAGCACAAGGTGGTGCCAATGCAGTCATCAATGTAGCAGAGGAAAAGGGGAGGCGTGTGGTGCCAGTGTAACTGCGGAAGATGGACTGTTCTACGTAGCCGACAAAGAGACAGGCAGAGCTGGGGCCCATATAGGTGCCTATGGCTACCCCTTTCATCTGGAGGAAGTGGGAGGATTGGAAGGAGAAATTGAGGGTGAGGACCAGTTCAGCCAAATGAATGAGAGTGTCAGTGGAAGGGTAACTAGTGGGGACGTTGGGAGAGGAAGAAACGGAGGGCTTAGAGGTCCTGATCATGGTAGATGGAGGCGTAGAGAGACTGGATGTCCATGGTGAAAATGAGGCATTGGGGGCCGGAGCAACTGAGGAGGTGAGGGAATGGGTGATGTCCTGAACGTATGTGGGGAGTTCCTGGACCGGGGGGGATAGGACAGTATTGAGGTAGTTGGAGATGAGTACGGTGGGGCAGGAGCAGGCTGTAATGACAGGTCGGCCGGAGTAGTCAGGCTTGTAGATCTTGGGTCGGAGGTAGAATTGGGCAGTGCGGGGTTCCCAAACTACGAGATTGGAAGCTGTGGGTGGAAGATCCCCTGAGGTGATGAGGTTGCGTATGGTCTGAGAGATGAAAGCCACCATTTGTCTGCTTTGAAACAAACAGAGAGGCACAGGAATAGAGGGAGTGTTTGCCAGTTTGTAAACTGGATCAAAGGATATCGGAACGCACCAATACTCAAGAGTTCTGTGATGGCTCCTGCATGTGTGCGTCTGGCTGTCTTCATGGAGAGGTTGATGACCACTGTGATTCCCCAACACCATGGAAAGCCAAGTCCAGCACACTTCATTTCACATCATTGGAGGATTTTGTAAAGGTATTATCAGCCATCAATGAGGAACTTAGTTCTTTACACCCAACAACCATCTTGCCATGGCCTACGCACAATGGAAGGAGGCCAAACATCAGAGAGCTCTCAGGTAGGTAAACATTATGGCAACTCCACATGTACCTGGTGCAGATCTCCACCATGTGGCATCAATCGGTACAGGTACATTGAACACTGATAGTGTGGAGGCCTTTTCTGTTGACATACTCTGCAGGTTGGTGATAGGGTGCTCTCAAAGGAATGTGTATGCAGTTTATCTTACCCTACGCCCTTGGGAAATCCCGCAATGGTAGAGAATCCCACAGCCTGAGCTGCTGACTCTCTTCATCATCAGGAAAGAATATCTGATTTGGAGAAAATGATATCAGTGAAATTCCAGATACCTCAGTTGGTTGAGAATTGGGAGATGTCTCACAGGTCTCCAGCTGATCCTTGAAATGAGACAATGTTATAAAAATTCAGAGCAGCTATAAATCGGTGCCCATCTGAATGAAATGGGCATCCAGTTACCTCAGAGCACAGTCCTGTTCCAGCAGGTAAAACAGTTCCCTCATGGTAGTTGCTCATCAGAGCCTGCGCTGACAGGTTTCTGATAGCTGTAGAAAGTGACAGGGAAGTGTGTAGATCCTGGGACTAGACATTCTCTTGCACCGCCTTGGGGGGCATTAACCTGTTCCTTCTCCCTCTGGATGCTATTCAGCAGCTGTTTGTGGTTGCTGTTCTTGCTGGGCTTGCTAATAACATTGAAACTGTCTTTCAACGTTGTCCTCGCATTTGCAGCAAAAGGGATCCAGCAACATCCGGGTCAGATCTGCGAGTGGGCAATCTGTGGGGAATGCCAGGAAGTATTTCAGTAAGAGTACTCCTGAGCCCTCACATCAATCACATGAAGTGTCAGCTTATGCCCTGACACATCACGTCCGAGAGGTTTTGTAAGCAGCTCAATGTCCTCCCTCATCAAGGAGTTCTGACAATATGTAACATCATTCAGAAGCAAAATGCTAGTGCTACAACGGGAGAGTGAAGTTTTATGTACAGTCACCTCCAAAAAAGGCACTCTTGCCCATAACAGATGATATTATTGCATACTCACAGTTCAATGTGAGAATAAGGCAGCTCTGAAGCACTTTGTTCCAAAGTAACTATGAAACATGCTTCAGAAATGACACTTCTAAATTAAACTCTGATGGGCTCAGCACCACCATGTTTTGGGGTGGCATGGTGGCTCAGTGGTCAGCACTGCTACCTCACAGCACCAGGGTCCCAGGTTCGATTCCAGCCTTGGCAATTGTCTGTGTGGAGTTTGCACATTCTCCCCATGTCTGCTTGGGTTTCCTCCCACGATCCAAAGATGTGAAGGTCAGGTGAATTGGCCATGCTAAATTGTCCATAGTGTTAGATGCATTAGCCAGAGGGAAATGAGTCTGGGTGGGTTACTCTTCGGAGGGTTGGTGTGGACTTGTTGGGCCGAAGGGCCTGTTTCCACACTGTGGGGAATCTATTCTACATTTATTTGTGCAATATGACAAAGAGGCAATTAGTGGGAATAGTGAAATGATCCTGATTGCTTGAGGCCATCATTTGTAATGCTCATCTTTGGACAATGAATTACCTGCCGACGAGTACAATTTGATGTCAATGGGTGACATTTCACAATCAGTGGATGTATAATTAAAGATTTGGCCCAGCAGGAGGTCAAATTCAAACAACTTTACTCTTCCCCCACCCCACCAAGAAAAAAACAGTAATTTACTCCACCCCACTCTGTGTGTAGTATCAGCCATACCATTGACTTTGGGTAGAAGATGGAGAGGTTTGGACTTTGCGTCTTGGTGAGTGAGTTGTAGGCTCCATTTGAGATGCATGATGATAATCCCTTCGCCATTCTTCATGTTTCTTTGTGTGCTGCTTTTCCTGGGTCCCTGATGAGCTATCAGTCTCTCCCTATTTCTGTTCAGACTCTTTATCAAACTGTTCATGTCTCCAGTTTACCTTTCTAGCCTGTGGCTTTACAATTTGCCTCACTTGTTGCTTGCCATCTCACTTGAACCCCAGAAGCTGCCACTGGGATTCCTTCTTCACCAGCTCCTGCCCCATCCTGCTGTGGTATCTGCTCTGGTGGAATACACTAAACTCTGCTGGTTACCTCTGTTTCTCTCTCGCCAGGCCTGATGTGAATTTCCAGCATTTCTTGTTTTTATTACACAGGAAATGGTGTGGGATTCATGCACAGGGAGATCCCAGAACTGAGCCTGGTAGCACATGAGTGGGCTGGTTCATCAAGCAGAGCCAGCTACGACATCCTCCCCAGTGATAGAGGTATCTTGAGCAAAGAGGTACATTGCAGCCTTAAGCATCCCCCTCCATGGAGTTTGGGAACCCATTAAACAATTGTGGCTTCACTCTGCAAACATTATGATAATGTTTCCAGAACATGATCAAGAGATCTCTCTTCCTCACTACACGCCTTCCCACAATATCTAACCGGAGCTTTCATGGAGATGTGGGTGTCACTGACTGGGCCAGCATTAATTACCCATCCTCCCCAAAGGATGGGTAAGAGTCAACCACATCAGCTGTGGGTCTGGAGTCACATGTAGGCCAGATAGGGTGGTAGACTTCCTTCCCTAAAGAACACCAGTAAACCAGATGGGCTTTTACTCATAACAATCAACTAGTATGGTTGCCACTAGGCTAGTGTCTTATTGAAGTCAAAGTGCACCACCTGCAATGGTCTGTCTCCAGAACATTAACCTGAGATCCTGGATTAGCAGCCCAGTGACACTATCACTATGCCACCACCTCTCCGAGGTAGTCAGGATTTGCCAGGATTTTCCACACCATAAATCTGTGTACATTGGTTTGACCACTTCTGGAATACTGTGTTCAATTCTGATCTCCCTGCTATAAGAAAGATGTTGTGAAACATGAAAGGGTTCAGAATAGACTGGGGCTATTTTCTTTGGAGTGTCAGAAGCTGAAGGGTAACCTTATAGAGGTTTATAAACTCATAAGGGGCATGGATAGAGTGAACAGCCAAGGTCTTTATCCCAGAGTAGGAGAGTTCAAAAACTGGAGGGCATAGGTTTAGGGTGAGAGGGGAAAGATTAACAGGGACCTAAAGAGCAACTTTTTCACAGAGGGTGGTGCATGTATGGAATGAGCTGTGATAGGAAGTGGTGGAGGCTGGTACAATTGCAACATTTAAAACGCATCTGGACGGGTATATGAATAGGAAGGGTTTAGAGGGATATGGGCCAATTGCTGGCAAATGTGACTAGATTAATTTAGTATATCTGATCAGCATGGACAAGTTGGACTGACGGGTTTGTTTCCGTGCTGGACAGCTCTATCACTCTCTGACTCCTTTGATGTGCTTTTGTTGATCATGGGAGCTACCACTCTCAGTTCATTGAGGAGATTGGTCCTGGTCCCACATATGCTGGCAGGTTAAGTGTTCACAGGCAAATCCCAACAAAGCATAGCTTGGCAGCTTTTAACGGCCTTGGCTTTTTGTTTACTCCTCCCACTCCAACTTCATTTGGAATTGCTATGCTTTTAAAATTGAAATTTGCAGAGTATTGGATTCTTCAAGCTGCAGCTGTAAGTGATTTGTGAATCTTGTCTAACTCCAAGATTTTCGTTGGTGGACGATAGGAGAAAAACTTCTATGTGTTGTGAAAATTGGGAAATGAATAAAAGTCCTTCTTCATGGGTGTGGCCCACAGTGTTAAACCGAATTTTAATAACCAGTTGTGCATTTCCCCCTCAGCATTGTGTAGATTCTGTGTTTCAGAACTGGCCAATGGCCAGGATCTAGCTAAAACAAAAATCAGTGGAAGGTGAATGGGAGGAGAAGCAATGAGAGGACTGGGATCCAACTGCTCAGTAAAACCATTTTACATCTGCGACCCATGTTTCTCTCTGCAAATTACCAAAGAGACAGGATACAGGGGGAACAAATAGATATGCTAATTATTAAACTAATGTTGCACCAAGGTTGATATGTCCCAGCTAATGAACAAAAAATAAATCTCCATGGAGCAATCTCGAAAAAAGAACAAACAGAAGGTACTGGAATTACTGAACAGTTCAGGCAGCACCTGTGACAAGGAAGGATCTTACACTCACCCTTCAGAACGGTTGAGAGGTTACAGGATGTGGGGATGGTGTTGAACAGGATGTCTAGCCAGGTGTCCATTGATGGCCTGTAGCTGCCCTATAATGGCCAGCTAATGACAACTCAACAGCTTCATCCTGCTCCCACTGGCATTGTACCCACGGAGAAGGAGTGATCCATGCCAAGCAGTAAGTCATGCCATTGTTAGCTTCACGAGCTGTCGTCTGACAAGAGAGTGGGACTTCATTTGGAACTCCCTGGACCCACCAGTGTCACCCCCTCCCGAGAAACTTGCAACATTTACCCACCCCCTCACCCACCTCCCTTTCATCCTCTGGCCCTACCCTACCCATCAGAAAGGAGTGACCACTGGCATTTAATTACAAGCCCGAAAGTCCAGCAAATCCAGCATTGCTTCCTAATGCCAACATTTCCATGTCGAAGCAGGACAGTTGAGTTTTGTGCCAGTGCAGTGTTATCCAAGCACTGTGCCACTCTTGTTCGAGATTTTATTTTTGTATGTCTTTTTCCCGAGAGTTTGGATTTCGAAAGACACGTTCTGGATTTTGAGGAAATTGCCATCTGTAATTAGTGCAAATTATGGCCTAAAGCCGTAACTTATTCAAACATTGGTAATTTAGACAGGCAATCAACTACTCCAGAGGCTGTGTTTCAGCTGTCACAAAGCCAACCTCCTGGTTCTGCAAGCAACGTACAAGGAAACAGCAAATTCAGTCATTTAGGTTTGGCCCTGCATTATCAAGGGGCCACCTCATCTTATTGCTGCTATTTAAAAAACCAACACATTGGGACTAAGTTGCGCGATTTGCAGAGTGGGAATCAGTACAATAAAGTCCTCAGGAAAGGGAGAGAGTTTTTTTATCTGTCAAATCCCTTTGTATAAGTAAGATGTTATAAATTCTTTACCATCTTTCCATGGAGAGATTGACCTCATTTAAATAGCAGGCAGGTGTGGTGAGAGGGACACTGAGAAATGTTGCTGAGATCGGGACTATTTTTACATCGTGATCACATCCCATTGAAAGCTGGAAGGATTGAGGCAAGAGTGAGAACTGAGATGGGAATCGACTGTCTAATCACACAGGCATGAGAGCCGGAGCTAGGAGCTAGGGATCCTAAATGGGAGGCAGTGTATAAATGGAAATGGAATGTGAAGGCAGGAAATGCCTGGGGTTTACTTGCTGTTCCTCCTGAAGAATGAAATAATTAGCCTCCTCGTTCTTCTCTAGCCACTTAGCTTCATCCCAATGAGGTGTGAGACTCTTTCCTGGAAAAGTGCAAATTGCTACTGTTAATGTCATGGGGCTGTGGCCTTTATTACACCCTCCCTTATCACTGCTTCAAAGTTAATGATGATAGAATTGTCATGTTAATGAGACTAGTCTAATAATCAATCACTCACCAGAGATTGATTAATTCCATGGCCTAGTTTATTTAAAACATATTATATATCATAAAACTGACATTTCAAATTGGTTTCTACACTTACAGCTTGGAAACTCCAGTCAGACTGACTGAGAGGCAAAGTTTTAACATGATATCCACAATGTACTTAAAGTATTAAAAGATAAACTCTCTTAAACGCAAGGTATACAAGCAACAACTCCCTCCTTTCCAAAGATTATCAATTTACAAGAACAAGCGAGCTTAATGATTTCTATGTCACACAGGTAACTGACTGATACGTACAGTTCCTGTGCTGGCGATTTTGTCCTTTTACTCAGGAAGTGCATTGATCTCAGCAGTCATTAGTAATGTTGCCTGTTGTTTCTGTTTTCAATGGCAAAATGTATTTTCTCTCGGACCTGGATCTCTTCCATTTCTGTGTTAATGATTGTTTTGTTGCCTCTAAGTCCTGCTTGAATGTTTCTTATTCACTTGTGGAGCTTAAGCATTGATAATGAGGCCAGCATTTATTGCCCGTCCCTAGCTGCCCCTTGAGAAGGTAGGGGTGAGTTGTTTCCTTCAACTGCTGCAGTCCATGTGCTGTAGACTGACCCACAGTGCCTATATAGCAAGGGAATTCCAGAATTTTGTCCCAGCTCTGTGAAGGACAGCAATATATTTCCAAGTCAGGATGGTGATGAGTGGCTTGGAGGGGAACTTGCAGGAGGTGGTGTTCCCATAAATCTACTGCCCTTGTCCTTCTAGATGGAAGTGGTTGTGTGTGAGGAAATTGTGTCTTAGTATCTTTGGCGATTTTCTGCACTGCATCTTGTAGATAGTATATATTACTGCTACTGCGTGTGAGTGGTGGAGGGTTTGGGTGTTGGTGAATATGGTGCCAATCAAGTGGACTGTTTTGTCTTGGATTAACTCATGTTTCTTAAACGTTGCTGTAGCTGCACCCATCCAGGCAAGTGAGGTGTATTCCATCACATTCCCGACTTGTGCCTTGAAGATGATGGATAGACTTTTGGGAGTCAGGTGAGTTAAGCACTGCAGGATTCCTAGCCTCTGACATTACTGTGTTTATACAGCCAGAGCATTGCTGCTGACAATTATTTTTGAAAAGGACTCTGTCCTGATTGATTTGTTTCTTGTTATGTGTCTGCTGCCACCTCCACACATTCCTGTAGGCTTGTCATTTTCTTGATCATTGCTTGAAGGTCAAGGCAAAGTTTCTGTAATTGCTCCTGCTGAGTATGATCTACTTAACAAGTGAATAACCCCATGTCTTCAGGTAGACTGGCAATTGTTTCATTGGATATACAATGCAGAGTTTCCCATTCATCCTGCCCCCATTTTTGCTCTTTAAGCTCTTTGTTCACAGTTGAGAACAAAACAGAGATATCCCTTAAAGAGTCGATATTCTCAGAGATGGTATACTCATATTTGGATATGTCTGGGGCTAATTGTGTAACCCCTTACTTTTGAATTTTTATTCTTTCCTCCACAGCATGGAGCTGAAATGTTAGTTTCACTGATTCTGAAGCAGGTGAAGTGTTCTAGTGCACGGGCCTTTTTTGTCATTTGCTCTGCAGGGGGTGTTGTTCCCACATATCTGCTGCCCTCATCCTTCAAGATGGGTTTGGAAGGTGTGGTTTGGGACCTTAAGCAGTCAGAATGACACACCTTCCACGTGTCTTATGTTTGGATGTTCTACTTATTTTGTAAACCCTGTCAACCGAACACCAGGTGACCAAACAACAGTTATAAAGACAGAGCCATCCTCACAGGTTGACAAGGCTGCGAGGATACCTCTGTATTTACAACTGTTATTCGGTAGCTATTGGACACTGAGTCTTTGGTTTGTCTGACCAATCTTTCTGGAAAGTCCCAGTGAGGATGAAGGAGATCACTGGCACAGCAAAGCGCACAAATCTTTATTCAAATTTCCACCACCAGGAAGAAAGGAAAACACCCGGGTGGCCAGTGACAAACACTGCCCTTCACATCAAAGGGCAGTGCTATGTGATCAAAACAGTGAAGGGGAGGGTAGGGACTAAATCAAAATAGAGTTGGAGGGAGAAATGATGCACTCCACTCCCTGCGGCGCCCACCTCTCCCTGAACAACTCCAGGGTGTTGGTGGACACCGCGTGCTCCTTCTCCAAGGACACCCGGGCTCTAATGTAACTGCGGAAGAGGGGCAGGCAGTCGGCCCTAACGACCCCCTCCACGGCCCGCTGCCTGGACCTGTTGATGGCCAGTTTGGCCAGGCCCAGGAGCAGACCCACCCTCCCTCCTCCGTAGCGGGTGCCCAAAGATCAGGAGCGTGGGACTGAAGTGCAGCCAAAAACAGAGGAGAAGGTTTTTCAGAAAATCAAAAAAGGGAGTGCAAACGCACACACCCAATATACACGTGGTCCACGGACTCCACAGCGCCACAGAACAAGCAGTTGGGCTGGGAGTCCGTGAACCACCGCAACCTGTGGTTGCAGGGGACTGCTGTGTGCAGCACCCTCCACCCCAGATCCCCGAGAGAAAGGAGGAGGACTCCTGCGTAGAGAGCCCTCCACTGGGGATCCCCACCGCCCGGTGGCAAGTGGGCACGCCAAGGCGTGTCCGGACGGTGGATGAGGGAGAAGAGGTGGACGGTGTGCAGCAGCAGTCTGTACAGGGCTCTCCTTTTCACCTCCTTAAAATGAAACAAAATTAAAATTTCGGGGCGGCTCAGGTTGTGGGGCACAGGCTCCCGCGGGAAGTACGGGACCTTGGGGCCAATGTGAAATTCCGTCCGGGCTGGGGTGAGCGCGGACGGGATCCCACCGCACACCTGAGCGTCCTCCAACTGGTGCACTACGTCGGGTCCGAGCACCACCGTTTTAAGGCGTCGGATGGCGGTGGCCACGTACCGGACAGCAAGCAGGGCAGCGGTAGATATGTCCTGCGGCAGCGTCCAGCCCAGGCCCCCGGCACCCAGCACGTCCCCGACCCTGGTCACCCTCGCCGCCGCGGCCCTCCCCTCCGACAGCCACTCGAACCCGCGAGTACGGAGGTGCGGATTCCTGAGCAACGGCTCCCTGACGACAGCCGCTACTCCAGCCGGAGGGTAGGCGCAACGCGATTCGACCATGTTCCAGACAGTGATCAGGTCCTGGTAAAAGACAGGCAGCGTCTTGAGGGCGACCTCCAAACCGTCACGGTCGACGAACAGGAGCTGCGTGTCGTAGTTGAGGTTACGCACCTGGCGGAAAAAATACGTCGCCAGGGCGCACCACCTAGGAGGAGGCTCGACGTAAAGGTATCGCCCAAGGTCTGAAGGCGGAACGTCGCGACCTGGGTGCGGACGCACACCAGCGACTGACCGCCCTCCTCAATAGGGAGACTCAGAACCTGCGCAGCGACCCAATGCATCTTTTTGTCCCAGAAGAAGTCGACCAACGTTCTTTGGATGTCAGCGACAAAGCCAGGAGGAGGGACCAAAGTGACCAGCCGGTACCACAGCATGGCGGCCACCAGCTGGTTTATGACCAGCACTCGACTCCTGTAAGATAGCACTCGGAGCAGTCCTGTCCAGCGGCCTAGGCGAGCCGAGACTTTGGCCTCCAGCTCCTGCCAGTTGGCCGGCTAGGATTCCTCAGCCGGGCCGAGGTAGACCCCCAGGTAGAGGAGATGGTGGTACTCCAGCTGAACCAACTTAACTCCTCCGGCAGAGAGTCCACCCGCCACGGGCCGACCAGTAGTCCGGAACATTTGGCCCAGTTGATCCTGGCAGAAGACGCCGCCGAGTACACGGCCTGGCACTCGCGCATCCTCCCTAGGTCAGCCGGGTCGGTGAAAGTGAGGAGCAAGTCGTTGGCGTAGGCCGAGAGGACCACCCCCGTGCCCGCGCCGCGCAGAACCAGCCCCGACAACCTCCTCCGCAAGAGGCGCAGGAAAGGCTCCACGCACAGGGAATACAGCTGGCCGGACAGGGGGCAGCCTTGACGCACTCCTCTCCCGAAGCGAAGGGGCGCCGTCAGGGACCCGTTAACTTTAATCACACACACTGCGGCAGCGTACAAAAGTCGGATCCGGCCGACGAACTGCGTCCCGAACCTGAATGCCCGCAGAGTCCCGAGCAGGTACTCATGATCAACCCTGTCGAATGCCTTCTCCTGGTCGAGAGACAGGAAGGCGCTCGGCAGACCAGCCCGTCGACAGAAATGGATCAGGTCCCGGACCAGGTGGACGTTATCGTGTATCCTCCGGCCCGGGACCGTGTAGGACTGGTCCGGGTGAATCATGTGGGCCAGCACGGAGGCCAGGCGACAAGACAACACCCTGGCGAAGATTTTGTAATCCGTGCTGAGGAGGGAGACCGGACGCCAGTTCTTTAAGGAACGAAGGTCCCCCTTCTTTGGCAGCAGGACGATGACCGCCCTGCGCCAAGAAAGGGGCAGCTGTCCGGCATTTAGATACTCCCCCAGGACCTGTGCGTAGTCGCTCCCCAGGACGTCCCAGAACACCCTGAAGAACTCCAGTCAGCCCGTCCAGCCCCAGGGTGTTGCCCCTCGAGAGCCGGTCAAGGGCACCGGTCAGCTCCTCTAAAGTGACGGGAGCGTCGAGCCTTCCGGCGTCCTCCGGGCTGAGCTGCGGCAGGTCCTCCCAAAGAACTCTGCGAGTATCCTCGCTGGACGGATCCGGAGAGAACAGAGCCGTGTAATAGTTCCGGACGTGGGCCCTGACGCCCTCCGGATCCGAGACGAGGGACCCGTCGTCGGCCAGCAGCACAAGGAGCTGCTGACAGGTACCACGCCTTTTTTCCAGCGAGTAGAAGAAGGGGGAGCCGCGGTCCAGGTCCTGGAGGAGCTGGATCCGCGACCTCACGTACGCGCCCCGAGCCCCGACGAGCTGCAGGTCCCAGAGCGCGGCCTTCTTCTCTTCGTACGCCCCGCGCAGGGCCGGGTCCGCGTCGTGCTGACCGAGGCGGGACTCCAGGTCGAGCATCTCCCTCTCCAACTCCCGGATCCTGGATTTCCGCCTCTTCATCAACCCCCTCGCGTACTCCTGACAGAAGACACGGACGTGAGCATTGCCCACGTCCCACCATAGCCACAGGGAGGGGAAGCTTCCCCGCTTCCTTCTCCAGCCGGGCCAGAAATGACGAAACGAGTCCCGGAACCGCTCGTCCTCCAGCAGCAGGTTGTTAAAGTGCCAGTACGTGGAGCCGAGCCTGGCGCCGAACGGAAGGAGTTCCGCCCACACCAGGTGATGGTCCGTGCACGACACCTGCCGCGTGGAGGCCTTCGGAAAACAGGAGGCGTACGCCCGCGAAACGTACAGGTGGTCGATTCTGGACGCTCCGACCCCAGGCCTCACGATGGTGAAGGCGATGGAGTCAGGATGGAGATTCCGCCAGATGTCCACCAGGTCGAAGGACTTGACCAAGTCCCCCAACCTCCTCCCCGACGCCCAACCAGTGCGGGCACCGCCGTGGTCCCTGCCCTCGAGGACGCAGTTAAAATCTCCCGAGGACGACGCACTGGTTCTCGTCGATGGAAGCGAGATGAGCGGACACTTCTTCAAAGAAGCTCGCTTGCCTCGGCCCGGCCAGGGGAGTGTAGACGTTCACCAAGTGAAGCACCGCGCCCCCCAGCCGAACCGTCAGGTGAAGCAAACGGCCTGGCACTGGCTCCCTGACCCCCAAGATCTCCGGCTGAAAATGCGGGGCCAACAGGATAGCCACCCCGCCAGATCTGCGGGTGAGGTGACTCATGTAGACCCCCCCGCCCCCCGCCCCCTAGCCACTCCAGGAGCCAGGTGGCTTCGTCTCCCGGGGTAGCGTGGGTTTCTTGCAGGAAGCACACCGCATACCTCCCGTCCCGAAGGACCGAGAGGGTCTGGAATCTGCGCTGCGACTCCCTGCTGCCGTTGATGTTGAGGCTGGCTATAGTTGTCTCCATGTCGGAAGCTTTGTGCAACCACCACCAGTACAGTTAACAAACCTATATACACATTTACTGGGAGGACGAGGGAGGGGCACAGAAGTCTCTCACCCTCACCAGGAGTGCCCCCAGGAAGTTCCTGACTCGCTTTCGCTCATTAATGTCGAGCCCAGGCGCCTGGCGGGCAGCGAGGGCCGACCAGTAAACTCTTTCAAATGAGCTCCAGCGGTCGAGCGCCAGTTGGGCTCTATCCCGGCGACCGAGTTTCCTCGACAAATTCCCGGAGTTCCTCGAGGGGGATGAGGGGGAGATCGGTGGGGGGCACCTGGGACTCAATAATGTCGCTGCAGACGGAGTCTGCGTCGTCCCTGGTGTCCGCCACCTCCGGGAGGTCGCCCTCGGTCACCGACCCCTCCCCCACCGAGAGGATGGGGGCTGGTCCGGCGCCGCCAACCGGCCTCAAACCCCCGGTGACCCCACCCCCAGGGTCACCAGCGGTACCTTCCTCGTTGCACCCCTTCCCGGAACGCCCCGAGTTCGGGTCGTCGGGCGGCAGAGGCTCGGGGCCCCGCTCCTCTCCCGACACCGGGACGCCTGGCTCCTCGGGGAAATGGTCATCCCCCAGGGCCAAGGCCCCCGGAAAAACAGTCTGGGAGGGAGGAGCGAGGATAACACCCTCCTCCCCTCCACCACTCGACGACCCAGCAGAGGGTCCTCCGTCGTCGCCCGCACCATGGCCCGTGTGGTCGTTAAAGTCCTCCCCAGGGGCCGGAGTCGTCGAGGCAGCAGGAGGCCCTGCTGTAGCCCCTGGGGGTTTGGGTAGGTCGGGCCGCGGTGCGGGACAGTCGAGGGGTACCGTTGGCTCGTCCCCCGGAGAGGGGCAGCGCCGCAGGTGCACTGCTGGAATGTCTCTCCCCTCCAGGGGCCGGTGCCTCTTCCCCAGAGAGACCGGGGGCAGATTTATTGGCCTTCCCCTCCCCGCCTGCCTCGGTGGTCATGGGGCCCGGGGTCCCTCCCTCCCCCCGCCCTTCCCGGAATACAAATGGCTGGGGGGAAGACAGGGGGCATGGCCAGGGTGGAGAGGGTCAGCCGTGTCACTTCCTGCCCCGCCCCTGGTTTATCAGGTGAGGGCGGGCGGGCGGGGCAGGGGCCCAGTTCCCTCTCCGGGGCCCGGAGACATGGTTGCTGCAGGAGGTGGAGCAGCAGTGGTTCCCCCCAGGTTAGTGCCAGGGTGTGGCTGGGTGGGGTGGGATTCAGGCTCAGGGGCCCCCGGGGCAGGTGTTGAAGCCAGAGGGGTTTCTCCATCGGGGTGGGGGGGTGGATGTGGGGTTAGTGGGGTTAGGGTCAGGTACGGGTTTGGGAGGGGTTAGGGTTCCCGCACCGGGGCGACGCTGGCATGGCCGCAGGGGCATTGTCATGCCGGGGTGGGGCAAGTCGTGGGCTAGGTTCCGGGGAAGGGGATAGGGTGGTCTCCCCGTGGGCGGGCTTGACGCGCGTGTCTTCTTCTGCGCCTTCTGGCCAGCCGGACATTCACCCCCCCTCCCTGCCAGAGGCTGGAACATTGCAAGCCCCCAGCTTAGCCTCCGGTGCCAGGGCCTGTGGTGTTGACTTCAGGGGAGGGGGTATGGGTGCGGCGGCACCACCATCAGTGCGGGCTGGGCAGCCTTCTGGGTGGGGCAGTTTTTTCTAACGTGCCCATAGGCCACGCCCTCATGGAGGATGGTGAATGAGCCCTCGGTGACCTCCTCCCAGGCCAGGCAAATAAACACCTGGCGCCGGAAGGAGTAGATGTGTCAGAGGGCGGGGTCCTTAAGACCGAGCAGGAGCGGCTGGACCCCTGACCGGATTTCCCCCAAGGTGTTGAGGTGGGGGAGAAGGAGCTCGCTGGCAATGAAGGGCGGGACGTTGGCGATCACGAC
Source organism: Chiloscyllium plagiosum (assembly GCF_037043375.1). Lineage (NCBI taxonomy): Eukaryota > Metazoa > Chordata > Chondrichthyes > Orectolobiformes > Hemiscylliidae > Chiloscyllium > Chiloscyllium plagiosum. The sequence goes on from NW_028270168.1 coordinate 5,668,052, forward strand.
TCTCTGGGCCGTAACCTCCAGAGGGTCAACGGGCAAATGTGTTCCGCCCACAGTGAGCCCCCTCTCCACGGCCAGGTGGACCACCTGCTCGGTCTTAAGGAAAAAGAGGCCTTCCCGTACATCCGGGCCGCAGTGACGATGGCCAGTGGCCGACCACACTAGCCATGGCCTTGCTGTAGGCCTCGATGGTTATATTGGGATGGGGATAGGCCTTGACCCCCAGGCGTTTAGTTAAGTGCCTGAAGGGCTTGCAGTCGAGGCCGGGGTTGTGATAGCTGAGCCTAAGGCAGCGGCTATCCCGGCGTAGGTGCGGCTGGGCCCCACGACCTTCAGGCTCGCCATATTCTGCTGCTGGATATTGTTGTGCCCCAGGCAACAGTGGAGGTGGGCCCCTGGTAGCTGCAGTGGTGGAGGTTGTGGGGAGGGGTCCTAGGCAAGTCCCAGGCAGCAGCGGTGGAGGCCCTTGGCTGTAGCAGGTTGGGGTGTGGGGGGGGGGGGGGGTGCAGACCTGTTGGGGAAGTTCCCCAAGGCAAGTCCCAGGCAGCCCCAAAATCAAGTCCCAGGCAGCAGTAGTAGTGATGGGCCCAAGGCGAGTCCCACGCAGCGGTGGTGGAGGCAGGCCTCAGGCGACAGCAACAGTGGAGGCAGGCCTCTGGCAAGTCCTAGGCAGTTCCCTTGGTTGCAGTGGTGGGGGCAGACCTGTTGGGGAGGGTCCACAAGGCAAGTCCCAGGCAGCCCCAAAATTAAGTTCAGGCAGCAAGCAGTGGAGGTCCTGGGAGGGGCCCGAATGCAAGTCCCAGGCAGCAGCAGCAAGGCAGGCCCTAAGCAGCAACAGCCGAGGCAGGTCCAGGCGGGGCCCCAGAGACCAGCAGCGGCAAGGCCCAGGCCGCAGCCCAACATGTAGGCCCCTGCCCCTCCTGTATCCGCACACATACACACCCGCTGACCGGGGGGAATTTATGGGCCTTCCCCTCCCCGCCCGCCTTGGTGGTCATGGGGCCCGAGGTCCCGCCCCCCCGGCCTTTCCTGGAATACGATTGGCTGAGGGAGGACAGGGGGTGTGGCCAGGGCAGGGCGGGTCAGCCATGTCACATCCTGCCCTGCCCCTGGTTTATCAGGTGAGGGAGGGCAGGCGGGGCGGGGCAGGGGCCCGGTGACACGGTCGCTGCAGGAGGTGGGGCAGCGGTGGTTCCCCCCGGGTTAGTGCCAGGGTGTGGTTGGGTGGGGAGGGATTCGGGCTCAGGAGCCCCCGGGCCAGGTGTCACGGCGCCAGGGGCAGGCGTTGAAGCCCGAGGGGTTTCTCCATCGGGGTGGGGGGTGGATGTGGGGTCAGTGGGGTTAGGATCAGGTACGGGTTTGGGAGGGTTAGGGTTAGGGTTCCTGCACCGGGGCGACGCTGGCACGGCTGCAGGGGCATTGTCGTGCCAGGGCGGGGCAGGTCGTGGGCTAGGTTCCGGGGAAGGGGATAGGGTGGTCTCCCCGTGGACGGGCCTGATGCGTCGCGTCTTCATGAGCACCTTCTGGCCGGCCGGACGCTCACCCCCCCTCTCTGCCAGAGGCTGGAACATTGCAAGCCTCTGGTGCCAGGGCCTGTGGTGTTGACTTCGGGGGAGGGGGAGTGGGTGCGGCGGCACCACCATCAGCCGTCGGCACGGGCTGGGCAGCCTTCTGGGTGGGGCAGTTTTTTCTTATGTGCCCCACCTCGCGGCACAGGTGGCACCGCACGCCGTCTGCCGTCCAGAAGGTGCGGTAGGCCGTGCCCTCATGGAGGAGGGTGAAAGAGCCCTCGGTGACCTCCTCTCGGGCCAGGCAAATAAACACCTGGCGTCGGAAGGAGTAAACGTGTCGGAGGGCAGGGTCCTTCAGACTGAGCAGGAGCGGCTGGACCCCTGACCGGATCTCCCCCAGGGTGGTGAGGTGGGGGAGAAGGAGCTCACTGGCAATGAAGGGCGGGACATTGGAGATCACGACCCTCTGGGCCGTAACCTCCAGAGGGTCGACGGGCAAATGTGTCCCGCCCACAGTGAGCCCCCTCTCCACGGCCAGGTGGACCGCCTGCTCGGTCTTCAGGAAAAACATGGCCTTCCCGTACATCCGGGCCGACCACACTAGCCATGGCCTTGCTGCAGGCCTCGATGGTCATATTGGGGTGGGATTAGGCCTTTACCCCCAGGCATTTGGTTAAGTGCCTGAAGGGGGTCGTGGTTGTGGCCGGGGTTGGGACAGCCGAGCCTAAGGCAGCGGCTACCCCGGCGTAGGTGCGGCTGGGCCCCGCGACCTTCGGGCTTGCCATACTCTGCTGCTGGATATTGTTGGGCCCCTGGTAGCAGCAGTGGTGGAGGTTGTAGGGAGGGGCCAAGGCGAGTCACCCAAGGCGAGTCCCAGGCAGCGACGGTGGAGACAGGCCTCGGGTGAGTCCCAGGTAGGCCCTCGGTCGCAGCGGTGGGGGGCAGACCTGTTGGGGAGAGTCCCCAAGGCAAGTCCCAGGCAGCAGTAGTGGTTGAGGTTGTGGGGAGGGGCCTCAAGGCGAGTCCAAGGCAGCAGTGGTGGAGGCAGGCCTCAGGCAACAGCAGCAGTGGAGGCAGGCCTCTGGCAAGTCCTAGGCAATTCCCTTGGTTGCAGCAGCGGTGGGGGGCAGACCTGTTGGGGAGGGTCCCCAAGGCAAGTCCCAGGCAGCCCCAAAATTTAGTCCCAGGCAGCAGTAGTGGTGGAGGTTGTGGGGAGGGGCCCAAGGCGAGTCCCTGGCAACGGTGGTGGAGGTAGGCCTCAGGCAACAGCAGCGGTGGAGGCAGGCCTCGGGCGAGTCACAGGTAGGCCCTCAGTCGCAGCAGTGGGGGCAGACCTGTTGGGGAGGGTCCCCAAGGCAAGTCCCAGGCAGCCCCAGCAGTGGTGGAGGTCCTGGGGAAGGGACAAGGCGAGTCCCAGGCAGCGGCGGTGGAGGCAGGCCTCAGGCAAGTCCTAGGCAGACCCTCGGTCGCAGCGGTGGGGGGCAGACCTGCTGGGGAGGGCCCCTAAGGCAAGTCCCAGGCAGCCCCAAAATGGAGTCCCAGGCAGCAGCAGCGGAGGCGGGCCTCCAACAACAGCAGCAGTGGTGGAGGTCCTGGGAGGGGCCCCAAGGCAAGTCCCAGGCAGCAGCGGTGAGGCAGGCCCCAAGCAGCAACAGCTGAGGCAGGTCCGGGCGGGGTCCCAGAGACGAGCAGTGGGAGTGGGCCCCAGTTCAGCAGCAACACTCCCTTGACCTGGGTGAGGCCCAGGCTGCAGCTCCAGAAGTAGGCCCCAGACTCAAAAAGCTCTCATCTCCTTCTGCTTCTGCCTCCTCCTCTTCTTCCTTCCTCTCTCTCCCGATGTGGGGCAGCTGGTCCAGGGACAGTCCCCTTCCTCTCAGACACCTTCAAGGAGGAGAGTCTTTGAACACACTCGCACTGATCCAACTCTCAAGACAGGAAAACACCCGAGTGGCCAGTGACAAGCACTTTCCTTTGCACTCCTGTTTTGTTTTCTTTTTTTTTAATGTTTTTTTTGTGATGAGAATGTTCTTTTTTTTTCTTCTTTTCTTTTATAAATTTAGCCCCCACACTACCACCTAAGTGCGGTAGTGCTTATTTTTTTCCCCAGCACCCATGGTGTGTGTGTGCAGATGTGAGACACAGTGAAAGACACAAAGTGCACGAATCTTTATTCAATTTCCACCACCAGGATCCCCTGATTATTTTTTCTTTTAGTTCATGTGATGTGTAGGCACAGCTAGGATTTGAACCCCAAATCTCACTGTTTAGCGAGCTAGTACTTTAACCAACTAAGCCAGAACATCATGTTGACACTCCTGTTTTTTTTCTGCTTTTTTTTCTTTTTTTTTAATATTAACCCGCACACTACCGCCTAACTGCGGTAGTGCTTATTTTTCCCCAGCACCCATGGTGTGTGTGTATACGTGTGAGACACAGTGAAAGACACAAAGTGCACGAATCTTTATTCAATTTCCACCACCTGGATCCCCTGATTATTATTTTTTTTGTCAGAACATCATATTGACACTCCTGTTTATTTTTTTTTCTTTTATATTAACCCCTACACTACCAACTAAGTGCGGTAGTGCTTATTTTTCCCCAGCACCCATGGTGTGTGTGTGTGTAGGTGTGAGACACAGTGAGAGACACAAGGTGTACAAATCTTTATTTAATTTCCACCACCAGGATCCCCTGATTATTTTATTTTATTTTTTTTTTTTTTCCCCCACACTACCACCTAAGTGCGATAGTGCTTATTTTATCCCCAGCACCCATGGTGTGTGTGCAGGTGTGAGACACAGTGAAAGACACAAAGTGTACGAATCTTTATTCAATTTCCACCACCAGGATCCCCTGATTATTATTTTTTTTTGTCAGAACATCATGTTGACACTCCTGTTTATTTTTTTTTTCTTTTATATTAACCCCTACACTACCAACTAAGTGTGGTAGTGCTTATTTTTCCCCAGCACCCATGGTGTGTGTGTGTAGGTGTGAGACACAGTGAGAGACACAAGGTGCACAAATCTTTATTCAATTTCCACCACCAGGATCCCCTGATTATATCTGTCAGCCAGGATTCCCTGATTGATCTACGTTAACAACCTTGATGAAGGATCTCATAGTCACCAAGATCCATCTGGTTTCGATCAATGCAATGTCCTTTTTAGTATGAAATATATGACAATATTTCTGAATAACTGAGGTCTAGCCAGGAATATGTGTGGTTACTATTGATGCTTTAGGACTGTAGGTTCCATTTCTGCTGTTGTCCACTGGATAGTGTTCTTGTTCCTAAAACAGCAGGTTATGGGTTCAAATCCTACCCTTCTTTCTTCTTGACGGTCTCTTGAACTCCTGGCCTCAGCATGGACTAGGACTCACAGCTTCAGCGTGGAGCTAGCAAGACATCTCTCGGCACAGAGTGGCGGCCTCTCGGCACAGAGTGGCGGCCTCTCGGCACAGAGTGGCGGCCTCTCGGCACAGAGTGGCGGCCTCTCGGCACAGAGTGGCGGCCTCTCGGCACAGAGTGGCGATCTCTCAGACTGGCCTGGCAGTCTCTCAGCCCAGTGTCGTGGTCTCTCAGCCTGGTCTGGTGGTCTCTTGGTTCAGCGTGATGGTCCCTTGGCCTGGCCTGGTGGTCTCTCAGCCCTATGTGCAGTCTCTCGGCCTGCTGTTGCCTCAGTGTGCATGTCCAAGTAGGTCAGGAAGGAGGCTGGAAGAATACAGCGAGCCAGGCACCATCAGGAGGTGGAGAAGTCAATGTTTCGGGTGTAACCCTTCTTCAGGACTACTTCTTAGGGTTACACTGGAAATGTTGACTTCTCCACCTCCTGATGCTGCCTGGCTTGTTGTGCTCTTCCAGCCTCCTGCCCTGCCTACTTTGGATTCCAGCTTCTGCAGTTCTTTTTGTCTCGAACTCAGTGCAGACTTGAGATGATTCCAGAGCAGTCTTCCAGTCTCAAGAAGCTTGAGGTAAAGCCCAACACGGTCTGGAATCAAGGCATTGCTCAGACTGGAGGTTAGGTGCTGGGAAGGACTGAGTTGGAAGGACTATTATTCTGAACTTGTTATTTCTTTACTTTTCTGATTTTTTTCCCTAAGAATTTATAGTTAACAATCTGTACCTAGGTATCTAGATAGAGCCATAATGTGGTGACTTGTAAACTTTTGACTGTACTCATGTGAATACATGTGACAATAAAGCTAATTCTAATTCTAACTCAGATTTCAACTATGTCAGCTTTGTAAAATGACAAATCCAACAATAGCAGAAATATAATATGATAGCTTCAATGGAAGAAAAAAGGCTTAATTTACACCTCCTCAGACAGGAATAATAGAAGACATGACACCTGACTAATTTTCTTCAACATTATCAACAATACAAGTAACATCCCAGAAATAGCTATAAAACAGGAATAGGAAGGAAGGGAGGGAGGAATGGAAGAAAACTTCAGTTACCGAGGAAGTGGCACTGAATAACAGTTTGGAACTGCAGACTGACAAGTCCTTGGATCCCGATGAATTTCATCCTAACATCAAAACAAAGTAGTTAGTGAGATGGTTAATGCATTGATTTTAATTTTCCAAAATTTCTTTGATTCCAGGAAGGTTCAATTGAACTGGAAAGTAACTCCTTTATCAAAACAGGGAAGGAGTCAGAAAGCAGGAAGCTACAGGGACGGTAATAGAGAAGATAGTTGAAGCTATCCTTAAAGATTGTCATAGCATCTCTACAGTGTGGAAACAGGCCATTTGGCCCAACAAGTCCACACTGACCCTCCAAAGAGTAACCCACCCAGACCCAACCCTTACCTTATATTACCCCTGACACCTAGCCTACGCATCCCTGAACACCATGGGTAATCTAGCATGGCCAATTCACCTGACCTGCACTTCTTTAGACTGTGGGAGGAAACCCAAGCAGATATGGGGAGATTGTGCAAACTTCACACAGTCGCCTGAGGCTGGAATTGAGCCGGGGTCCCTGGGACTGTGAGGCAGCAGTGCTGACCACTGAGACACCATGCCACCCAGGGCATTGTGCTGCATGGCAGGGCATTTAATTTGAAGGTAATCAGGCTGCATCAACACAGTTTTGTGAAAGGGAAATCACATTTAACCAACCTGGAGTTCTTTGAAGAACAGGATAGTGAAGAAGGTGTTTGGTATGCTTTCCTTTATTGGCCGATGCATTGAGTATAGGAGTTGGGAGGCCATGTTGCAGCTGTGCAGGACATTGGATAGGCCACTTTTGGAATACTGCATTCAATTCTAGTCTCCCTGCTATAAACTTAAATGGGTCCAGAAAAGATTTACAAGGATTGCCAGGGTTGGAGGGTTTGAGCTATAGGGAGAGACTTAATTGACTAGGGCTATTTTCTCTGGAGCATCAGAGACTGAGGAGTGACCTTATAGAGGTTTATAAAATCATGAGGGGCAGGGATAGAGTCAATAGTCAAGGACTTTTCCCTGAATCCAAACCTAGCGGGCATAGGTTTAAGGTGAGAGGGGAAAGATTTAAAAGGGACCTAAAGGGCAACTTTTTCCACACAGAGGATGTGAAAGTTGTCAGAGGAGGTGGTGGAGGCTGCTACAATTATGACACTCAAAAGGGAAATGGGTCAAATGCTGGCAAATAGGACAAGATTAATTTAGGATATTGGTCAGCATGGACGAGTTGAAACAAAGCGCCTGTTTCCATGCTGTACATCTCTATGACTCTAACCATTCTCTGAATCAATGGGAACAGTTGGATATAGTGTCATAGTCATAGAGATGTATAGCACGGAAACAGACCCTTTGGTCCAACCCGTCCATGATATCCCAACCCAATCTCGTCCCACCTGCCAGCACCCGGCTCCAAACCCTTCCTATTCATATACCCATCCAAATGCCTCTTCAATGTTGCAATTGTACCACTTCCTCTGGCAGCTCATTCCATACCTGTACCACTCTGCGTGGAAAAAGTCCCTCCTTAGGTCCCTTTTATATCTTTCCCCTCTCACCCTAAACCTATGCCCTCTAGTTCTGGACTCCCTGAACCCAGGGAAAAGACTTTCCCTATTACCCTATCCATGCCCCTCATAATTTTGTAAGGTCACCCCTCAGCCTCCGACACTCCAGGGAAAACAGCCCCAGCCTGTTCAGCCTCTCCTTACAGCACAAATCCTCCAACCCTGGCAACATCCTTGTAAATCTTTTCTGAACCCTTTCAAGTTTCACAACATCTTTCTGATAGGAAGGAGACAGAATTGCACGCAATATACCAACAGTGGCCTAACCAATGTCCTGTACACCCGCAACATGACCTCCCAACTCCTGTACTCAATACTCTGACCAATAAAAGAAAGCATATCAAACGCCTTCTTCACTATCCCATCTACTTACGATTCCACTTTCAAGGAGCTATGAGCCTGCACTCCAAAGTCTCTTTGTTCAGCAACACTCCCTAGGACCTTACCATTAAGTGTATAAGTCCTGCTAAGATTTGCTTTCCCAAAATGCAGCACCTCGCATTTATCTGAATTAAACTCCATCTGCCACTTCTCAGCCTATTGGCCCATCTGATCAAGATCCTGTTGTAATCTGAGGTAACCCTCTTTGCTGTCCACTTCACCTCCAACTTTGGTGTCATCTGCAAACTTACTAACTGTACCTCTTATGCTCGCATCCAAATCATTTTTGTAAATGACAAAAAGTAAAGGACCCAGCACCGATCCTTGTGGCGTTCCACTGGTCACAGGTCTCCAGTCTGAAAAACAACCCTCCACCACCACCCTCTGTCTTCTACCTTTGAGCCAGTTCTGTATCCAAATGGCTAGCTCTCCCTGTATTCCATGAGATCTAACCTTGCTAACCAGTCTCCCATGGGGAACCTTGTCAAATGCCTTACTGAAGTCCATATAGATCACATCTACCACTCTGCCCTCATCAGTCCTCTTAGTTACTTCTTCAAAAAACTCAATCAAGTTTGTGAGACATGATTTCCCACGCAGAAAGCTATGTTGACTATCCCGAATAAGTCCTTGCCTTTCCAAATACATGTACATCCTGTCTCTCAGGATTCCCTCCAACAACGTGCCCACCACTGACATCAGGCTCACTGGTCTATAGTTCCCTGGCTTGTCCTTACCACCCTTCTTAAACAGTAGCACTAAGTTTGCCAACCTCCAGTCTTCCGGCATCTCACCTGTGACTATCGATGATACAAATATCTCAGCAAGAGGCCCAGCAATCACTTCTCTAGCTTCCCACAGAGTTCTCAGGTACACCTGATCAGGTCCTGGGGATTTATCCACTTTTAACCGTTTCAAGACATCTAACACTTCCTCCTCTGTAATATGGACATTTTGCAAGATGTCACCATCTATGTCCCTACAGTCTATATCTTCCATATCCTTTTCCACAGTAAATTCTGATGCAAAATACTCATTTAGTATCTCCCCCATTTTCTGTGGCTCCACACAAAGGCCGCCTTGCTGATCTTTGAGGGGCCCTATTCTCTCCATAGTTACCCTTTTGTCCTTAATCTATTTGTAAAAGTCCTTTGGATTATCCATAATTCTATTTGCCAAAGCTATCTCATGTCCCCGTTTTGCCCTCCTGATTTCCCTCTTAAGTATACTCCTACTTCGTTTATACTCTTCTAAGGATTCACTTGATCTATCCTGTCGATACCTGACATATGCTTCCTTCTTTTTCTAAACCAAACCCTCAATTTCTTTAGTCATCCAGCATTCCCTATACCTACCAGCCTTCCCTTTCACATGGCAGGAATATACTTTCTCTGGATTCTTGTTATCTCATTTCTGAAGGCTTCCCATTTTCCAGCTGTCCCTTTACCTGCAAACATCTGCCTCCGATCAGCTTTTGAAAGTTCTTGCCTAATACTGTCTAAATTGGCCTTTCTCCAATTTAGAACTTCAACTTTTAGATCTGGTCTCTCCTTTTCTATCACTATTTTAAAACTAATAGAATTATGGTCGCTGGCGCCAAAGTGCTCCCCCACTGACACCTCAGTCACCGGCCCTGCCTTATTTCCCAAGAGTAGGTCTAGTTTTGCACCTTCTCTAGTAGGTACATCCACATACTGAATCAGAAAATTGTCTTGTACACACTTAAGAAATTCTTCTCCATCTAAACCTTTAACACTATGGCAGTCCCAGTCTATGTTTGGAAAGTTAAAATCCCCTACCATAACCACCCTATTATTCTTACAGATAGCTGAGATCTCCTGACAAGTTTGTTTCTCAATTTCACTCTGACTATTAGGGGGTCTATAATACAATCCCAATAATGTGATCATCCCTTTCTTATTTCTCAGTTCCACCCAAATAACTTCCCTAGATGTATTTCCAGGAATATTCTCCCTCAGTACAGCTGTAATGCTATCCCTTATCAAAAATGCCACTCCCCCTCCTCTCTTGCCTCCCTTTCTATCCTTCCTGTAGCATTTGTATCCTGGAACATTACGCTGCCAGTCCTGCCCATCCCTAAGCCATGTTTCTGTAATTGCTATGATATCCCAGTCCCACGTTCCTAACCATGCCCTGAGTTCATCTGCCTTTCCTGTTCGGCCCCTTGCATTGAAATAAATGCAGTTTAATTTATTTTTCCTACCTTGTCCCTGCCTGCCCTGACTGTTTGACTTGCTTCTGTTCTCAGCTGTACCAGTCTCAGATTGATCTCTCTCCTCACTATCTCCCTGGGTCCCACACCCCCACCTTACTAGTTTAAATCCTCCTGAGCAGTTCTAGCAAAGTTCCCTGCCAGTATATTAGTCCCCTTGCAATTTAGGTGCAATCCATCCTTCTTGTACGGGTCAATTCTACCCCAAAAGAGATTCCAATGGTCCAAAAATGTGAATCCTTCTCCCATACACCAGCTCCTCAGCCATGCATTCATCTGCTCTATCCTCCTATTCCTGTCCTCACTAGCCCGTAGCACTGGGAGTAATCCAGATGTTATTACTCTCGAGGACCTCCTTTTTAATATCCTGCCTACCTCTCTGTAATCTCCCTTCAGAATCTCAACCTTTTGCTTTCCTATATCGTTGGTTCCAATGTGGACAATGACCTCTTGCTGGCCCCTCTCCCCCGTGAGAACATTCTGCACCCTCTCTGAGACATCCTTGATCCTGGCACCAGGGAAACAACACACCATTCTGCTTTTTCTCTGCTGGCCACAGAAACATCTGTCTGTACCTCGGACTACAGAATCCCCTAACACAATTGATCTCTTGGAAGCCGACGTACCCCTCGTTGCATTAGAGCCAGTCTCAATACCAGAAACTTGGCCGATTGTGCTACATTCCCCTGAGAATCCATCACCCCCTACATTTTCCAAAACAGCATACCTGTTTGAAATGGGTACGTCCACAAAAGACTCCTGCCCTAGCTGCCTACCTCTCTTACTCTTCCTGGAGTTAACATCATCTATGTGACTGTATCTGAGACTTTCCCCCCTTCCTATAACTGCCATCCATCACATACTGTTGCTGTTGCAAATTCCTCATCGTTTCTATCTGTCTCTCCAACTGATCCATTCCATCTGATAAGATTCGCAGCCAACAGCATTTATGGCAGATATAATCCGCAGTCACCCTTAAACTCTTTTTAAACTCCCACATCTGACAAGAAGTACATATCACTGTACTAAAGGCCATTTTTGCTCCTTCACAATCTACAGACCCAGAAAATAACACCGTCTTATTCCTCTACAAAACACTGCCCAGGTTAAATTAATAGTTATGGCTTATATTTTAAGTTTAATCAAGAGATGTTTCTCTAAAAACATATAATCAAGAAAGAGCTCACTCTACTCACTACTGCAGCCTTTCAATTGGACAAACTTAAAACAATGACTAACTTATCTGATTCTGTGTTGTGAATTTTGCCCAAACCGGTTCCTCCAAGATTAGTTGTGAAATTTACTGTTTGTTAATTTTCCCAGATGCACTCCGATGTCCAGCGATACATGAATTCAAAACAGCAAAGGCAGTAACTGTGCAGGTTCTCTCTCTCTCTCTCTCTCTCTCTCTTTCCTGCACTATCCTCACCATGTGCTTCCTTTGGATGTTCCTCTACTGTACTTAGATTTCCAGAAGCCATTTAATAAAGTGCCACATTAAAGATTATTGCCAAGAAGAAAAGTACATGGTGTAGCGAGTAGCATATTGGCATGGATAGACAATCAGCCATGATCTGAGGCCAAGGGATCCACTCCTGCACCTAATTCACATCTTCATAGCATTTAACCTGGATCAGACTCTACAACATGGTCTATATGATGTTTAATTTACTAATATAGATTCTACTCTTTGTCAATGGACTCAGAAGAACTGAAAGGTGTGGACAATATAATATTAATCTCTCTGATATTTTAAAGTTCAAACTGAATGCAGGAATCCAAGGATGTAATCTAAATGATATAACATTTGTGAAAATAAGAGCAGCACAGTGGTTAGCACTGCTGCCTCACAGTGCCACCCTCAGCTGATAGCCTGTGGGGAATTTGCACATTCTCCCCGTGTCTGTGTGGGTTTCCTCCAGGTGCACCGATTTCTTCCCACAGTCTAAAGATTGGGTGGGTTGGCCATGCTAAATTGTCCAGGGTATGCAAAGCTAGATGGCTGAGCTGTAGTAAATGCAGGGTTTTGTGTGGGAGGTGTGTTTGGGTGGGATGCCCTTCAGAGGATTGGCATGGACTTGATGGGCTGAATGGACTGCTTCTGCACTGTAGGGTTTGTATTAAAATAATTGTATTGATTTGATGAATCCTGACAGAAATCTATTTGCCGATCTTGCCAAATCAAAGTAAATTCATTGCTTTCAAAAGGAAGACAACAGATTTTGCAATCAAAACAGATCTTGTATATATGAACATTGCTTGTCCTCTGAGTAAGAAGAATCACACACTGAGCCAAGCGATGATGTACGTTAAATATCGGTTGCCATAAGCAAAATTTAAAATGACTTTCACATCATGAAAGTAGTTATTAAAAATAAAGAGATTTTATGATTTGATACACAGCATCTCTGCACATCCACCTATTATTACCTAAATAAGTACTGTCTGAGCTACATGGATTGCACACTTCACTTAACTTACAATGTATGCAAAATGTACAGTTAAAAATACACATTTAAAGATCATACTAACAGGAAAAAAGTTGTCTGCCATTCTTCTTTCTCTTCCCACAAAAAGTTGCCTTTCCAGAGCCAGCTTTTCCTGGAACACATTACTTGGGACATTAGCATGAGGCATACTATCTGCGTCAAGTGTGGCTGATCAGTCTTAGTCCAGGCACAGGGTCTGATCCAGGATTTACAGGTTGACATTCAACCATTTAGAACACACCTCCCAAGAAGACTTCTACTCTTCCTTTAACTCAGCTAAGTTCTCAGCGACATGTGATAATACTGACAGACATGAAACAGTCACATTATTGACACAAACTTCGCTGCTCCAAGGAAGAAAACCCCATTCTATCTGATCTTTCCTCATAGTTCAGACACTCCTGCAGCATAATAGAATCCCGACGGTGGTGGAAAGATGCCCATTGAGTCTACACTGACCCTCTGAACAGCACCTCCCTCCCCCCAAATCCCAACAACCCTGCGTTTCCCACAGCCAATCCACCTAACCTGCAGCTAATCTTGGACTGTGGGAGGAAACTGGAGCACCCGGAGGAATCCCATCACAATGGCACAGGGAGAACATATAAATCCCACACAGGTGGTTGTCTGAGTTTGAAATTGAAGCCAGGTCCCCGGCGCTGTGAGGCAGCAGTGCTAACCACTGAGCCACCATACTGCTCAAATTTTCTCTGTATCCTGTCTGGTTCAATCACATTTTTCCTATAGTTGATGACCAGAACTACATACAGCACTCCAGTTGTTGCCTAACTGGCATTTTGTATAGTGTCAGCATAAGCTTCCCAGTCTTCTATTCATAAAGTCTTGGAGTCATAGAGTCATAGAGATGTACAGCATGGAAACAGACCCTTTGAACCAACTCATCCATGCCAACCAGATATTCTAACCTAATCTAGTCGCATTTGCCAGTACTTGGTCTATATCCATCTAAACCATTCCTATTGATATACCCATCCAGATGCCTTTTAAATGCTGCAATCACACCAGCCTCCACCACTTCCTTTGGCAGCAAAGCCTCAACAAAGGCAAGTATCCTATACACCTTCATAACCACTTCATCTACACAGCCTGCAACCTTCAAGGATCTGTGGTTATGCACATCAAGGTCCCTCTATCCTTCCTACCTGACCAGTCCATTGATATCCTCTTACACTATCCAGCTATCATCCTCAATCTTTACTATACCATAAACTCACCTTTCATCCATCAATTTATTGATCATATACCCTATATTTAAGTCCAAGTTAATTCTATACAGCACCATCAGCAAGGGTCCTCACACTGAGTCCTGTGGACTGTCACTGTAAAGAATTTCCCAATCACAAAAACATCCTCCTGTCATCACCCTCCGCTTTCTGCATCACCACCAGTGTTGGATCTAGCATGCTTCATTATCTTGGATTACACAGGCTTTTATCTTCTTGACCATTCTGCTATGAGCAACCTTACCAAAAGCCTTGCTAATGCATTACCTTCATCAACCTGCTCACCTCCTCACAAAATGTGATCCAATTTGTCAAATATGACCTTACTTTAACAAATCCATGCTGACTGTTGCCAATGAATCAGTATCTTTCCAAGTGCAGATATTTTATGTCCCTCAAAATTCTTTCTAATGATTTCTCACCACCAAAGTTAGGCTAGCCTGCCTATAATTTTGTCATCTATTCCTCACTCCCTTTATAATAATGGGACAATGCTAACAGTCATCCATTTCTCTGGGAGCTCACATGTGGACAAAAAGGGTTTTATAATTACTTCCAGGACAGTAGATACCTGTCTTCCCTCAACAGCCTCAGTTACATCTTCTGGGCCTTCAGATGTATCCACTTTTAAGACTGTTAAATAGACTGGTAACTCCTCTATCTCTTTGTTAATTTCTTCGAATAATTCATAGTCACCTGGATGTCTATACCTGCCTGGCCTTTTCCATTGTGAATTGTGCCCACATCAGCTGGGCCCCTGTACAGGGTGGAATCTGATGAGGAACTGAATGATGTGGGCTACAGCGAGATAAATGACAGAATCAGGTGAGGTGGTCATCTCGACATCAAGATCATATCTTTGCAACTTCCCCACTTTTCCCAAATGGTGTGCAGCATTTCTCACCAGGGAATGGTAAGTTACCACTCGCCAAATGGTTCTCCACCCAAATTAGCCATCAGGGAAACACGACATGGAAATCCGAATGGGTACTAATGTGTACAGCTCGCCACTCTCAACAAACAATCTTAGTATTGCTCACAGCCAATCCACAGGGTGAGACATGACCCACGAACACACATTTATTCCTCCACACTGCTGAGAATCAGCAAAGAACCACATTATTGCAGTTCAGCTGTGTGTTATTGGTATCATAGGTGGTAACGTAAAACCCGTGTTATAGTGAAACCGTGTTAATTGAGGGCTATCTGGACTTACAAATAAAGGATAATCTGTATATTTAACTTAACTATTCCACTGTCTGTGAGAATACCTCAATGTGACTCCTTATCGTCATCACTAGATGCCTGAAGACTCCTTTGTTTTAGCATCAGGGAAAGGGGAAATCTATACCCAGAGATTGCTGGACCTTTCTTGAGCACATTCCTTCAAGGTCAAGGGCAAAAGCTGTGACTTCATCACAGCCCATGGAATCTGATCCATTATCCAGGCTAACATTCCATAGGGAGGGAATGCTGCAAGAAAAAAAGCAATGTGGACAGACTGCAGGTCGTATTAGACAACATCTTTCATCCCATTTGAGGTTACAAAAGGAAACTGAAAATCAAACAGACCATTTTTACATTTCCTAATAGGACAATTTTATTAGCAATTAGTTTAGTTATTGTACCAAGCAAGCAACTGGATGCTGCATGAGGAAGTGACAGACCTTAGTCATTTACGGATGACAAAGCAACAGAATGCTCAATAGATCCATAATTTCAAAAACCTTTACAGGAAATTACATCCTTTCAGAACTGGATGAATCCCCTTTATTTGTAATGTGTTCTCTTTTAACCAAGGACGTTTATCATCATGAATCTAGCTGCCTGCAGGACAAGGTAGCTGCAGTGACTGGCTGTTATACTTTACCGAGAGATGTGTGTGGGTGTCTGTTCATTTTGATATAGATGTGATCATTTGCAGGAGATTGTATTGGAATACTGATGACGGAGAATTGAAACAACGCACCTAATGACGTAGGAAACAGTACAAATTGCAGCACAAGAAGTTCCTAGCTGGCAGGATGTAGTGCTTAAGTGTGCAATGCACAATCAATATGTTATTTCCCAAACTTCAATCAATGAGAATTTAATGAGTTTTTCATGTTTTCAAGTGAAAACTGGCACTGTGATCAGGAAATGCTAAACCTGCATGTTTGCCATGTCAAATACCTTCTTGTTTGTTAATGTAATCTTTTAGTTCACCAGTTGCTCCATTTCACTCATTAATGGGATATTGATTATGAATAACAATCTGTGAGACTTTTAATTTACAATGTCAGTGTGGCAACATTGCAGAATATGAAACCTTTCATAGATTTAGTCATGGTGGAACCCAGATTAAACAGTTACTCTGCAAAACTTAACAGTAGTAACTTTGAAAAGGAGCATAAAATTGTTTGAAATAAATGCCAAAGTGCCTTAAATTCTACCTTTTCATTGCATTTTTATTTTAAATGATAACATCTCAACTTCTTTAAGAGAAAAGGTTTTGTATAAAATTTGACTTCTATCCAAGGTTGAAAGTTGCTTTCCCTGGTGGGGTTTTATTTATGAAATTCCTTTCTGTTTCTGAAACATTTCTCTGTAATTTTGCTTGTACACATCGGGGTCCTATAAAGAAACGTATTGTTGTTTATGAAATACCTAAGCTGAAGTCAGATGTTCCAGTGCTTACGTTAATTCCCCAATGGCTCAGTCAGTAACTACACAGGCCAGTTTACTGCCAGGTTGAAACCTCAATTCCACTGATGGAGTCAGGGCTAAATTAGTCAATCCCAGTGAGAACTATTGCAAGGTGCTACAATTGACTTCAGAAGTAGGAGAAAAAGATTGGCTTGGATTTCTTCTCCCGTGCCACTATTTCCTGGCCATTATTCAATGAGCTCTGTTGGAAATGCCCACATGGAACTAGCAAAGGGCAGGAAGGCTGGATCTGATGGTCAAATTGACAACACTCACTGAACCCAATGGTAGCTCATCTAAATTGGATATTAATAGCCTGAAATCCGCATAAGCGACAATAAGTTGACAATTTTAATGCTGTCTTCACCTAGACGATCAGAACACATTCTTGTCTCTAGATTTGTCTTTGTCAGTTCAGTGTTCTCTGATGTTATTAAAATTCTGGATCCAATGTGAAAGATGGATTAGGATGGGGGTTCCCTGCCACTGTGTAGTCTGTCCACATACTGTCTAATCAAAGGCCACTGAAGGCCGAGGAAATAAGATCCCAAACCTTTTCCCAAATTACATCTAGAGCCACTGTCTGTTGCATAAGGTGATGTTTCTGAATGGGTTAATGTCCACATTACATTGGATTCACCCATCCAGCTGATGTCACACAGTCTGTGGGTGGAGACCAGGAGCTTCCCTTAACTTTCAGAGAGAGCAAACATATCTGTATCAACTCCTTAAAGTCTTAGACATTATACCTGACCAAACGTAGTTGTACGTACCGCAATCAGACAATAAACCTTCCTATTATCTAGAAACAATGACTCTTTTGTAGAAGTTGGTACATCGTTTACATTAATCACTAGACAGACCCTAGACAAAGGAAGATTAGTGGCAGAAAACTACCACAGATAACCCTTACTTAGTACCACAGACTGTTGGAGGTGGCTGTAGTTATTGTAACAAGGGCAGCCAGGTCAACCTCACAGAGTAGGAGTTCGCTGACTGGGACTGTCTAAAGCTGGAGAGGAAAACCTGTTCACTGGAGCACAGACCTGATGTTCAGGATTGGGAATTCACATCAGTGGGAGGAGGTGCAGGGGAAGGATGGGTAGAGGAGGAAGGAAGGGGAAAGGTGGGGGGGTGGGGAGGAACAGTAAGGTGAGGAGCGGGGCAGATGGGGAGGAGTGGGGTGCGGAATGGGGAATAGACTGGAGGGGCAGAGGTGGGTGGACGAGTGGAGGAATGGATGGAGAGAATGGTGGCTGAAGTGGGGTAAGTGGGGGTATGGAGCAGGTGGGAGCAGAGAGAGTCTGGGGGGAATGAGGGTGAATGAGGGTTTGTGGAGTGGGGGCGAGCAGAGGGAAGAGTTGGTGAGGGATGTGGTGGGGATGGGGGGGGGGGGGCAGCAATGATAACTCTCCATTCCCAATTCTCCCCAAATGATGATCAGAAGAGTTTGGATACATCTCAGTAACCCACTCAGTAAATTAGACAGCATTCCTCAGAATAGTTGAAACGCTACACTCTCCACTCAAGTGTCCAGCATCTGCAAGTCCTCACTTTCTCCTAATTCCTCGGATGTCAACCCTGAGGAGAGATGATAGCCTGGTGGTAATGTCATATTGCCACTGGACTAATAATCCAGAGGTCCAGGCTGGTGCTCTCAGGAACATGGGTTTGAATCCCATCTCAGTAGCAGGTGGCGTTTGAATTCTGATTGTTTTTCTGGAATGGAAAGCTAGGCTCAGCAATGAAGACCATGCTTATATAAAAAAGCCGTCTGATTGCTAAAGTCCTTCAGAGATGGAAATCAGTGACCTTTACACAATCTAGCGCATGTGTCACTCCAGGGCCATGCTAACTCTGACCTCTGAATGTCCCAGCAAGCCCATCAGTTCACTGGCAATTAGGGTTGGGGAACAAAAGCTGGTTCACCCACATTTCATCAGAACAATTACTTAATTTGGTTTTATCTATTCATGGGACGTGAGTGTCAATGGCTGGGCCAGAATTTATTGCCTGTCCTCTAATGACGACTCAACCACACTGCTGTGGGTCTGGAGTTACATGTAGGCCAGACCCAGGTGAGGACAGCAGTTTCCTTCCCTAAAGGACTTTAATGAACCAGATGAGGTTTGACAACCATTGACAATGTTTACCTAGTTGCCATGAGACTAGCTTTTTAATGAATTGTGATCTCACAATCTGACATTGTGGGATTAGACCCCATGGCGCTGGAACATTAGCCTGGGGCTCAGGATTACAGCTCAATAACATTACCACTAGACCACCACCTCCCATTCAGTCTGATTTCACATTCTGTCTGTTTAGTTCTTGGGATGTGACATCACAGGCCAGTCCAACATTTATTATCTTTCCCTAATTGCCCTTGAGTAGGTGAGTCACCTTCTTGAAACGCTGCAGTCCATTTGGTGAAGGTATAGCTGCTCTTTGTTAGGGACAGTGTTCCAGAATTCTAACTCCGTGACACTGAAGGGACAATGAGACATTTCCAAGTCAGGATGGTGAGTGGCTCAGAGGGGAACCTGTAGGGAATGGTGTTCTCATGTATTGACTGGACTTGTCCTTCCAGATGGGTTCAGTCGTGGTTTTGGAAGAAGTCTGTTCTTTCTCATTTTTCTAGACAGTGTACAGATCTCCAGGGTCTGTGTGTGACAGCAGCATGTCAGTATGGCATTGCCACACAGATCTTTGGAGAGGCACATTGGTGGCTGTCTAAGGAGCTTTGATGAATCACTGTTCTACATGGTGGTTTCTCTGATGAAACAACATGGAATTTTTTTAAGCTGTTGCGATGTTTTTAAACATTGAACATAAAGCAGAAAATTTCCCTCTAATGCAATGACCTCTTTTTAATATGTCATGTTATGATTATAGTTATGTTATAGAGTTATACAGCACAGAAACTGACCCTTCGGTACAACTCATCCATACTGACCAGATGTGCTAAACTAATCTAATCCCATTTGCCAGGATGTGACCCATATCCCTCTAAACCCTTCCTATTCATGTACCCATCCAGATGCCTTTTAAATGTTGTAATTGTACCAGCCTCCACCACTTCCTTTGGCAGCTTGCTCCATATATACTTCACCCTGTGAGCAAATGTTGCCCCTCAGTTTTAAATCTTTCCCCTCTCACCCTAAACCTCCGTTATAGACCAGGCCAGACCACTCAAAACATTCTTAAGCAGGCAGCCCAGACTGTAAGTGTACAGTGAAAATTACCCAGAATAAGATTGCTTGGTTGACTACCAAGTTTTAAAACAAACAAAAATGTATTCACAAAATAACAGAAAGAACAGAGTATAGAATCTCCACATAACTCTGTCTATCCAAACTAGATATAATGATGCTGTTCCACAAAATACATGCAATATTCCCAATAAACAAACCCTTTAAACACAAAGCAAGAATGAAACAAAGGTTCACAGGTCAAAGTTAGAATGGCAGAAGGAGAGAGAGCTTAGCAGCCTGTTTCCACACAGCCCACTGCTGCAACTGAACTAACAACAAGACTTCAGCTTCCAGGACTGACCAGTCCCCTTTCATTATACAGATCACTTCTAAAACATGAAAGCTTTTGCCTAAAATCTCATCTGTTTACACATAGACAAGAAAGCCTCCCAATACCCTTTTCTCTCTTTACCAAACCAGTCACCTCAGAGCCTGGGGCTGTTTTACAACCCCTCTGAAAAACACCAAGGACACAGTAACCTTGAGAAGGCAGCCCAGCTGTGACACCGATGCCCTCTCAGCCTGTCCCTACCCTGTTATGATCAGGGTATTTGAAAAACAAACCTTTTTAATGCTGCTCGGGAAGATCATGTAAATAGATTTGTATTTCCTTATAGTTATTGAGATTTTCCCAACTGTTTTGAAGCTAATGTCTTTCCTTCAGTGTGTCTAAGCAGACAGAGTGAGCTTCAAACAATGATGCAATTCCTATTGCAAAGGGAACAGAGATAAGGGCAAAATGAGCAGTTTAAAGGCAGTAACAGACTCTCTCAAAAATATCTGTGAAGGGTCCCAGTGTTGCAGACTAACAATAAGCAAATGAAATAATTTAGATTTGCCAATCAACTTACCAGTGTGATTTAATGGTTGCTGTTTCCTGAATGGTTCCTGAACTGGTTTTGATTAATGAGATTGTATTTGAATTAAACAAGTTAATTGTGTCTATTGGACTTAGCAGCAAACCTTAATTGCATGTTCTATTGCTGCTAATGCTCCTGGGATATACCCAACACCAGGAGCTTGTATGTGTTTATTTGCATAAAGTAATGGTATAATGAAAATGTACATGTTTTCTCATAAATGCAAATAGCCCTGAACACCATGGTGCTTTTTACACTTCACCCACTACTGGGTCACTTGGTTTGAACAGAGTGGGGACATGAGCCACAGTCTCTGAGATTTTAGCACTTGTGGGCTCAGTGAGTAATGCTCTTGTCTCTCAGTTGTAGATTTACATCTCACTCCAAGACTTGGGCACAAAAATCCACATCGACACTTCAGCGCTGCATGTGGGAGATGCCATTATTCAGATGTGATGCTCAACTGAGCCCTGACCTGCTTTATGAGGGGATCCTGTGGTAATATTTCCAATAGGAGTTGGGGAGTTATCCTCAGTGCTCTGCACAATATTTACCCTTCAACCAACATTGCAATAGCATTGCCTTGTCATTGGAAAATTGCAGTTTCTTGCTGTCCACAAATTGGCGACCATGTTTCCTACAACATATCAGTGACTGCCTTTTCAGTGGTAATTCACTGGCCATTCACTTGTTGTGTAAAGCAGATACAAATCTCTTTTCTTTTCAAAAATATTGCAATCATCTTCTGGCAGATTAGTAGAAGGTGCTTTCTTGTGTGAAGGGAGATAAGGAAGTGGCAGGACATATCAGTCCCTCCACACCCATGACAGTAAAATAGTGTAAAATCAGAGCCTAGCTTGTTGATAAAATAATCTGCAACTATAGCCACAGAATAAAAATGTGTCCCTTCCAGTTCTCTCTGATTGGCACAATCCAGAACCAATATGTTTACCTTCCATTCACTGAAACAGACAATCTTCTTCCACATTGAGAGAAATCAAGAATAACAGCCCTTGAAGAGTGTTTGTTTGTCTCACAATGCCATCCAACCTTAAGTATATAGATTCTGAAATGTCTTGCAATAAACTGGTAATATAATTAGATAAAAGAAAATCTTATATATTCATGTTCACAGTTTTTCAAGAGAAACTCTGACAAGCAACTGTTAATTCATGGTTTATAAAACCACTTCATAGTCTAAATGAAATATGGTTGCTTATCAAATTACAAGCATGTTCAGTTAAGAGTAGTTCTAGCTGTAATCAGGGGGCAGTGCAGAAGGTCCAGGCAACTTTAATTAAAACATAGTGACCCAGTATTTATGGCAGGAATGATTATGAAGCTATCTGTACTATTGTCATGATGCAGTAATTCAGAAAATAACTTCCAGCATCCTGAAAATGTATCTTCACAAGTGTGGAGTCTCATTCCTTCAGATTCACTCATTGGATAAGGGTGTCACTGGCTAGGCCAGCATTTATTGCCGATTCTTAATTGCTCCAAAGGTAGTAAAGAGTCAGCCACATTGCTGTGGGTCTGGAGTCACGTGTAGGCCAGACCAGGGAAGTATGGCAGTTTCCTTCCCTGAAGGACATTCGTGAACCAGATGGGTTTTCCCAACAACTGACAATGGATTCATGGTCATCTTTAAACTCTTCATTCCAGATTGTTATTGAATTCAAATTCCATCATCTACCATAACAGGATTTAAGCACGGGTCCCTGGAACATTATCGGAGTCTCCGGATTAACTGTCCAACAATAATACCACTGGGCTATTGCCTCCCCTCAGTAGTATTTATTGTAATTCTCAAAAGGTTTATTTTTATTTTTGTGGAGTGGTAATGTCTCTGGGCTAGTCATGGAGGGACTCAAACTAACTAAGAGTTCAAATCCAGCATACCCGCAGCTAATGAAATTTAATCCAGTTCATAAATCTGGATGATAAAGCTAGTTGTGGCTATATGAATCATGTCAATGATTGTTGGAAAAACCCATCTGCTTCACAAATGTCTTTCAGGGAAGGAAATCTGCTGGTTTGGCTTACATGTAACTCCTGTCCCATAGTAACCTGGTTGATGTCTATGTTCAATTAAAGGGTGATTAAGGATGGACAGCAAATGCTAACTTTGGTGAGGCCCACATACCATGAAATAATGCAAGACCATTCATTCATTGATGGCAAATTACAAGCCAATACAAAGCCCTTAATGAAGGTTTTAGAAGATCAGATGCTTCTACAAACTGGATAGTGCCCAGTGGCAGAATGAACCCAATTGGATTAATACTCTAGTGTTTCTGGAACAACTGAGCATGGTGCAGTGGACAGCAAAGAGGGTTACCTCAGATTACAACAGGATCTTGATCAGATGGGCCAATGGGCTGAGAAGTGGCAGATGGAGTTTAATTTAGATAAATATGAGGTGCTGCATTTTGGAAAGGCAAATCAAAGCAGGACTTATAAACTTAATGGTAATGTTCTGGGGAACATTGTTAAACAAAGAGACCTTGGAGTTCAGGTTCATAGTACCTTGAAAGTGAAGTTGCAGGTAGATAGGATAGTGAAGAAGGCATTTGGTACGTTTTCCTTTATTGGTCAGTGCACTGAGTACAGGGGTTGGGAGGTCATGTTGCGGCTGTACAGGTAAGTTCATTGGTTAGGCCACTTTTGGAATACTGCATGCAATTCTGGTCTCCCTGCTACAGGTAGGATGTTGTGAAACTTGAAAGGGGTCAGAGAAGGTTTACAAGGATGTTACCATATTGGAAGATTTTAGCTATATGGAGAGGCTGAACAGGTTGGGGCTGTTTTCCCTGGAGTGCCGGAGGCTGAGGAGTGACCTTATAGAGGTTTATAAAATCATGAGGGGCATGGATAGGGTAAATAGACAAGGTCTTTTCCCTGGGATAGGGGAGTCCAGAATTAGAGGGAATAGGCTTAGGGTGAGAGGGGGAAGATTTAAAAGGAACCTAAGGGGCCACTTTTTCACGCAGAGTGTGGTACATGTATGGAATGAGCTGCCAGAGGAAGTGGTGGAGGCTGGTACAATGACAACATTTAAAAGGCATCTTGATGGGTACATGAATAGGAAGTGTTTAGAGGGATATGGGCCAAATGCTGGAACATGGAACTAGATTGGATTGGGATATCTGGTCAGCATGGACACGTTGGACAGAAGGGTCTGTTTCAATGCTGTACATCTCAATCACTCTAGGACTATATGACAAGGTAGCAGTGCTCTATCCCTATAACCATGTGACCTTATGCATTGTCTGAGATTTGTATTTCTTCAACATTCAACCCCTTAATTTTAAAGCTTCGAAAGTTGCTGTTTACGCGGAAGGAATAACTCTGCTTTTGTCCTCAAGGGGACGTGCACAAACAATGCAAGCTTGGACCACGGATAGCGATGTCTGTCACAATTTCATCCCTGACCTAGAATATCATCTGAAAAACGGTTATATTCCAGATGCTGGCTCAGGGAGTGTCTGTAAACACTTTGTTTTCTTCCTAAGGGGAAACAGATGAAACACAAAGCATGAAAATACCACTCCAATTCACCAAGATTCCTCCTGAAGATCATCAATTTCCCAAATCAGAACCTCTGTCACTGTCGGAAAGGGGCTACCGTTGACAAGGTAAGGAGTACTGTACAGTAAGGACAGCCATTCTGGCCTTCAGCAGTCAGTAGAGATTTGAGGTGATACATTTGTCACTGATGATGTACTTGGAGACTAATCTAGGGAAAGACTCCGTAAAAACTAAAGCAGCAGAGTGCTCTCCTTGAATAGCAGCTTCAAGACTGTGAAGTGGATCTGGGTGCCAAGTAAGTATTGGGTTGATTTTATTGCCAGAGAAGACAAATTTGGAAATTCCCTCATGTCTTATTGGGTGAAGGCCTCCTTTTTAAGCTGTCTCTGATTGCTTCGTTCAGACGGTGCCTCTGTTAGAAATATTGTTGGGCAAGGATTGAGAACATCCTGAAGTGCCCTTCCTGATCCTCCCATCCTTCCTCAAAGCGGAGCAACTGGGGAAGGTGCTAGGAAAGAACTTCATCTCATCAAACTAGCTTTTAAGTTTTATTCGTAAATTTATCTTGTATAATGTCTAGGGGTCATTGACCATAAGATCATAAGATATAGGAGCAGAATTCAGCCATTTGACCCATTGAGCCTGATCCATCATGACTGATATGTTTCTCATCCCCATTGTCCTGCCTTCTCCCTGTAACCCTTGATCCCCTTACCAATCAAAAATCTATCTATCTCTGTCTTAAATACACTCAATGACTTGGCCTCCTTAGGCCTCTGCAGAAATGATTTCCACAGAGTCACCACCCTCAGGTTGAAGAAATTCCTCCTCATTGCCCCTTCACCCTGAGGCTGAAACCTTGGGTCCTACTCTCTCCTACTACTGGAAACATCTTCTCCATGTCCACTGTACCCAGGCCTCCCAGTATTTTGTAAGTTTCAATCAGATCCTGCCTCATCCTTCTAAACTTCATCGAGTACAGACCCAGAGTCCTCAACCACTCCTCAGATAACAAGTCCTTCATACCCAGGATCGTTCTTGTAAACCTCCTCTGGGCCCCTTCCAATGCCAGCACATTCTTCCTTAGATATGGAGTCCAAAGCTGCTTCACAATATTCCAAATGCAGCCTGACCAGAGCCTTATACAGCCTCAGCTCTTGTGTTCTAGCCCTGTTGAAATGAATGCCTTTCTAGCTGCCAACTGAACCTGCAGGTTAATCTTAAGAGTATCCTGAACTAGGACTACTTAGTCCCTTTGTGCTTCAGGTTTCTGAAGCCTTTCCCCATTTAGAAAATAATGTATGCCTCTAATCCTCCTAACAAAGTGCAGAAACTCACACTTTACAATGTTGTATCCAATCTGCCACTTCTTCACCTACTGTCCTATCCTGTCCAAGTCTTTCTGCAACCTCCACATTTCCTCAACACTACCTGTCCCTTCACCTCTCTCTGTGTCAACTGCAAACTCAGCAAAAATGCCTTCAGTTCCTTTGTCTAGCTCATTAATGCATGCCATGAATAGCTGTGGTTCCAACACTGACCCCTGCATAACTCCACTAGTCACCAGCTGCCATCACGAAAACACCCCTTTATCTGTACTGTCTGCCTTCTGCCAGTCAGCCAATCCCTATCTATACCAGTATCTTACTCCTAAAACCATGGACTCTTATCTTATTTAGCAGCCTCCTGTGCTGCACCTTGCCAAGGATTAGATTAAGTTCCCTACAGTATGGAAACAGGTCCTTCAGCCCAACAAGTCTACACCAACCCACCAAAGAGTAACACACCCAGACCCCTACCCGATATTGACCATTGACTAATGCACCTAACACAATGGGCAATTTTTTAGCATGGCCAAGTCACCTGACCCGCAATTGTTTGGATTGTGGGAGGAAACCAGAGCACCCAGAAGAAACCCGCGCAGATATGGGGAGAATGTGGAAACTCCACATAGATAGTTGCCCTAGGCCGGAATTAAACCTGGGTCCCTGGCACTGTGAGGCAGCAGTGCTAATCACTGAGCCACAGTGCCACCCCAAAAAGATCTATAAATCTGGGAAAAGATTCTCTTTCATTCTGTTTTTAGAGCTGGCAAATTTTTAAAAATGTTTCTAAGCATAACAATTTTAGTTCCCACATGCATTTGAGTGATTTTGCAAGCTAAATGCAATGCACAGTAACCAAGCTCATTTCAAACTGGCCAATAACAATTTGCTCAGTAGACCCGATTGACATCTCAATAACATCAGGCTCAGATCATCAATAATTATGAAGCTTTCATCTCACAATTCTTAAAATATATTTTGTGAACAGTAAATTCTCTTCAAAGCCAAGAGAGATAAAACTGTTTTCATGCGTAATTTTTAGATTTTGTGGGAGCTTCCTTTGTATAAATTGGCTATCATGTTTCTTTTATCTTTCAGGTTGGTGAGCCCTTCCCTGAAGGCAGGTCTGACCCACAGCACAATGGGGAGGGAGAGGAACGAGGTATGGATTTCACTCCGGTAGCAATCAAACCCTGTGCTGGTTGGAACTATCTATTACACACCAACCATAAAACAACACAACCAAACAGCCGTACCCACAGAGTCCAAGTTGTTCTTGGCAACACATCCCTTCACAGGCATGACGTAGCCTTGAACTGTAGATAGTGATAGAAGAAACTCAATTTTCTTTCCATCAAGAATCTAGCCCACTGCCTGCCATTGGCAAGTGTTTACAGATTAATACACACGTGTAGCTTCCAGGACCATTTAGTCCTGGAGTGGGACTTCAACCTGACTCAGAGGCAGGGACACTACTCACTGCAGCATACGACACGCTTCTTACATTGCGCCTTCATTGTATGTCAGATGTTTAATAACGTCCTGTGGTTATGAAAGGTGCTATGTAAATGTAAGACTTTCTTTCTTTCTGATGCAGTAATAGTAATATAATGATAATTTCCCCCTCAACACTTAACATCCAACATGATGTGTATATCAAAATAAACTGTAATTTTTGAACACTTAGCAGTGTCTATAACAATTGGAATTATTTTCCATGAAATTCCTCTGTTTTCACATCTCCATTTCTTTGATAAACTCATAGGAACTGGTCTCTTCAATAACGTGCTTTCATCAAGCAAACATTGCACCGTAAACCAAGTGAGATGGTAGCCTAAAACTGATAAAACTGGTTCCACAAGAGTGATCTAGGGACTTTTCTCATTGAATAGAATCCCTACAGTGTGGAAACAGGCCCTTCGGCCCAACAAGTCCATACCGACCCTCTCCTATTACTCTACATTTACTGCTGACTAATGCACCTAACTACACATCTCTGAACACTATAGACAATTTAGCATGGCTAATCCATCTAATCTGCACAGCTTTGGAATGTGGGGGAAACTGGAGCACCCGAAGGAAACCCACTTGAACCACAGTCAAGTTCAGAGGTTGATTTCTACAGGCTTCTCCTGTGATGTCATTTGACAGGTATTGATCTATATGACTGAAATACGTCACGGCTTGCAGGTCCATGAAATGTTAATTTCTATTGGGCAGATGCAAATGCAATGTTCCCTAATTTTTCACAAATCTACCAGCTCTGCGCTTGAGAAAGCAAACAAAATAATCTGGACTATAACTGTGTTGATCTATTCAATTATGAAACGAGAAATTGTTTTGTGAACATAAAGGCAGCTTGTCAGTTTTATCTGGGGACAGACAATATTAAATTAGTTAAGCGGTTGTTTTGTAAATTATTAGAGGCAATCTCTGCATTTATACATAATTACTTCAATATTGAAGTGCCAAGAAGAGACAAAGTGCACATTTCCCAGTCGCTAAAGAAAACTGATTGTCATTTGCAGGTACCATGACACTGAGAATTTATATGGGAGTTTAGTCACCAGCATTTATGATTCAGCTCAGAATCCACCACATCGCCACTGTCCATCGAAAAATAAATGTATTTGTCATCATACCTTAGGACCAACCAACACTTTCAAATTTTATAAAATCCATTACCCATTATAACAACATACCACGAGGCACCACAGCTTGAGAAATGACAAAAGATGATTAAGTGCCTACTCAATATTGTAAAGATGTGTCATATTGTGAATCAATTGAAGCAACCTCAGAATTGACAACTATCTCTAAATAGGCAGTATTAAGTAATCAGTTATTTCCAAGGACACTTTTATCACGTTTTATACCTATAGGTTCAGAGAAGCTCCAACTGTTTTATGTGCCAATGATTGGGAAGATTCAGTATGTGGGGTGAAACATTACTATGCGAAGCATTTTCTCAATATATTCTATGCATTGTTTAAGAACCTATAATAATAATAAAGAAGTACATCAGCATCTTGTTAAAATCACTTCTACTAACAAATCTTAGCAGGACTTATACACTTCATGGTAAGGTCCTAGGGAGTGTTGCTGAACAAAGAGACCTTGGAGTGCAGATTCATAGCTCCTTGAAAGTGGAGTCGCAGGTAAATAGGATAGTGAAGACAGCGTTTGGTATGCTTTCCTTTATTGGTCAGAGCATTGAGTACAGGAGTTGGGAGGTCATGTTACGGGTGTACAGGATGTTGGTTAGGCCACTTTTGGAATATTATGTGCAATTCTGGTCTCTTTCCTATCGGAAAGATGTTGTGACACTTGCAAGAGTTCAGAAAAGATTTATAAGGATGTTGCCAGGGTTGAAAGATTTGAGCTATCGGGAGAGATTGATTAGGCTGGGGCTGTTTTCCCTGGAGCGTCAGAGGCTGAGGGGTGATCTTATAGAGGTTTATAAAATCATGAGGGGCATGGGTAGGATAAATAGACAAAATATTTTCCCCGGGGTGGGAGAGTCCAGAACTAGAGGGGACTAGGTTTAGGGTGAGAGGGGACGATATAAAAGAGACCTAAGGGGTAACTTTTTCATGCAGAGGTGGTACATGTATGGAATGAGCTGCCAGAGGAACTGGTGGAGGCTGGTACAATTATAACATTTAAGAGGCATTTGGATGGGTATATGAATAAGAAGGGTTTGGAGGGATATGAGCCAAGTGCTGGCAGGCGAGATTAGATTGGGTTGGGATATCTGGTCAGCATGGACGAGTTGGACGGAAGGATCTGTTTCCATGCCGTACATCTCTATGACTCTATTTCTTGTTAGAAGGTGTTATCAAAACAGTAGAAAACATTTCAGTGGGATTTCACATTATTACCATTGCCAATCGGGCAAAATCTGCCAATCTCAGGCCTCAGTGATTTATTTACTTTAATGGGTCTGCTTTTATATATAAATGAGTTTGTGCACATGTTTTCATATATGGGTAGCTGAGGATCTTTGCGTATATGAAATGAGGTGTGTGTGTGTGAGAGAGAGATAGAAATTTATAGTATGGAGGGAGGCGTAGAGCTTCAACAGCAAATGGCTGCAGTGTTTCAATCTCAATATTTCTATATTTGCTATGCAACTCTGTAACTGCACGTACTGGACATTGCTTAGGAATTTAAAACCTTTGAGACGGGGTGTTCTGAGATACAATTTTCCAACGTTACAACAGAATCCACATTTCAAATGTATTTTCACAGCTATAGAATGCTTTGAATGTTTTGTTGAGCCTGTACCAACTCCCGAAAGAACTACTGAGCTAGTCCCATTCTCTAGCTCCATCTCCATAGCCCTCTAACTTTTTCACTTTCAGATATCTGACCAGCTCTCTTTTGAAATCTCCTCTGGAATCCCCCTCCAGCACTGTCCCAGGCAGCACATTCCAAATCCCAACAACTCTCAGAGCAAAGAAGGTTCTCATCATCTCCGTCCTAGCGCTCTTGCTGATAATCTTGAAATTGTGCCCTCTACTTACTGATATGAGCAAAAATTAATTTAAATGTTAATATTAAAGAAAGGGATCTCTTCACTTCCTCAGTGGCTGAGCTGAAAAATGTCTCACATTGTGAAGTTGAATCATCCAGGTAAGGAATGATTCAGTTCAATCATGGTTTGTATCAAGTTAATTTGCCTTAATTCTTAACCTCTCCCTTCCTTTGCCTTCCCCTTTTTCTGCATATCAGAGTCAGGAGGAAGTGAAACTCTGACCAGAATGCTCAGTCCTGTTTGTGTCAAGTGATAAATATTTTTGCAGCTGTTGCTTGTGATGGCAAACTTAATTTTACAGGAATTTCCTGTAAATGCTTGTGGTGAAGTGCCATTTAGCTGATGGACATGTGACAGTTGATGTGGTTGGAACCGTGGTGATTGTAACAACATTAGCCAAGTGGACCTCAAAGAATATGAGTCCTCTCATTGGGACTGTTAATCTGGTCCAATCAGGAAGCCCAGGATGACAGATAACAACAGGAGTGTCAGAGATTCTGTTCCCTCTGGGTGCTGACTTGATAAGGCTGTGCCAGAGTCAAAGACTCTCCATGTGTAAATAAAGTAATGGAATAGCGGCCTCTGTGGAGTTATTTTAGGCACCTTAACCCATGAACAGATTTCTTATCCGTTGCTTTCTCTTAGTCAACACAAGTGGTCACAATGATTACAGTCTGTTACTGCAATCTACTTCTCTATTTATCATTCAATCAGTTTAGCATAAAATATAAAATTGTATCAGGTTACAACACAAAGTTGCCTCCTGCTCACTACTGAGACTGTGGGATTACACACACGAGCGACAGATAGTCAGCCAGGCTTCAGCCACAGGTGGGTCTGAATTCCAAGCTCACAGTCCTCCTTCTGCACCGGGCGTTCCTAGGTTACTATTTTTGATGTCCCCCAAAATTTATGTTTATATCTTTTCTCTTGTAGAAAGTTAAACTCCTTCCCAGGCCCATCATGACTCTGAGATCGTCCATCCAAGGGTCATATGGAGAAGATGCGTCTGCTTCATTGTCCTCCCTGCTGTCCTGAATTTAGTAGCTTTAATAACCACAAAGGTCGAGCAGCCTTTTAGCAGCACTCATCACCAGATTCCTGTTTAACAAGCAGTGCCAGGTTCTGCCTTGCACAGTAGACAAATATTCCAGTGAAGTTGGTCACTTTTCCCATCATCCTTGTGCAGATGTAGCTGTTAACTATTCTGGTACAATGTCAGAATTGAGATGCAGGCATTCGGCGACAGTTTGTGTCTCTGAACGAAAGAAAACTTGGAGCGGTAAGCCTGAGAGGTGAGACTGTGGAGCTCCCTACTACAGTAAAGAGATACTTCGACCAAAGAGAATAGTTGCACTTAAGTTAAACTGAGATAGCTTCCTAAGGATGAAAAGTATTAAAGGGTATGTTATTAGGGCAAGGAGTCTTATGTGGTGCATATAAACACTAGCACAGACCCAATCAACCAATTGTTAGATAGTGTTCATTTCAATAATTTTAGTAGTTGTGTTGTACAGACTTTGAGTATTGCAGAAAACAAGGCACTTTGTTGAAGATTTTCATTTTGTGCTCATCAGGACAACTCACAAGAACTACCAATGCAAAGGGAAAACAACACTGATACTGAACAAGAGGATGGTGCTGATTGGTTGGCAGGTGGGCTCTGATTGGTAGAGGCAAGAGAAAGGCTGTCACCTGATTTCTTGAGTTGAAACTTTAAATGATTCTCTCTGATGCAATGAACTGGACACGTACATTAATATACAGAGTGTCCAGTATCATACTACAAGCCTGCCTGACAATGCAAACTAGGTGATAGTCATCCTCTGGTTCATGTCAACGCTTCTGGGACAATGTTTTGAAAAATTAGGATCAACCTGCCTACTATAAAATTTAAACACGGCTTGGCAATTAACTATCAATCATCATTACCTTGTGCATTCTCCATGGCAACACCTTTACCAAACAGTCAACCTGCCAATCAATCAGTACTCTCCTGTCATACAGTATCCAGATGCTTTCCCTTTACATTGATTCGGAGATGCCGGTGTTGGACTGGGGTGTACAAAGTTAAAAATCACACAACATCAGGTTGTAGTCCAACAGGTTTAATTGGAAGCACACTAACTTTCGGAGCGACGGTCCTGTAGAACTCTGAGCTCAAAAACTGCATGAATTTATGTAAAACTCTGTTATCTCACTTTTTAGATTAGAATCAATCTAAACATCATGGCATAGACAGAGAACACAGGGGGCTAACACCTTCAACATATTGTCTAGCTATCACCATTGTTAACAGCTAACCCGAGAATGCAACTTTTAAAAAAAAGTTTTGTGATTTACACATGAAAGAAGTGAAACTATCACTGTATTCTAACAGATGAAAGGCTTAACAAACAATCAATTTTTCAACGTATAATTTCAGTTACATCAAACTGCAAATTTTTGCTATAAATTCTGTGTTACGATCGAGCCCTCCACAATCACCTGATGAAGGACCGTCGCTCCAAAAGCTAGTGTGCTTCCAATTAAACCTGTTGGACTACAATCTGGTGTTGTGTGATTTTTAACCCTTTACATTGTTATTTCTTGTGAGTCAGGCTGATGAGTGCAAAATGAAAAACTTCAAAAAAAGTCTTATTTTTAGCAAAATTCAAGATTTGTTCAACACAACTCTTGGGAAATAAGGCAGGGCAGGTGACTGAGGTGTCAGTGAGGGAGCACTTTAGGGCCAGCGACCATAAATTCTATTCGTTTTAAAATAGTGATGGAAAAGGATAGACCAGATCTAAAAGTTGAAGTTCTAAATTGGAGAAAGGCAATTTTGACGGTATTAGGCAAGAACTTTCAAAAGCTGATTGGGGGGCAGATGTTCGCAGGTAAAGGGACAGCTGGAAAATGGGAAGCCTTCAGAAATGAGATGACAAGAATCCAGAGAAAGTATATTTCTGTCAGGGTGAAAGGGAAGGCTGGTAGGTATAGGGAATGCTGGATGACTAAAGAAATTGAGGGTTTGGTTAAGAAAAAGAAGGAAGCATATGTCAGGTATAGACAGGATAGATCGAGTGTATCCTTAGAAGAGTATAAAGAAAGTAGGAATATACTTAAGAGGGAAATCAGGAGGGCAAAACGGGCACATGAGATAGCTTTGGCAAATAGAATTAAGGAGAATCCAAAGGATTTTTACAAATATATTAAGGACAAAAGGGTAATTAGGGAGAGAATAGGGCCCCTCAAAGATCAGCAAGGCAGCCTTTGTGTGGAGCCACAGAAAATGGGGGAGATACTAAATGAATATTTTGCATCAGTATTTACTGTGTAAAAGGATATGGAAGATATAGAATGCAGGGAAATAGATGGTGACATCTTGAAAAATGTCCAGATTACAGAGGAGGAAGTGCTGGATGTCTTGAAATGGTTAAAAGTGGATAAATCCCCAGGACCTGATCAGGTGTACCTGAGAACTCTGGGAAGCTAGAGAAGTGATTGCTGGGCCTCTTGCTGAGATATTTGTATCATCGATAGTCACAGGTGAGATGCCGGAAGACTGGAGGTTGGCAAATGTGATGCCACTGTTTAAGAAGGGTGGTAAAGACAAGCCAGGGAACTATAGACTGGTGAGCCTGACCTCGGTGGTGGGCAAGTTGTTCGAGGGAATCCTGAGGGACAGGATGTACGTGTATTTGGAAAGGCAAGGACTGATTCGGGATAGTCAACATAGCTTTGTGCGTGGGAAATCATGTCTCACAAACTTGATTGAGTTTTTTGAAGAAGTAACAAAGAAGATTGATGAGGGCAGAGTGGTAGATGTGATCTATATGGACTTCAGTATGGCGTTCAACAAGGCTCCCCATGGGAGACTGATTAGCAAGGTTTGATCTCATGGAATTCAGGGAGAACTAGCCATTTGGATACAGAACTGGCTCAAAGGTAGAAGACAGAGGGTGGTAGTGGAGGGTTGCTTTTCAGACTGGAGGCCTGTGACCAGTGGAGTGCCACAAGGATCGGTACTGGGTCCTCTACTTTTTGTCATTTACATAAATGATTTGGATGCGAGCATAAGAGGTACAGTTACTAAGTTTGCAGATGACACCAAAATTGGAGGTGTAGTGGACAATGAAGAGGGTTACCTCAGATTACAACAGGATCTTGATGAGATGGGCCAATCGGCTGAGAAGTGGCAGATGGAGTTTATTTCAGATAAATGCGAGGTGCTGCATTTTGGGAAAGCAAATCTTAGCAGGACTTATACACTTAATGGTAAGGTCCTAGGGAGTGTTGCTGAACAAAGAGACCTTGGAGTGCAGGTTCATATAGAGGTTTACAAAATTATGAGGGGCATGGATAGGATAAATAGGCAAAATCTTTTCTCTGGGATTGGGGAGTCCAGAACTAGAGGGCATAGGTTTAGGGTGAGAGAGGAAAGATATAAAAGAGACCTAAGGGGCAACTTTTTCATGCAGAGGATGGTACGTGTATGGAATGAGCTGCCAGAGGAAGTGGTGGAGGCTGGTACAATTGCAACATTTAAGAGGCATTTGGTTGGGTATATGAATAGGAAGGGTTTGGAGGGATATGGGCTGGGTGCTGCCAGGTGGTACCAGATTGGGTTGGGATATCTGGTCGGTATGGACGGGTTGGACCGAAGGGTCTGTTTCCATACTGTACATCTCTATGACTATGACTCTATGATTAGATTACATACAGTGTGGAAACAGGCCCTTCGGCCCAACAAGTCCACACCGACCCGCCGAAGCACAACCCACCCAGACCCATTCCCCTACATTTTACCCTTTCACCTAACACTACAGACAATTTAGCATGGCCAATTCACCTAACCTGCACATTTTTGGACTGTGGGAGGAAACTGGATCAACCGGAGGAAACCCACACAGACGCAGTGAGAATGTGCAAACTCCACACAGTCAGTCGCCTGAGGTGGGAATTGAACCGGGGTCTCTGGCGCTGTGAGCAGCAGTGCTAACCACTGTGCCACTGTGCCACCCACTACTGTTGTAATTTATATCATTCCAAGTACATGCTTTACAATGAAAACTTTCAAATCTGGAGACCTCTTTCTATCCTGGATAATAACCATTTAAAGTTAATATTAGTGCACAGATTTCCAGTGATTCTGTCATGATGGTTATTTATCTGCTTATACTCCTGCGAATACAGAACTCTGTTCAAATTGAATAACCTTGTGCGATGCTTTTTCAATTAATATCATGGTCTACTCTAATTTAAGGTGCTGTTATTTCTACAAGTAACTTTTTCATAAGTTATAGATGACTTTCAGTCCCCAGTTCAAACACTTCCTCCCTCTACTCTGCCGCTCCATGAGACTGCAGCTATGATCATTTAAGTCACACAGCACCAGGTTATAGTCCAACAGGTTTATTTGAAATCACAAGCTTTCAGAGCACTGCTCCTTGTGATTCCAAATAAGCCTGTTGGACTATAATCTGGTGTCGTGTGACTTCTGACCTTGTCTGCCCTAGTCCAACACCAGCACCTCCACAACATGATCATTGAAGATAACAACTACAAGCAAACATTGCTAGTTCGTGGTTTCAAAATGTTCATGCATACAGCGATGTTAAAACTCCGGGTCTCCCATAGATGCCTGATGGGGTTTAGCAGTGTTAGTCACTTCTGCAAATTGTCTGGGCTTGTTATTTTATTTCAAGACTTGACTCACACTGTCATCTATCATGTTTAATATGAGTGCAATCAAAGGTTGCTGGAATAAATGGGAGAGAGAAAATATGGTGTGCGTAATGCTTGAGATAAATCCCTCTGGAGATTTTGACCCCTGCAGACAGACATTAGCTCTGTTTTTAATATCACAGCAGCAAGTGAGATAAAGGAAAACTTTAATAATATTATTCATAACATGCACAAATGTGATCTGAATGTTCTATAATAACATTTCAGCTACATTCTGGTAATCCAGGCACATGTGACTCAGTCATTACTGTCAATAAATTAATGAATTAATGACCTCTGCACTCCTGCCAACTGCGGTATAAATGACCTCTAAAGATTGATAGAGAATTTGCTTTAATATAAAAGTATGTGAATGGGAATGCGAGGGGTTCATTAATCCACTCATTCTTATTTCACCATTGAGTGAGTGTGTGGTCGATCTGTGATCTAACCACAGCCATGTCATAGAGTCATAGAGATGTACAGCATGGAAACAGACCCTTTGGTCCAACCCGTCCATGCCGACCAGATATCCGAACCCAAACTAGTCCCACCTGCCAGCACCCGACCCATATCCCTCCAAACCCTTCCTATTCATATAAACATTCAGATGCCTTTTAAATGTTCCAATTGTACCAGCCTCCACCACTTCCTCTGGCAGCTCATTCCATACACGTACCACCCTCTGCGTGAAAAAGTTGCCCCTTAGGTCTCTTTTATATCTTTCCCCTCTCACCCTAAACCTCTGCCCTCTAGTTCTGGACTCCCCAACCTCAGGGAAAAGACTTTGCCTATTTATCCTATCCATGCTCCTCATAATTTTGTAAACCTCTATAAGGTCACCCCTCACCCTCCGACGCTCCATGGAAAACAGCCCCAGCCTGTTCAGCTTCTCCCTGTAGCTCAGATCCTGTATAAGTCCTGCTAAGATTTGCTTTCCCAAAATGCAGCACCTCACATTTATCTGAATTAAACACCATCTGCCACTTCTCAGCCCATTGGCCCATCTGGTCAAGATCCTGTTGTAACCTGAGGTAACCCTCTTCGCTCATGGTCCCTTTAATAATTCTGGATCACAATATTCCATCAATCGCAGAATTCAAACTAACTCCTGATCCTGCTCAGTTGCACTTTCAGAAAAGAATTCCAAACTTCTTTGTACCAAGAAGTAATTCCTAATTTTG
This sequence comes from Chiloscyllium plagiosum, assembly GCF_037043375.1. Classification (NCBI taxonomy): domain Eukaryota; kingdom Metazoa; phylum Chordata; class Chondrichthyes; order Orectolobiformes; family Hemiscylliidae; genus Chiloscyllium; species Chiloscyllium plagiosum. Next base: position 5,705,009 of record NW_028270168.1, read on the forward strand.
CTTAAAAAAAAAACCCGCTTGGCCCAAGCTCACTGTTGATCAGCAGTACTTTTGATCTGCTTTATGCATGCCCCTTAATTTTTGTGAAAACACCTTAACCTCCTAAATTACACAATCTGTGTCATTTTCCCCATGATTTAGTACTTCATATCCAGGTATTGTTCTGATAAATCTATTTGCTGCACTCTTTCCAAAGTAACAATACCCTGTCTTTCTAGATTCCATAAAAGTATCAAAAAGCACATCAAGTATCGGTGTCATTTGGACTGTCCATTTCTATTGTGTGGGAGCTAAGCAGCCATTCACTTCTGTGCTAATATAACTTTCAGGATGTCTGGAGTAAACCTGAAATTAAGTTGGCTATCTTGAAACTTATTTTCAAATTGGTCATATGTAGAAAAGTAATTTGGTGCCATTGCCAGGAATTTCAGTCGGATAGTCTGCAAATAAAAAAGAATAGAATTACAGACTCTCTTTCTACCCGACCACTGAGCACACATACCGACTGCTGTTGAGTTTATAAAGTTTATTTGTCTGATTTTACTTTTCCATTTGAAATAGAACCAAAATTATCATCCAAATTCATACAGTTGGGAGGATGAAAGTGGCCTACATTGCTATCCAAACTTGAGTGAAACATCCCTTCAGGGAAATATAGGGATGTTGATTGAAACAGGAAACTGATAAAGGGACAATCTGCCCCATTTCCTGGATATCTACTTGACACAATTTTGTCCACTCACATGCAGCAGAGAGAGAGAGAGAGAGACAGTAAGGGATGAGAGTGGTACCTTGATTGAAACAATGCAAAGAGCAATGACTCAAATCCACATCACATCCGACTGTGTGTTGCTTCCTCAAAGTCCCCTCCTGCTACTTTCTGACCACATGCATCAAACAACAATCCAACACCATTCATTGCACAATGCCATTCCAACACGTATCAACAAGAAAACTGGAACATCCATGCACATTCCTGCAAGTACCAGACACCCAACATGCATGACTTGAATGTCAAAGCCCAGGGAAGCCTTTGAATATTTTGACTGTTAAACATTCCTTTGCCGTATTGTATATTCATTCATTGGTGGTCCCTCACGGGTGAGGATGACTCTCTTCCACTCTCAGAGTGCGTCCGTAGGTGGCTGCACAGACTGATGCGGCTACCACAGGCTCAGTTGCACATGGGGTAGAAGGTGGTTGCGGAAGGGGTGGGTGGGGTATTGGGGTGACACCATCTAATTGCTAAAAGTAAATTGCTTTTTTTTGCAACTCCTTTCCAATTGGTTTCGATTCTGCATGGTAGCCATCCATTCTTCAATATTTTAATCAGGATAGGGAATGTTTGCATCGGAATTGGCAAACTATTAATCTAGTGGAGGATTATTAATCTAATGTCATCCGTAGCATCTTTATCACTGTAAAATGTCCCTGGGTGTTTTGCAAGAGTCTTTCAAAAAACATTTGATCACGAGACATTTAAGAGGTTACTAGAGCAAGGGTCAAAAAGTTTAGTCAATGATTTAGGTTTTAAAGAAATGCCTTAAGTAAGAAGAGAGAGATTGAGGCAGACAATCCCAGAGTTTCCAGTTTTAGAAACTAGAGGAGAACCGTTAATATTGACTGAGATTGTCCAATCACCAGATAATTATTTTGGAAATGTTGATGGGACTTGAACATGAGGAGGTTCCTGCAGAACCACTCTTACAGAATTAACCAGGAAATGGAAAACTCTACTGGGAATCCCCTACACATGGAACTTTCCGAAAGTAGCAATTTAAATCGGAGCATTTGGTGGAGGGGGTGAGTTCTCCTGCAGGTAAGTAAGTAGTTACTCAGAAACAGTTAGACAACTCAGTACTTAGTCTCGCTCCTTAATGAATAATAAACTGAGCTTCATCTTACCCCACACATCCCCAATTATACCTCTCCCAGACTCCCTCCACTCCCCAGTCTCAGTCTGCTGAGGAAAAACCCCAGGCAGACTTGATAATGCAACTCCTGGAAAAGTGCTGACGAGACATGATTGTTTATTGAGTGTATTTAAGACAGAGATAGATAAGTTTATAATTAGTAAGGGGATCAAAGGTTATGACGAAAGGCAAAAGAATGGGGTTGAGAAACATATCAGCCATGATCGAATGACGGAGCAGACTGGATGGGCTGCTCCTATATCTTATGGTCTTGTGGAATTCAACAGAGGTCGCATGTTTAAAAGAGTGACTGCCCTTTTCAATCTTCACCATTACTTATTGCTAAGAGTGAGGACATTCTTAATCCAGACATGTTAGTCTCTAATTTTCTAAGCCATTGTCACCTACATTGCTTTTTCTGGTGCAATTTTACATACAAACAATTACAATTTTCAGACAATATAATAAATCATTCCTGCTCCAGGCCACTAACTCACTGCTGTATATCTCTGCTGCTGTTTTGTATTGTTTGTATAGATCTGTGATATTGAGTCATTTTAAATATCAAACTTTGATTCATAATTTGAATATTCATTCTTTTACAGTTAATGACCTGGATTTTGTAGTAACAATGATAATTGAACTGTCGTTTGGAGTCATTACTTTTCCAAAACCAACAGCAACATTTTTAGAGTCCTCACATGCAATTAAATAAACAAATCTAGTCATTGCTGTCAGAGATTCTATGCATTTCCAGAGTGTGAGCTGTTTAAGTTCCTGTAGTCTGCTAACACTTACCGAACAGACAAACCACAGAACTGAGCCAGTGAAGCTGAGCTCTGACAAGTGTGCGAGGTACACGGTAGTTTGCAAGAACCTCAATGTTAGGGACCTGATGTTGCAAAGAGGGTTCGGAGAGCAGCTGCTTTATATGATGCCACTCAAAAGTTAAACCCGTAAAAAATGTTAATGTAAGACAACTGCCCAGGAGGCTTCGATCTTTGTTCTGAGACAAACTCCAAAGCCAATATGTGTACCTGCCAAAAGCCGAGCTTGCCTTTGCTCGACAGTGCTTGATTTTATCATCTGGTGTTTTGCTTTCAGAGAGGATACGCCCAAGACCCATAGATAGGGGCAAGTCACTATCGTCCAATGATTTCAATATTTAAGGAAAACAGAGTCAAAAGCCTTCAGTTCAAGCAAGCTTGATGCAAAGTTATTACCTCCATCCATCCCTCCACTAAGTCTTCGCATAGAGTATTTGCAACCAGTAATGCAAACCAAGCTGTGGTCGAACATCACACATATGGCAACCTAGACTAAAACGTTTTGTAATTGAACACTCATGTATTGAAAAAAATGGCTGTCTAAGCAGCCTATGACCTGTATGTCCTTGTTTGCTATGATCTGCTTGTATTGCTCGCAAAACAAAGCTTTTCACTGTACTTAAGTACATGCGACAACAATAAATTAAATTAAAAAAATCAAATCCTTTCATCACAGTAACTTTGTGTTTACTGTGAAACACCACCAGAGGCCCTGAAAAAATAACTTGATATTTGTGGAATGTCAAATATCTCTACTCTGACTTTTTAAAAATCCACATTTTGGAAGTTTTTTTATGGTATTTCTGCTTCTATCTTAATCTTTTTTCAATTCATTCACAGGATGAGGACTTTGCATTTATTGTCCACCTCGAATTGCCCAGAGGACAGTTAAGAATCAGTCATATTGATGTGGGTCTGGTTTCACATGTGAGGACAGAAGATTTCCTTCTATAAAGGACATGAGTGAACCAGAGGGGTTTTTCCAACATCTGCAAAAATTTCATCAATAGACTCTTAATTCCAGATTTTAATGAATTTAAATTCCAGCATCTGCCATGGCTGGATACAAACCCAAGCCCCCACAAAATCACCAGGATCTACATAGAACATAGAACATAGAAGAATACAGCGCAGTACAGGCCCTTTGGCCCTCGATGTTGCGCCAATCCAAGCCCACCTAACCTACACTAGCCCACTATCCTCCATATGCCTATCCAATGCCCGTTTAAATGCCCATAATGAAGGAGAGTCCACCACTGCTACTGGCAGGGCATTCCATGAACTCACGACTCGCTGAGTAAAGAATCTACCCCTAACATCTGTCCTATACCTACCCCCCCTTAATTTAAAGCTATGCCCCCTTGTAATAGCTGACTCCATACGTGGAAAAAGATTCTCACTGTCGACCCTATCTAAACCCCTAATCATCTTGTACACCTCTATCAAGTCACCCCTAAACCTTCTTTTCTCCAATGAAAACAGCCCCAAGTGCCTCAGCCTTTCCTCATACGATCTTCCTACCATACCAGGCAACATCCTGGTAAACCTCCTCTGCACCCGTTCCAGTGCCTCCACATCCTTCCTATAGTATGGGGACCAAAACTGCACACAATACTCCAGATGCGGCCGCACCAGAGTCTTATACAACTGCAACATTACCTCAGTACTCCGGAACTCACTTCCTCTACCAATAAAAGCCAGTACGCCATATGCCTTCTTCACCGCACTATTTACCTAGGTGGCAACTTTCAAAGATTTGTGTACATGGACACCAAGATCTTTCTGCTCATCCACACTACCAAGTATCCGACCGTTAGCCCAGTACCCCATCTTTTTATTACTCTTACCAAAATGAATCACCTCACACTTAGCTACATTGAACTCCATTTGCCACCTTTCTGCCCAGTTCTGCAGCTTATCAATATCCCGCTGTAACCTGCCACATCCTTCCACACTGTCTACCACTCCTCCGACTTTCGTATCATCCGCAAACTTGCTCACCCAACCTTCTAACCCCTCCTCCAGGTCATTTATAAAAATGACAAACAGCAATGGTCCCAAAACAGATCCTTGCGGAACACCGCTAGTGACAGCACTCCAAGATGAACCTTTGCCATCAACTACTACTCTCTGTCTTCTTCCAGCCAGCCAACTCCTAATCCAAACCTCCAACTCACCCTCAATGCCATACCTCCGTATTTTTTGCAGTAGTCTACCATGGGGAACCTTATCAAACGCCTTACTAAAATCCATATACACCACATCTACTGCTTTCCCCTCGTCCACCTCCTTAGTCACCTTCTCAAAGAATTCAATAAGGTTTGTGAGGCACGACCTGCCCTTCACAAAACCATGCTGACTATCCTTGATCACATTATTCCTATCCAGATGTTCATAAATCCTATCCCTTACAATTCTCTCTAAGATTTTACCCACAACAGAAGTGAGACTCACCGGCCTATAGTTACTAGGGTTATCCCTACTCCCCTTCTTAAACAAGGGAACCACATTTGCTATCCTTCAGTCTTCTGGCACTACTCCTGTAGACAACGAGGACATAAAAATCAAGGCCAATGGCTCTGCAATCTCCTCCCTTGCTTCCCAGAGAATCCTAGGATAAATGCCATCAGGCCCAGGGGACTTATCTATTTTCACCTTTTCCAGGATTTCCAACACCTCTTCTCTACATACCTCAAAGCCATCCATTCTACTTAATTGTGACTCGGTACTCACATCGACAACAATGTCCTGTTCCTGAGTGAATACTGACGAAAAGTATTCATTCAGTGTCTCCCCAATCTCTTCAGCCTCCACACGCAACTTCCCACTACTATCCTTGACTGGACCTATTCCTACCCTAGTCATTCTTTTATTCCTGACATACCTATAGAAAGCCTTAGGGTTTTCCCTAATCCTACCAACTAAGGACCTTTCATGTCCCCTCCTTGCTGCTCTTAGCTCTCTCTTCAGGTCCTTCCTGGCTACCTTATAACTCTCAATCGCCCCAATTGAACCTTCACGCCTCATCTGTACATAGGCCGCCCTCTTCCATTTAACAAGGGATTCCAATTCCTTTTTAAACCACGGCTCCCTCACACGACCCTTTCCTCCCTGCCTGACGGGTACATACTTATCAAGGACACTCAATAGTTGCTCCTTGAACAAGCTCCACATATCAATTACACCCTTGCCTTGAAGCTTACTTTTCCAGGCCACACATCCTAAGTCATGCCTCACCGCATCATAATTTCTCTGCCCCCAGCTATAACTCTTGCCCTGTAGTGCACTCTTATCCCTCTCCATCACTAGAGTAAAAGTCACCGAATTGTGGTCACTGTCCCCAAAGTGCTCACCTACCTCTAATTCTAACACCTGGCCTGGTTCATTACCCAGAACCAAATCCAGTATGGCCTCACCTCTTGTTGGCCTATCTACATATTGTGTCAGGAAACCCTCCTGCACACATTGGACAAACACTGACCCATCTAACGAACTTGAGCTATAGCTTTCCCAATCAATATCAGGAAAGTTAAAGTCCCCCAGAACAACCACCCTATTACTTTCACTCTTCTCTTGAATCATCCTCGCAATCCTTTCTTCTACGTTTCTAGGACTATTAGGGGGCCTGTAAAAAACTCCTAACAGGGTGACCTCACCTTTCCTATTCCTAACCTCAGCCCAAACTACCTCAGATGGCGAGTCTTCATCCATCGTCCTTTCCACAGCTGTAATACTATCTTTGACAAGCAATGCCACACCTCCCCCTCTTTTGCCCCCACCTCTGACCCTACTAAAACATTTAAACCCTGGAACTTGCAACAGCCAATCCTGTCCCTGTTCTAGCCATGTCTCCGTAATAGCCACAACATCGAAGTCCCAGGTACCAACCCACGCTGCAAGTTCACCTACCTTATTTCGTATATTTCTTGCATTGAAGTATACACACTTCAAGCCACTTCCCTGTTTACAGGCACCCTCCTTTGAAAATGATGCCATGTTCCTAACCTCCCTACACTCCAGGTCCTGCATCCTAAAGCTACAGTCTGGGTTCCCATGCCCCTGCAGAGTTAGTTTAAACCCCCCCCAAGAGCACTAGCAAACCTCCCACCAAGGATACTGGTGCCCCTCTGGTTCAGGTGCAGACCATCCTGTTTATAGAGGTCCCACCTTCCCCAGAAAGAACCCCAGTTATCCAAATACCGGAATCCCTCCCTCCTGCACCATCCCTGTAGCCACGCATTTAACTGTTCTCTCTCCCTATTCCTTGACTCTCTATCACGTGGCACAGGTAACAAACCAGAGATAACAACTCTGTTCGTTCTAACTCTGAGCTTCCAACCTAGCTCCCTGAAAGCCTGTCTAACATCCTCAGCGCTCCTCCTACCTATGTCATTGGTGCCAATGTGGACCACGACGCCTGGCTGCTCCCCCTCCCCCTTAAGGACCCGGAAAACACGATCAGAGACGTCACGTACCCTTGCACCTGGGAGGCAACATACCAAACGTGAGTCTCTCTCGTTCCCACAAAACCGCCTATCTGTGCCCCGAACTATTGAGTCCCCAATTACTATTGCTCTGCTCTTCTCCACCCTTCCCTTCTGAGTAACGGGGACAGGCTCCGTGCCAGAGGCCTGAGCCCCGTTACTTACCCCTGGTAAGTCGTCCCCCCCACAAGTATCCAAAACGGTATACTTGTTCTTGAGGGGAACGGCCGCAGGGGGTCCCTGCACTGGCTGCTTCCTCCCAGTCCCCCTCACTGTCACCCATCTAGCTGCCATCTTTGGAGTTACTACTTCCCTAAAGCTCCGATCTATGACCCCCTCTGCCTCCCGAATGATCCTAAGTTCATCCAACTCCAGCTCCAGTTCCCTAACGCGGTCTTGGAGGAGCTGGAGATGGGTGCACTTCCTGCAAGTGTAATCAGCAGGGACGTCCATGGCATCCCTCACCTCAAACATGTTGCAAGAGGAACATTGTACTGCCTTCACTGCCATCCCTCTGAAAGTAACCTTTCATATAAAAAAAAAACTGGGTCTAAAGAATACAACAAGCAAAATGCAGCACTTACCTACTTACCACAACGGATCTTATTATTTAGGTTAGAGGAGGAGGGCGGGAGGGAGGCACTACGTCCGTAGTGCCTCGGGTTCTTCTCCTGCTCGCTTTTATAGGAAAAAAACCGACCCGGCTGCCCCTCCGGTCTTCGTCACTTCCCCCTGCTGCTCCCGCTCTTTCTGTAAAAGAGAGAAAAAAAAACACCGCTGCTCGCTACCGGTAAGTAATTTTAAAACAAACAGTCTTACCTTAGCTGCTGCTAATCTGCTGCTATTAATCTCTGGATTAATAGCCCAGCAATAGTGTCACTCGGCCATGGCGACCCCATTTCCAAATATAATTTAAACCTTGCCCCTAGTTCTAAATTCTCCAACCAGTGGAAATAGTTTATCTTTATCTACTCTGCTTTTTCCTGTTAATATCCTGAAGACTTTGATCAGATTACCTCTAAATTCTAGCGAAAACAGGCCTAATTTGTGTAATCGCTCCTCGTAACATCATCCCTGAAGTCCAGGTATCAATCTTATAAACCTACATTGAACTCCCTCCAAGACCAATGTATCCTTCATAAAGTGTGGTACCCAGATCTGCTCACGGTTAGCCTACTGAGGCTAACAAGAATTTTTGTAATTACAGCAGAGCTTCTCTACTCTTCCCTTCCAGTCCTCTAGGTATAAAGGGACATTACCACAAGGGCCACCAGCCGACACACCGCATCATTAGAAAATCATGTTGGTGGAACACAATTTCCTCTTCACAAATCAGTACTGGCTTTCCATAATTACACCATAATTGGCCAGTTGGCTATTCTCATCACTGATGTTAAACTGATCGGTCAGTATTTGTTGAGTTTATCCTTACACTCTCTCTTAATTAAGGATGCGGTAACATCTGGCATTTTCCAGTTCTCTGGCCCACTCCTGTATTTCAGGAGCATTGGTTAATAATGGTCAAAGCTTCCACAATTTCCATCCTTACTTCGCAAGGATCCACGGATCTAATTGATTTGTCCCAGTGACTTACCAATCTTAAGTATCCACTTTGACATAGAATCCCTACAGTGTGGAAACAGACCATTTGGCCCAACGAGTCCACACTGACCCCTCAGAAGAGTAACCCACCCACACCCCCTTCCCCTACCCTGTTATCCTATATTTACCCCTGACTAATGTACCTAACCTACACATCCCTGAACACTATGGGCAATTTAGCATGGCCAATTCACCTGACCTGCACATCTTTGGACTGTGAGAGGAAACCCACACAGATACAGGGAAAATGTGAAAATTCCACACAGACTGGAATTGAACCAGAGTCACTGGCACTGTGAGGCAGCAGTGCTAACCACTGAGCCACCGTGCCACCCATTATATAAACATAGGCTGGGGTTGAATGCAGTCAGTACTCTACCCATTCTCAGCCTGTTGTGAAAAGCCAGAGACTTACACTTACTATACTCTGCACATATTCACATACAGTTCATGAAAAATGAACATTCCAAGCACTATACCTTTCTCTGAATTGAACAGCAGTGTGGAGGATGGTTCACTGGTACATTCTCCATTGCAATGTCTCAGCATTGCCAACAATGTTGCCAACCAATCTGTTTCTCATGCAGAATAAACAGCTGATTCTTTTGAAAATTAGTTTTCTTTCATCTATCCTGTTGCATACAAGAAAACAAATCTTTGACAGTTTGCCTCTTTTCTTCCGACAATATTCAAGTTCTGTATTATCTATTTTTCAAGACAATATAAAATTGAGCAATATTTTGAAATTCAATATTATTTTTTTATGAACTACAGTTCACGCATTAGAAATTCTAGCCTAATCATGTCTATTTTCACTGTTGACAGTAAATGACTGAAAGCCTTAACAAGTGCAACATTCACTTATCCTAACAATTGGACCCAGCTTCCATCTGTGTAGATAATAGTAATTTTGGAGTCAAATATCAGTTGGGGTCTAATGAAAAGTCTCTATTAAATTTGCTGCTTCTGCCTCACAAAAATAACCAATTGTTAGCTCACGCAAGTAACTCTCAATCAGCTGTCTTTTAAGTTGTTAAAATGTCAACACTCAATGAAATGTGAACTGCAGAGAGGTTTGTTGGTTTGAATAGTGATTCAGAGCAACCACAATAATGCTGAATTGAAAGATAAGAACAAAATATTGCTGGAAAAACCGAGCAAGTCAGGCAGCATCTGTGGAAAGAAACGGAGTTGATATTTCATGTTGATCGCTTTTCATTAGAAAGAGAGAAAGGTAAAAATCTAAGGCAGAGATTTTCAGATAGAAATTTATGTCGCATAAATGGTGGATGCACATCAAGATTATTAGATTGTCCTGATGAACTAACTATGTGGCAAAAGCCTCAAAAGTTTAAACTTCCAATGGACAATAATCTAGTACCTGAGTGAAAGACTGCAGAAAGTTCTAGCTCGCATCCATGAATAATTACCCAGGGAAGAATTGGAGAGATTAAAACCAGCTCAGGCTCCTGAGTAACAATACCACTGAGCCCCTGCTCCCTGACTCACCACCCCAGCACCCCAGGGCCAACTCTCCAACCTCCAAACGCCCTCCACCAACACTGACACATTCTGCCATGACCTAACCTAACCCCAACTCCCACCCGAACCCTCCAACAACCAACCCTGATCCTAAATATCCCAGCCTGATCTGAAATTCTAAAGCTCGTTCCCCTGATTCCAACCTGGCCTGACCTCATCATCTCACTCCCCAAAACCCAAACTTCCTTCAACCTTCCCTCTGACCCGACCTCAACTTAACCCACACTCGGTCATTTCTGCAATAATACAATTATTACATTTACAATTAGTTAGTGACAATAATATTAAATGCTTAAAATAAACAGAAGAAAAAGCAATGTAACAACTGAAAAATGTTATAGACCTCTTGTCAAAGATACCTACCTGGTTAAATCTCTCTGCTGTCTGCTCTCTGCCGATGGTCCCTGCTTCTCTAGCATCATGGGAAGGGTGACTTCACTTTCCCTGCGCCACATCAAGGCTTACCCACCTCTCAACAATGTGAGCTTCAGGGAACATTGGGGGCAAACGTAGAAATTGCTGGAGAAACTCAGCAGACCTGACAGCATCTGTGCAGAGAAAGCACAGTTAACGTTTCAGGTGGTTTTTAGAACTGCATTAGGAGACAAGCTGTCTAAAGCACAAGCAGCTATTTGGGTAATTTTTCTTATGATTGGCATTGGAAGGCTAATCAGAGATTTTGAGCTTCAATTTCTAAGAGAGTGGAAGGGACATATAGAGCAGAAGGAACATGGAAGAAGCCCTGTGATTGTGTAGAGGTTAGGAGAAATGGAGTGACAGAGGATTTCATGATGGAGCGAGCTAAGAGAGTGGAAATGGGTTAGTGACGAGCCAAAGGTTTATCCAAATGAAATGTGAACGTCAACAAAAAACACCTGAGTGAAACCTGAAGGGATAAAGAAACAAACAGAAAAAAAGACACACAATATGAAATGGAGACAAAGGTTATGATTTAAAATTGGTCAGCTCAGTGTTCCAGAAGATTGTCGATTACTGAGTCTGAAGTTTGACTGCAGGACTGTAGCAGGTCTTGGGCAGAAACTTCAGCGTGGGAGCAAGGCAGAGAATTAAAATGAATTAAGATTTTATTAAGTAACAGGAAGTTGAATCTTCCAGGGATGATAAATATAATGAAAAGCAGACAGGTCTGACCCGGGCATGTCCTCTCTGGGTAACCCAGATGATAGACCTAAAAATGTGCTCAATCTGCTTCGCAATCTGCCAATGTAATCTCGCCATCAATATTCTGCAACATTCAATCGAAAATTCCCATATTTGCCAAGAGAATAAGTCAGAGTGCCTCAAACAAAACTTCACTCATAACAAATTTCCTCAATCTTACAGCTTCAGCTTTCCATTTCTTTAACTATTATTTTCACATATCAGGTCTCTTGAGTTCAAGAACCTGCAATCATGGAAGCTTTTCAATTTTTGATGTGATTTACAGAAAAGCCATAAAAAAATGTATTAAAAGAAACCAAAATTAAAGAACAGTCTCAGTGAGGAAAACATTGCAATCAGTCAGGAAGAAATTGATTTTGTGCTTGAGAAACTGGTGATAATTTGGAGAGTCCATAAACAAGTCTAATTGTAGGAACTTCATACACTGAGCTCTGCTTTGTCATGGCAGGGACAGGTTTATGGAGAGAGTTGCTTTAGGTTAGCAGGACAAAAAGGTGGTTGGAAAGGTGTGAGGAGATTTGAGTGGACTGTACTAGAGTGTGTAACTCACAATCCCCCCCCCCCCCGCAGCAAAATCTCTGCAGTCTTTAGGCTACAGATCGTAGCCCTGGCAACACATATCTCTGGATGTGAATAACATGGAGCTTCAAGGGCCCTGGTGTGTTTTTTGTATTGAGTTAATCACAGCCTTCTTTGGATAGAGAAATGATTGTGAAATGTTTTTACCACATATCCTGCTGTCTATTCTTCATCACAGGTTCCTGTATTTTCACTGGAGCGTAGGAGGTTGGCGGGTGAATAGGAAAGGTTTTTTTTCTGGAGGTTGGTGGTTTCAAAATTAGGAGCATATTTTCAAGGTGAAGAGAGAAAGTTTTAAAAAGGACATGAGGGGTAACTATTCACAAAGGGAGTGGTTCATGTGTGGAATGAACTGCCAGAGGAAATGGTTGGTGCAGGTACAGTTACAACCTTTAAAAGACATACGGATAAGTGCATGAATAGAAAAGGTTTGGAGGGATATATGCCAAATGAAAGCAGGTGGGACTAGTTTAGTTTGAGAACATGGTCGACGTGGACTAGTTGGACCAAAGGGTCTGTTTCCATGCTATATGACTCTATCTCCAACATATGTAATATAGAAGGAAAACTGATTTCAGTCTACAACAAGGCTTTCATCTCAATCTCTGAGGTTTAGTCAGGGGCATGTATCAGATACCTCAATCTATGAAACAGTGATGCCAATGCTGGAAAGAAACTTGAAAAGTCAAGCTGAGTCATCACAATTTCTGTCAACTTCAACAGAGCAAAATTGGAGTTGCAGAAAAGGCCAGAATCGAAGGGTTGTAGCTTTCTGAAAGGGCCTGTCAAGCTGGAAGAGATTACAGAGGTAGGGAGGAGTGAAGCCATGGTGGAATTTGAAAACAACAATGAGCCTTTTAAAATCAAGGTGCTCCTGGACTGAGCACCAATTTGATTGGCGAGCAAGAACTAGTGCAAGTTTGGATGTGGTCAACATAATTTTAGATGGATTGGATGTCTTGGTGAGAGATGGATCAGAAGCTAGTAGGTGAACTTTGAAAAAGTTAAGGGTAACAGAGATCTATCCAATTAGCCCGACTGCCCTGTTCTTGATCCAAAGACCTGCTATTCTGTTTCCTTCAGGTATTACTGTGATTCTCTTTTTTGCATTTTAGCTGTATATCTTTAAACACTGACTAATCATTTCATTTTAAAAGTCACAGGATTACATTAAGAAAATGATTTCCCCAGACTTAGTGTGCCAATGTGAATCATTCCAAAATTGATAAGTCCTTTGGCAATAATTCACGAATGACAAAAAGCACTGTTGGTGTATTTGGGATCAAAGCTTCAAGTGAGTAAAGGATACTACAGAGTGAATGGTTGCCACGAAGTAAGATCAAAGAAGGACAACAATACAATACTTTGTAAGTAGAAGCAGTCGGCCAAGAGGAATAAGAGTTAGGTAGAAAGCTCTTTCCCTCTGTAAGAGGGTATTTGAAAGTAAACAGTGAATGATCTCAGACATTTCGAGCAATACTCACATGGCCACTTTTGCCCAAATGGAGACCTTGCCTGGTGTATGTTCTATTACAAAGATAACAATTTTCTGACAAAACCAATGTCTACCGACTGAGTCAAGTTGCTTTAAACAAAACAAAAATAGATTCCCCATGACTCATCAGGCAATTTTATGACCTGGCTTAGTAATGAGTGCAGAGGTCCCAGAATCTATTGATTGCTTAACTCATCACAGCAATGGCAGCAAAGGAAACTCAAGTCAGCCCCCTCCTGTAGATGGAACAGATTGTACTCTATGTTTGAAGAAGAACAGGCAAGTTATACATAATCCAGAATATCCAGCTCTTTCAGTTTTTTTTTTAAATTTAGTATTTAACGCTCTGCCACGTCCCTTTTGGGCACTCTCACCTTGAAGACGTTCTGCTCCTCTCTCCAGTAGGACTTCCATTCCAATCTTTTTTATCTTGCCCACTGTCGTTAGTTTCTCTGTTGCTCCTAATGTTTGACCAGGTATTTGCTAAAACTCGTTTCCACAGCCACGTCCTGTTCCTTAGTGACTGCCTCTGACCCAGACTCACCCCACATGGATTCCAACTCAAGATCCATCCCTCGTGTTTTGAATCCACCCAGGATTCCAGGGATCTCACGATGTTCAGTGTCGCTCAGACAGCTGCTCTCACCACATGCTGAGAGCCACACTCAGTGCCATGCATCATCATGTACACACTCTCACCCTCTCTCTCCAACAACATCGCCTCACACTGGTTCAGAGCTGCACTACTCCCCAGTTCCACTTCATCCTCCAGTTAATTCGTCATGCTAACAAGATACTTTCAGGCATCAAGGCGTACAAGTGCAACAACTCAAGGATACCCACGGCCTTCCAGAACCTTATTTACCTCCCTTTTCCTCTGTCTCCATCCCCATCTCCCAACCCCACCTCCTGCCATGTATTTACTATCCTCCCCGACTTTCTGCTCTTTGATGCCGAATGTTCTGTACTCAGCAAAGGGCTCAGCTTTATCCCTCTGCATCCCCATTGTAATGAATTTCGGGCACAACATGACATTGAACTCTTCTGCCGTCACCTTCCCCTCCACGCCTATTTCTTTGGACAAGAGTCCTGTCCCTGTCCCACAGCCCCCTTCACCCAGCTCCAACACTCTTCCTCCTCCCAGACCCCTCCCTCTAACTTTTTACCTGCACTTGACCTGTTCGTCGAGAACTGTCAGCATGACATTGGTCGCCTTAATTTCTCTGACTCCCCTTCCCCCAAGCCCACCCATTTCAACCTATCTCCTCATGAACTGACTACAGTCGGTGCACTCAGATCCCAGCCTGACTTTGTTATTAAGCCTGTGCTAATAGGGATGTCCCAGCATGGTGGTCTCCTGGCCCAGTGTGGTGGTCTCCTGGCCCAGTGTGGTGGTCTCCTGGCCCAGTGTGGTGGTCTCCCAGCCCGGTGTGGCCTCAGAATAGACTGGAGGTGATCCCAGAGTGGTTTCCTGGCTTTGAGAGCCTGGAGGTGAAGCCCAGTGCAGACTGAAGGCTGGGTATCAGTGTGGACAGAGTGGGAAGGACTGTTATTCTGACCTTTTTATGTCTCTGTTTTTCTAATTTATTCCTATGATTCACAGTGCTGGACAATTTATTCCCTTACTTCCTAATTTTTTCTCCTAAGATCTTCAATAATCTGTACCCTAGGTCGCTCTCTGCCTAAGATGGAGCTGTAAGTAGAGACTGTAAGCTTTCCACTATACTCATCTGAGTACATGTGACAATAAAATTCTCCCAGTTCAGTTCAATTCTCCCAGCCCCGTTCAGCTCACTTTGACCTCCTTCCCAAAACCCACAAACAGCACTGCCCGGGCAGACCCATTGTTTCTGCCTGCTCCTGTCCCACAGGAATCCATCTCCTCCTATCTCAACTCAACTCTCCTTGTCCAGTCCCTGCCCACATACATCCACAATTCCTCTGAAGATTTACATCAGTTTCAGAATTTCCAGTTCACAAGCTCCAGCTGCATCCCTGTTCCCGATTGGAAGTACAATCCCGTCACATGTTCATCCCGCAACCCCCGAGGATGGTCTCAGGCCTCTCCGCGTCTCCCTGGAACAAAGGCCTAAACTGTCCCCATTCACCACCTCCCACCCCCTCCTCCGTCTGGCTGAGGTCATCCTCACCCTCAACAACTTCACTTTTAACTCCTCTCATTTTCTCCAGATTAGAGGAGAGGCCATGGGTTCCCACATGGGCCCCAGCTATACCTGGCTCTTTGTGAGGTACTTGGAGCATTCTTGTTCCCGTCCTATTCAAGACGCCACCCACAACTCTTTCTCTGATACATTGATACCATCGTCAGTGTAGCTTCCCTCTCTCATCCAAAATTGGAAAAGTTTATCTATTTCACCTCCAGTTTCCAACCCATTTTCGCCTTCACCCGGTCCATCTTTGATTCCTCCCTTGGGTGAACTCTGGATGCCCTTGCTCGTGAATCACTGAAAGTCGGTCTGCAGGTACAACAGGTAATTAGGAAAGCAAACGGAATTTTGTCCTTCATTCCTTAAAGTGATTGAGTTTAAAAGGCAGCGAGGTTATGTCTCAGCTGTACAGGGCACTGGTGAGGCCAGACCTGGAGTACTGTGCACCCTTTTGGTCTCCTTACTTGAGAAAGGATGTACTGGCGCTGGAGGGGGTGCAGAGGAGGTTCACTCGGTTGTTTCCGGAGTTGAGGGGGCTGGCTTGAGTGGAGAGACCAAGTAGACTGGGATTATAGTCATTGGAATTTAGAAGAATGAGGGGGTATCCTATAGAAACATATAAAATTATGAAGGGAATGGATAAGATAGAAGTAGAGAAGGTGTTTCCATTGGCAGGTGAAACTAGGACAAGAGGGCATAGCCTCAAAATTAGAGGAAGCAGATTTAGGACTGAATTGAGAAGGAACTTCCTCGACATCTCTGTTTCCATTTCTGGGGATAGGCTAGCCATCAATGTCCACTATAAACCCACCCAATCCCACAGTTACCTTGACTGTACATCCTCACACCCAGCTTCCTGTAAAGACTCTATTCCATTCTCCCAGTTCCTCCATCCCTGTGGCATCCATTCCGATGAAGCTAACTTCGACCACAGAGGCTCCAAAAGGTCCACCTTTTTCCTCACCCAAGGATTCCCCAGCGCTATTGTTGACAGGGCCCTCAGCCGGGTCTGACCCATCTCCTGCACTTCCGCCTTCACCTCCTCTCTTCCCTCCCACAACAACGATAGTGCTCCCCTTGTCCTTACCTACCATCCCACCAACATCCACATCCAGAGGATCATCAGCCACCATTTCCGCCACCTCTAGTGAGATGCCACCACCAGACACACATTTCCCTCTCTTCCCTTGTCAATATTCTGCAAAGACCATTCCCTCCAGGACAACCTGGTCCACTCCTCCTTCATTCCCAACACTTCCCCCCACGGCACCTTCCCCTGCAATCACAGAAGGTGTAACACCTGCCCATTTACTCTCCCCCCCTTCAGAATCCAAGGATCCAAACACACCTTCCAGGTGAAGCTTTTCCTGCATAACACTCAGTCTAGTCTACTGTATTCACTGCTCACAATGTGGTCTCTTCCACATTGGGGAAATGAAGCATAGACTGGGTGACTGCTTCGCAAAACACCTATGTTCTGTCCACAAAACAAAAGACCCTGAGCTTCCAGATGTCTGCCACTTTAACATGCTAGGGCATCAATGTGGACTTCAACAGTTTCCTCATTTCCCCTTCCCCCACCTCACCCTAGTTCCAAACTTCCAGCTCAGCACTGTCCTCATGACTTGTCCTACCTGCCTATCTTCTTTTCCACCTATCCACTCCACCCTCCTCCCTGACCTATCACCTTCATCCCCTCCCCCAACTCACCTATTGTACTCCATGCTACTTTTTCCTTTACCCCCACTCTCACCCTCCTCTAGCTTATCTCTCCATGCTTCAGGCTGTCTGTCTTTATTCCTGATGAAGAGCTTTTGCCCGAAACGTCAATTTTACTGCTCCTCGGATGCTGCCTGAACTGCTGTGCTCTTCCAACACCACTAATCCAAAATCTGGTTTCCAGTATCTGCAGTCATTGTTTTTACCCATTTTAACATCCTAACCTGTTCCCTGGCCAACATGTCTGTCTCAGGTTTGCTGCAGTGTTCCTGGAAGCTCAGTTCAAGCTGAAAGAACATTTTCCACTTGGGAACTCTACAGCTTTCTGGAATGTCGGGCTTGTGCACCTTCTCCAAACTTATCCCAGCCCCCAGACACCAGGCCCCTTGTTATCACACAGTCTCTTCTTACGTACAACCCATTGTTAACCACTAACTGCCCCCATTAGCAGCTATTCATTTTCCTGGCTAATCATTATTCAGGAGAAAGTGAGGACTGCAGATGCTGGAGATCAGAGTCAAGAGTGTGTTGCTGGAAAAGCACAGTAAGTCAGGAAGCATCCGAGGAGGAGGAGAGTCAATGTTTCGGGTATAAGCCCTTCATCAGGAATGTTGATCATTATCTACTCCTTTGTCTGTCCAACCATTCTTCTCTCCCTTTGGGCTCTATCTCCATTTATCATTTACCCTTTATACTCCTCCCCGCATTCTATCTTCAAGATTAGATTAGATTCCCCACAGTGCGGAAACAGGCCCTTCGGCCCAACCAGTCCACACCGACCATCTGAAGAGTAACCCACCCAGACCCATTTCCCTCTGTCTAATGCACCTAGTACTATGGGCAATTTAGCATGACCAATTCACCTAACCTGCACATCTTTGGACTGTGGGAGGAAACCGGAGCACCCGGAGGAAACCCATGCAGACATGGGGAGAATGTGCAAACTCCACACAGACAGTCACCCGAGGCTGGAACCGAACCTGGGACCCTGGTGCAGCAGTGCTAACCACTGAGCCACCGTACATAAAAATAAACTGTTTCCTAGCTATCATTAGTTCTGAGGAAGGGTCACTGGACCAGATACATTAACTCTGATTTCTCTCCACTGATGCTTGGAAAACCTACTCAGTTTTTCCGGCAATTTCGTTTTTCTTCCCAATTTCTGCAGTTTTTTTGAATGTTTAAAAAATTCGTCCACAGTATTCTAACTAAATTTTTGCCATCAGCCAACACCAGAAAAACATTTTCTGCAATAAAATAACCACATTGTTGTTCTGAAAGCTGATAGGTGTTATGTCTATACTTTGAGTTGAAGAGAGTTTGCCTTTAAGAACTCTCTGTGCTGTGTGTATACAACATTGTGCCTCTGTTTAGCTGTTAGCACATGCACATTGAATCCACACAGTAATCAGTTCTTTGCTATAATGTCTGCTTCTTAACTTGTAATATATTTTGCTGTTTTAATAAACAAACTTAGAGAGTTAATCAAATCCTGATGATCAATTGATTACTATACCATTGTCATTAACATGACATGAGAACAGTAGAGACCGACATTGTGTTGAGGTCTACCATGCTTGAACAATCAGCAAGCAAGTTAGTCCAAAGATGAAACACATGGTTGGCAATAGCAACTCAGTGCATGAGACAGCCCTCAAAATCTTAGTCAAATTCCTATCAACAAATCAGTTTAACTCATTTGAGAAAAGGTGTGTAATCAAGGTGTGTGCTGGATCAACAACAAATAAAGACATCAAAGACATAATGTCCAAATGTCCTCAAAATTCCCTCATGCAAATTAGGACCCAGCAGATCTCTTAAAGAGTTAAACTGCATTTAGAGCAATGGTTTCTGAATTCAGCAGCATCTAATGCAGAAAAGCAAGCCATTATGCTTTGCGTAATAATTGGGAATAAAGCTCTCTCTAGCCTTAACACATCATGATGAACAGCCAGGGACATAATCACTCCCCACAACATGTGGACCACATTACAAGACCAATTTAGAGGCACATTAAAAATCCATGTTCATTGGCTTGCACTTATGTCATTTAGACAAAAGTCTATGGAATTCACAAACCATGTGTAAGTAAATACAAAGTAAAGTACTCAATCTGTGATTTCTCACAGCAACAGTTCAAGGTATAATTTCAGCTGATAGTATTATTGGACAAGTCTGATCCCAGACTGAAATCTGACTCATTAGATCAAATTTGTTCTTGTTTAATGTGGTGGCTGTTCACTGAAATACAAGCACACAGCATTGAGGGTTTGGTTTTACTAATTAAACAAATGTTTATTGCACAAAAGAAATTAAGATAATACAGAGTAATCCAAGTTATTTACAAACAAAACAACTTGAAAGATTTCAAAACAGAATCACACAGTAAAATATAATCCCAACACCATCATGTTACAGGGCTCAAACACCAGAGAGTGTTTGCTTCTCTATCTCACTTTACAGATTTAACTTATTTCTTGCTTTCAATTCCAGCTGTTCAGAACTTGGTAGCATCTACTTTGATTAGTCACATTTCAGAGCTTAGACTTCTCAGCTCTGAATGACTACTTCAGGGTTCTTACCAAACTCTTGTGGTCTGGAACTTTCAAACTACAGGAGGTTCCCAATTTATGTCTGACTGACTTGTGAACATTTCCTGACTTACAAGTGATTACTTTATATTGTCCTGTATTATGTTCCAACTTGCATAACAATTGACTCGTGAACAGACTGCAGAACGGAATCCATTCACAACCTGGGGACAGCCTGTAAAACCTCTCCCTGAGGTAACCTACTTCCTAACTTCTATGAGCTAACTCCTTTCTCTAAGAGAAATTAGTCCATATGTCCAATTTTTACCAGGACTTCTGCAAAATAAAACCAAAAATGTTTAAAGCCATGGGCTTTTCTCCAATGGAAAAAAAGCCTGACCTTTCCAACTGAAAGCAAGCTAATTCTTCTCAATGTTTAATCAGTACACTCATAAAACTCTCCCACTGCAAACAAATTGCCATTAACTACCAGTAAGCTCTCTCTTTCATACCAGTCAAACAAAACAATCATGCCTCCAAAAATACTCACAAGTTAATCATTTAAAGCCCCTCATATACTCAGACCAAAACCCACATGCCACTTGACCTGTTACACATTCCAGAGTGTGCCACATAATGCTACTACACTGTGCCCTGAATATGGAGTATGCAGAGGGTGGACATAATAGAGTCTGAGGAACAGAGAGAGCAACAGTTTTCTGAAGAGGAGGAACAGGTGGAACATCACTTTCAGGATGATAGCATAGGGTGAAATTAAGACGTAACTTCCAATTGATGAGAGCTAGGTGAAGTGATCATTAATTGACAGCAAATTTGTGGTTTTGTGTCAGGTAAGCTGATCCCTGTTTGTTTTCAGAAGCAAATGCAGCTTTTCTTTATTGTCTTTTTCTTCCCATTTCCTGTTGTTCAATAAAAACTAAATGTCCTCAACCATTTGAGGTTTCTCTGACATGATGCTCCCACACTGATCAAAGGGGAAGAGGTTATGTCATGTTGGGTGCACTCCCTTCGACAGAGTTCTAGGTACCCGGAAGAGCAGCCTGTGTAAGGTGGTTGCAGTTACAATGATGGTTGATCAGGTAAGTGATGATGGAACATGGCATAACAATTACAAACAAAAACAGATGCTGCTGGAAAAGCTCTGCAGGTCCAGCAGCATCTGTGAAGAGAAATCAGAGTAAACGTTTCAGGTCTAGTGACCCTTCCTCAGAATTGATGGTCATTAGGAAATTGTCAGTTTATATGCAGAAGGTGGGGTGGATGGAGGGGTTAAGGAATAAATGATAGGTGGGCATAGAACCCAAATACAGAAAAGAACAAAGGATTGTCTAATGATCTGGCTGGGAGAGTGAATAGCTGTTAATGGAGACTATTAGTGTCTAACAATAGTTAGTGCGTAATGACAGACTGTGTGATAACAAGGCCTGATTTGTGGGGTTGGGGTAAGGACATGACAGAGTTCAGGCCCTCAAATTATTGAACTCGATATTGAGTGAAGAGGGCTGCTGGGTCCCCAAGTGGAAAATGCGATGCTGTTCTTCCAGCTTGCACTGAGCTTCGTTGGAGCACTGCAGTAAGCCTGAGACAGAGATGTTGGCCAATGCAGAGAGAGAAACACTCCATGAAACTCCCCAAAGTTGACATGTAGCCTGAAATAATTCAACAGAGGCTGTTATCCCATCACCAATTCACCCTTTATTTCCACGTGGAGAGCCCTGGGAACTGATCCAGCTCCCTCAGAGCCAGCTCTCTGAGTGAACCGAATCTCTGACACTCCTGTTTTTATCTGTCAGCCAGGGCTCCCTGATTGGACCAGGTTCACAACCCCACTTTGTGAGGTCCACCTAGCTGACTTCATTACAATCATTATAGAGTCAATTCTGGAGGATAAGCAGCCCAAGTCTTTGTTAGTCATTCTGTTTCCCCCAGATCCCTCTGTTCCTCAAGCCTGTTTAGACTCTTATTTTCCAAGGAATCTGTGACCTCCTTGTTTTTTTCTATCAAATGTACCTATGACATTGATCTGTAGTTAATTTGCCAACTACTCTCCCCTTCTGCAAATTTATTATCTTTCTGTATTTGCCATAGTCCTCCTCAGTATTAACTACACCCCCTTGTGTGGAGTCATCAACAAGGTTTTTTAAAATTTGCACTAGACAGTGAGCAGCCTCCTCGAAGAGATCACCAGGGAGTGTTTAAATAAAAGACAAAGTTTATTCACAAGTTTTATTTTTCACTTGCTCATGACAAACTGTTCTTATACAAGCTGTCAGGATCATTTCCCCATTAATCTGCAGTAAAATGTTCACAGCCAATGACGATACTGAACCAAAGATTGCAATGGGTTGGAATTTTATCCTTCTCCATATTCCTCTGACTACAATGAAAAACTGCGACGTTATTCTGTTCTGTTTGTGAATTTACAGGGAGAAACAGGAGTAGGAGTGAAAATGTTTCATAATTACAACAAATACCTGAAAGCTGCGAAAATGCCATTTGCAAACCAAGTTTGGGAAAATAATGCATTCTTGAGACCCAAATGATTTCAACTCTGAGTAAAATCATTTTTTAACATTACTACTGATTCTGGCATTTATACAATGTCTGGCCCCTATTTCTCACTGGGATCTGAGTATACTGTCACTGTTGTACCAATGTGTTTCTTAAGCAATGTTGCACACTTTCAAGCAGCTTTTATAAGGGCAGATGATGGTTGAGTGGTAATATCATTAGGCTCTTATTCAGAATGCTTATCCTGAACTCCAGGAACCTGGGTTCAAATCCTTCCATGGTAGTGTTTCAATCCAATGAAAATCTGGAATTGATATAGAGCCTTGATGTTGTGCTGGCCTTTTATCCTACTCGAAAATTAAATTAACCGACATACCCTTCACTTTATTATCATCCATGTGCCTATCCAAGAGTCGCTTAAATGTCCCTCATGTCTCTGACTCTACTACCACCGCTGGCAGTGCATTCCACGCACCCACCACTCTCTCACGTCTTCCCTAAACTTGTGACATCTCACCTTGGAATTGTGCCCCTTTGTGATAGCTACTTCTGCCCTGGGAAAAAGTTTCTGACTATTCACTCTATCTGTGCCTCTCATCATCTTATACACCCCTATCAAATCACCTCTCATCCTTCTTCACCCCAATGAGAAAAGCCCTAGCTCCCTCAATCTTTCCTCATAAGACATGCCCTCCATTCCAGGCAGCATCCTGGTAAATCTCCTCCGCACCCTCGCTAAAGCTTCCACATCCTTCCTACAATATTCCCAAGTATTGGAAGACACTAATGATAACGATTGTCAGGAAGGGCCATTCTGATTTACTAATGCCCTTCAGGGAAGGAAACTGCTGTCCTTTCTGGGTCTGGTCTACATGTGACTCCAGATCCACAGCAATGGGCTTGACTCTTCACCACCCTCTGGGCAATTAGGAATGAGCAACAAATGCAGGTCTAGCCAGCAACACCCTCATCCCGTCAATGAATCTTAAAAAAAAAACCTTGGTTGTTCTTGCACATCACTACACACATTGAAAGAACTATAGGTGAAGGAGAAAAATGTTATCTGTCAGTCTACTCAGCGAGAAAGGCTAGAGATGTCCAGTGATGGGGAAAAGTGCATTTACATCAGATCAAGTATATGATGCAAAACATGGAAACAGGCCATTCGGCCCCACCGGTCTATATTGATGTGCATGCTCCACGTGAGCCTCCTCCCATCAATCCTGATCAAAACCTATTATCATTGGCTCTTTCCTTCTGCTGGACTAGCCTCCACTTAAATGCACTAATTCAACTTGCTTCGGATGTTGCCAGGGTTGGAGGGTTTGAGCTATAGGGAGAGACTGAATAGGCTGGGGCTATTTTCCCTTGTGCATTGGAGGCAGAGGGTGACCTTATACAGGTTTACAAAATCATGAGGGTCATAGATAGGATAAATAGACAAGATCTTTTCCCTGGAGTGGGAGAGTTCAGAACTAAAGGGCATAGGTTGTGGGTGAGAGAGGAAAATTTTAAATGGAACTTAAGGGGCAACATTCTCACACAGAGGGTGGTGCATGTATGGAATGAGCTGCCAGAGGAAGTGGTGGAAGCTGGTACAATTACAACATTTAAAACGCATCTGGATTGGTATATGAATAGGAAGGGTTTGGAGAGATATGGGCCGGGTGCTGGCAAGTGGGACTAGATTGGTTTAGGATATCTAGTTGGTATGGATGAGTTGGACTGAAGGGTCTGTTTCTGTGCTGTACATCTCTATGATTCTATAACTAATCTCTGGAGGAGGGAGTTCCACATTCTCACTACTCGCTGGACAAACCGGTTTCTTCTGAATTCCTATTAGATTTTTTGGAGACAATCTTACATTGACAGCCTCAAGTTCTGCTCTTCCCTACAAGATCAGAAATAGGAGCAGGAGTAGGCCATTTGGCCCCTCCAACCTGCAACACCATCAAGACTGATCTACCCAGCCACAACTGCCCTATCCTGTCACATCAGCAGAGCAGCCAACTCCCCAGTATTTCAAAATCTATCTGCCTCCTCCAGCCTCCACAAATCTCTGAGACAGAGGATTCCAAACATTCCATATCCTTTGGGGGAAGAAATTCCTTTGCATCTCAGTTCTGGAGAATGGTCTATTTATTCCGTAACATGTGCTCTAGTTTGCCTGTAGTGGGAACACCTTCTTACAGGAAAATCCTCCCTTTGCCCATTTGATTAAAACTTCTCATACAGGCCATTATTGGATCATTCCTCCATCGTCTGTTTGCAAGAGGAATGAGAGCCGGTATGACAGTCCTGTCCCGATATCATACCCATGTATTTCTGGTATCAGCACTGTCTTCGCTTCCTCGGTATCTTTCTATCATCGACAACATCAAGATTTCCTTCCTTTGCCTGCTTTTTGTTTCAAATTAACATTCAGCGCTTAATTGCATCATAATTCTGGCACAGAGCTACAATAATCTCTTCTCAAAAAGTAGAATATTCCTCCTGGAAAGTACTAAGGTAAGGAATTTGTTGAGATACTATTTAAAAGGTCCTCAGCTGTTTTTATAATATGCATGCTCCTTAAATAAAGTCTGTCCTCTGCCGAGATAAAGAGTTTGTATAAAAAATGCATCTTGTATGCGTTAGTATTTGTCAATGTTTTGAATTATGTCTGTTCTCTCATCTTTTCACTGATTTGTATCCTTTCAACTCAAAATATTAAAAGCTGGGTGTTCATTTACAAGGGCTCGGTCACCATAGCAACAAGATGTGCTCTGTCAATTCGCATCTGTATAGACAGAATAATGTCACAATATCATTTCACAATTTGACAGAAAAACAGGAGGAGGAGGCTCCACAAATATCCCAATCCTCAATGATGGGAGAGCCCAGCACACCATTGCAAAAGACAAGGCTGAAATATTTGCAGCATTTGTTAGCCAGAAGTGTTGAGTGAACGTTCCATCTCAGCCTCCTCCAGAGATTCCCAGAAGCACAGCTGCCAAACTTCAGTCAATTTGATTCACTCCACATTGAGTTAAGAAACTGCCAAAAGCAATGAATAATGCAAAAGGTTATTGGCATCAGTAACAGTCCAGTAATAGCAGTGAACAATCCAGAACTGGCCATACCCCTTGCCAAGCTGTGCAGCTGGAGAGCTGGCACCCAGACAGCAATGTAGAAACCCACACAGGCATGTCAAGATCCTCAAAACATCAGGACAATTCCAATTACCACCCAATGGTTTCGTAATCATCAGCCAAGTGATGGAAGGGCTCATCATTCAGCACCTGTTCAGCAATAACCTGCACAGTGATGCCCAGTTTGGGTTCCACCTGGACCACTCAGCTCCTGACCTCACTACAATCTTGGTTCAAACATGGACATAACAGCTTAGGTAAACAAGGCAGCATTCAATTGAGTGCATTGTCAAGAGCCGACACTAAACCGGAAGGCAGTGGGAGTGAAGGATGGAACTGTCCATTTGTTTCGAGTGATTCCTAGCACAGAGGAAGATGATTCAGTTGCTGGAGGTCACAGAATCTCTACAGTGTGGAAGCAGTTCATTTGATCCATTGAGTTCACACCGATGCTCTGAAGAGCTTGCCAACTCTCTATGCTATAATCCTGCATCTCCCATGGCTAACTCACCTAGCCTGCACATCCCTGGACACTCTGGGCAATTTAGGTGAAAGTGAGGATGGCAGATGCTGGAGATCAGAGTCGAGAGTGTAGTGCTGGAAAAGCACAGCAGGTCAGGCAGCATCCGAGGAGCAGGAGAATCGATGTTTTGGGCAAAAGCCCTTCATTATGGGCAATATAGCATGGCCAATTCACCTAACCTGCATATCTTCAGACTGTGGGAGGAAACCGGAGCATACCCACACAGACACAGGGAGAACAAGCAAGCTTCACACAGACAGTCGCCCAAAGGTAGAACTGATCCTTGGTCCTTGACTCCATGGGGCAGCAGTGCTAACCACTGAGGTGGCTTCATTCATCTCAATCCCAGAAAATCATTGCAGGAATTCCTCAGAATGGTGCATGAGCCCAGCTTCTTCAGCAACAACCTTCCCTCCATCATAAGGTCAAAGGTGAAGGTGTTCTCTGATGACTATACAATGTTCATTACTATTCATGAGTCCTCAGCTAGTGAAGCAGCATGTGTCTGTTTGTAGCTAGACTTAGGTTACATCCAGGTTTGGACCGGGAAGTAGCAAATAATGTTCATATCATTCAAGTGCCTGATAATGACCATCTTGAGCAAGAGAGAATTTAATCATCTCTCCTTGACATTCCATTGGCAGTTCCATCACTGAATGCCCTACTATCAACATTCTGTGGGTCACAATTGACCAGAAAGTAAACTGGATTAGCCATAATTAAAGGTAAAATAGATCATAGGATTGCACTTTCATTTGCTAGGGAATTGACTGGTGGTGGTTTAAGCTCAGAGTCCCCTAGGGGTGACTCATCTAGGGGGGGGGAGAGAGGTTGAGAAGAAGAGTCCTTCAAGGTAACCTCAGCTGGTGCCATCATTCTGTATGGAAAACCAGCCATCCGGCCAACTGAACTAACCCAATCTCTCTGAGTTACCCTTCGAAGCCAGAGGGTCACTGAAGATGTTACCTACTATGGTGACAGAATGTCTGAAAACAAACCTTCCAGCTCAGTGAGCAAACCTAGACCCAGAACCTCAATCTGAGCTACAAATCTTCTCAAAACTCGCTCTGTTAACTCTGTTTCTCGCTCCGCAGATTATTCCAGACCTGCTGAGTTTTTCCAGCATTCCAGACCACTCCCCACTTGCCTGAATGAATGTAGCTCTAACATCACTCAGAAGGTCTGATACCATCTAGGACAAAGCTACCTGTTTGATTGGCACCCAAACCATCACCTTCAACATCTACACCCGCACCCCCCCATTAATACACAGTCACAGCAGTGTGTACCATCTACTTGTGCACTATAGCAACTCACCAAGGCACTTCCAACAGCACCTTCCAAACATGGGACCACCACCAGCTACAAACTCGCCTCTGACTCCTGACTTGGAAATATATCACCAGCCCTTCGCTGTTGCTGAGTCAAAGTCCTGGATTTCCCTTTCTGTCAGCACTGGACAGTACCAGTTTAAGAAGGCACTCACTGTCACCTTCTTAAGGGCAAATCTGGCAAATAAATTTTTAAAAACCTACAAATAGTGTTACAAAGCCTATTATAACTAAATTATTTCACTATAATGCAAGAGCTAACAGTGGAATTATCTTTAAAAGGTGAGTTAACTTTTTAAAAACTTTTATTGAAAGCACTGTATTTCTCAAATTTTAAGCATTTTACTTGACAAAAGACAACAACTTATTTTATATGTTTTCAGTGGAAGTGTATTATGTACATTACTGATATGACTACAATGAAATTGCAACAAGCAGAATTTCAATATAGCTAAGGAGGCAATTTTATAACCTCATTTTCCAACAAATTCACTCTATTTTTTAAAAAAACACCACTGCACAGCAGTTAAAACTGTCTTTATTTTTTAATTTGTTCACACCTTACATTAGTACAGTGGTAACTTGGACAGTAACAGATTTTGAAAAAAGTTGTGACTTAGCTCTGGAATATCTCAAGAATCTTTACCTGCTCAATGTGCAGTCTTCAGTTAGATCTGCTGTGTTAATCAACGCAGTCAAATGTATTTTCCATTTTCAAGCTTCGTTGTGAAATCCTGGAGCATCTCTTCCGACATTGTATCTCCTGCTGGGGAAACAGGAATGTGGACTGCTGGGTATTCAGGATCACCAGGCAATAATCTTCCGTTCCTTCCATTGATAGATTTTGGCCACTTTCCTGAACTATGGCTGAAAGATGCTGCTGGTCGTCCAGGTGGTTTTGGAGGCCTCAGGTTGTGTGGGTAGATGTCTTGATATTCTCAAAGCACTGTGGCACAGGAACATGGCAGCCTCTCAGTGCCATCCACGATGGCACAAGATTATAGCAGGGACTCACTTCTTGTTTCACATTCCAATGCACATTTTGCACATTTCAATGTTAAAAACTAAAAGCAAGAAATGGTAAAGCAGTCAGATTTCATCCACATTACAGGTATCTCTTGATGTGTCCTCATTCTTTTGATTTGATTTGATTTATTTTTGTCTCATGTACCGAGATACAGTGAAAAGTATTGTATTGCGTGCTAACCAGACAAATCATACCTTACATAAGTACATCAGAGTAATTGAACAGACAATCAGGACATGGGTGAGACTATTTGCAGCCTTGATTTCACATTGTCATTTGACCTAATTCCAGTCCGAGAGTGTGGTGCTGGAAAAGCACAGCAGGTCAGGCAGCAACCGAGGAGCTGGAGAATCTACATTTCAAGCATTAGCTCTTCGTCAGGGCTTTCCTGATGAAGGGCTTATGCTCAAAACGACAATTCTCCTGCTCCTCGGATGCTGCCTGACCTGCTATGCTTTTCCAGCTCCACACTCTTCGACTCTAATCTGCAGTCCTCACTTTCTCCTAATTCCAGTCCAGTCAGTCAACAAAGCCTGGTGATAAGCATGCACATGTTCGGCTAACATTAGTGATACTCAGCTGCTTCTTTGACTGATCAGAGCCAGCTTTCAATCGTTCTCCTGTTCTGTCAGCAGGAATGGCTGAGAACTTTGCCACAACAGAAGTTTAAGGTTATCCACATTTGATTTGTTACAACTTCATTATATTTTCATCTACCCAATCTCTTGAGAATTTAGATATGTAACCTTTGTTTTATATCTGTTTTTTTTTTCAAAGAATTAATCAAACCATGAGAAATATAATAATTTTTAATGCTTATGTCATTACTAATTTTTCTGTAACAAAAGCAGAAATTGCTGGAAAAGCTCAGCAGGTCTGGCAGCATCTGTGGAGAGAAAGCAGACCCAACATTTTGGGTCCAGTGATCCTTCCTCAGAACCTTTGTTTTTCCTGAGCTAGAGCCCAAAGAGAGAAGAACAGTTGGACAGACAAAGGAGTGAATAATGATTACCTTGGGAGAGTGAAGGACAATTAATTACTAATGGGACAATTAATGGCTAACAATGAACTGTGTGAAATAGCAGACCATGGAATAATAACATGTGGCGTGTCATGGTTTAGACAAGTATATAGCCCCAGTGGCCTAATGGATAAGGCACTGGCCTCCTAAGCCAGGGATTGTGGGTTCAAGTCCCATCTGGGGTAGAATTGCTTTTGCCCTGAAATACTCTCTGTATTTATCACAGGATTTTTTTTTTGTCATTATACAATCTTGGCAAATCCTGTTCAGCAATCCAGATTCTGAGCAAGGGTCAATTGACCCGAAACATCAACCCTGATTTCTCTCCACAGATGCTGCCAAACCTGCTGAACTTTTCCAGCTATTTCTCCTTTCGTTTCCAATTTCCAGCATCTGCAGTACTTTTCGTTTCTAATTTTTCTGTAATTGCATTTTAGATAAATAATTTAAGATTAAATGATTTATTTTCATGAACGTAACATATTACAATATTTAGGTATAGACAAACTGAGGTTGTTTCTTCTATCAGAATATCAATCAATAGTGTGATAATGTTAATGACAATTGACTATTAACTGCCAAGCTTTGTTTAGTTTACAATCCTGACAGATTGAATCTGATTGGTCAGGGCCTAAGAAATAAACCAATGAATGACTGAATCTTATTTTGTTGAGTTAAAACAGGTGTAGTGTCTGTGCATGTACTTTCTATCTCAAATCGAAAAGAATGGTGCTGGAAAAGCACAGCACATCAGACAGCATCCAAGGAGCAAGAGAAACAATGTTTCAGGCAAAAGCCCAGCATCTGCAATCCTCACGTTCTCCACATACTTTCTGTCTGTAAAGAACAGGGCTTATGCATTAATTTCTGTAGCTTCCAGTATATGCAAGTGCACCACGCCCCAAGGCTAACTCATCAATCCTAATTTGGTTATTGGTACAATTTTTTGCACACTCAGGATTATCCAGTAAATGTTGTCCATTTGCAGCATCGCATCCAATGTTGGACACAGTGTGCTGAATGTTTTTAAGCATTAGCTGGTTGGGTATGTATGGTCAGTGCCTTGCTCATTGTGAGCAAACATGTTGAAATAAAAACAGAAAATGCTGGAGAAACTCAGCAAGTCAGCCAGTGTTTGGGGAGAGAGAAGCAGCGCTAATGTTTCAAGTCTGGTATGACTCTTCTTCAGAACTGTTAAGTTTTTTTTTGCATTCACATGTTCCATGCACCCTCTAGATAATATAATTGGGACTATAAGCACTGGGGAAGGTCAGAAATAGTTGTTACCAGCATTGAAAAGCTATTAGTAAGCACTGACAACCCTCCCATGCTGGTCTCTCCAGCAGAGTGCTGTTTGAGGAATTTAAAACACAGCTGAGTCCTTACAGACTCTCCAATATCCTGCTTAGTCTAATGTAATTTCAGAAATAGCATTACAAAAGTGATTTCAGGGATAGCTGTTCCCCATTTTGAACTGGAAGCATGTTCTTGTAAACCTGCAGAAAGCCACTGTACAGGAAACGAATTTGTTGTGATAAGAATTATTCTTTTTTGCTTTTTAAGTACATTTCTGACACCTGTAGATGAAGCAAAAAATTCAATGAGAAAGGAGAAAGGCAAGACACAAAATAATGGAGCATCTACCCAAAAATACTAATAGTGTGATACTTATTGGGTTAACATGCCTGCTGTAGGAAGGAGAAAGTGAGGACTGCAAATGCTGGTGTTCAGAGTTAAACATTGTGGCACTGGAAAAGCACAGCAGGTCAGGCAGCATCTTAGGAGGAGGAGAGTCGACATTTTGGGCATAACCTCTTCAGGTTGAAAAGGCTGGGGCTGTTTTCCCGGGAGCATCAAAGGCTAAGGTGACCTTACAGAGGTTTATAAAATCATGAGGGGCATGGATAGGGTCAATAGTCAAGGTCTTTTCCCCAAGGTAGGGGAGTCCAAAACTAGAGGGCATAAGGTTAGGGTGAGAGGGGAAAGGTTTAAAGGAGTCCTAAGGGGCAACTTTTTCACGCAGAGGGTGGTACATGTATGGATTGAGCTGCCGGAGGATGAGGTGGAGGGTGGTACAGTAGCAACATTTAAGAGGTATTAGGATGGGTATATGGATAGGAAGAGTTTAGAGGGACATGGGCCAAATGGGACTAGATTAATTTAAGATATCTGGTCGGCATGGATGAGTTGGACTGACAGGTCTGTTTCTGTGCTGTACCTCTCTATGACTCGATAATTCTTTTTTATAATGTTAGCATTGGTCAGCTTTTAGTTACCGGCAACATCTCATAGTGGAGCAGTCTTCTTTAAGAAATGTTGAAGGTAAATTTGGACAAGTATAGTTTTAATTCATATGTGAAAAGTGCCCAATCCCTGTGAGCCAGGTCGACTCTTTTGGCATTGACATTTGTGAGTTGTGTCTGTGTGGGCAGTGCTCTCACCTCTGAGTCAAAAACTGTGGGTATAAGACTTCAGTGAGAAATTTCAGCTGACATTCAGAGGACCACACTTCGAGATGCAATTTTCAGAAGAAACATTAACTGAGGCACCATCTGCTTTCTCGAGTAGATGTAAAATCTCCCATCCCATTATTGTATAGACAATCTGCCAGAGTGGTGGGGCTGGGGGCTGTTGGTGGTGAGAGTTCCGGTGCAGTGTGCTTTGGGGAATGTTGGTGGTGGGTGTTCTGTTGTGGGACGCATTGTGTCCTGGCCAATATTTATCTTTTAATCAACATGATCAAAAACAAGCAGATTATATCAGCATGGTCACATTGCTAGGTAAAAACAATGACTGCAGATGTTGGAAACCAGATTCTGGATCAGAGTGGTTCTGGAAAATCACAGCAGTTCAGGCAGCATCCAAGGAGCAGGAAAATCAACGTTTCGGGCAAAAGCCCTTCATCAGGAATAGAGCACATTGCTGTTTGTGGGAGCTAACTGTGTATAAATGAACTGTTGCATTTATTACATTGCAACAATTACCAATACTTCATTGAATCCAAAGAACGTTGGGGTTGTAAAAGGTGCTATATAATTGTAAGCTTTACTTTTATTTTAAAAATTGCACTGAGCATGTCCAAATGTGGTCAAAGTCCATTGTGATGCTTCTTGAGATTGATCTCATCTATAAAGTCAGTGGAAAGAAAAATGTGCGCAACTCTGACAAATTATTGCTCATTTTACACAATCATCCAAAATCATGCTCTCCCTTGTTGTTTATGCACTGATTCCCCAAAGTGGCCTTTTCTCTCGCCCTCTCCCAGAACTTGCCCATCCTTCACCAGCAGTTAGCAGCTGTCATCGCTATTACCAAGTTGGCCTGTTAAAATGTGCACCAACAGAATATTTGACTTTGGGTCCTTTCAATAGGTGAGCACTCTTAAAATATTTTTCTCTAACATTGCATCCATTGTTGCAAACTTGGTTAAGCCAACCACATGGAGCCAGATTAATGGTGTCTCTTTTGTTGTGGGTCTTATGTCCACATCTGAGAGTTTAACTCCAAGACAAACTAGCCTGGAGGAAAGCAAGGATGTGCTTGAGTTTTTTTTTATTGCGTATTAAGATTAAATACTGCAAGACATGGTAGTCGGAAATGTAGATCCTCTAGTTTTAGTGTTAGGTAATTGAAAGACAATTCACTTAGTCATTTCTCTCAACTCCACCCACACTTTGCTATTTAAGCCCTGTGAGGAGCATCTCCATTACATCATCGCAAGGTTGCTTCAGAGTCCTAAAACCTTTACACAACAGTACTGGGTTATGGTAACCACAGGAAAGCAGTATTGATATTCCTACAAGCTATGTATCAAAGGTTGTCATTGTTGCCGCTGCCAGACCAATTCAACCAGCTTGTTGCTGCCTCATTATTTACAGTTATCGTGTCTTTCTTGACAAACCTGGGGTAAGTGATGACTTTTTGGCTAAGCAAATGGAATTTCATGAGAGAGATAATAAGATGTAAAAGTCTTAGACAGAGCACAGAAGAGATTTACAAGGGCAGTTCCAGGAAGGAGAAACTTCAATTACGATGACAAATTGAAGGAGTTTGGAGTATTCTCCTCAGAGAGAAAAAAGAGATTTGTTGAGATTTTCAAAATCAACAGCGGGCTGGATAGAGTAGACAGGGAGAAGTTGTTACAGCTTCGAAAAGAAAGGAGAACAAGAGGGCATAGATTTAAAGTGATGTGCAAATGAAACAAGCACATATATTTAGGGTCTTGAATGCCCTGTCTGAAAATGTAGTGGAGGCAGGTTCAATTGGAGTATTCAAGAGGGGCATTGAACGATTCATTGAATAGAAGTGGTTTGAAAAGGATATGGAGTAAAAGTAGGAATTTGGCACTAGGTAATAGAACCAGTACAGGCATGATAAGCTTAAAACCCTCCATACGACCACACGTCATAAGAGGAGTAGGTCATTCAGCCCATTAAGTCTGCTTCACCAGTCTATGTCATCATAAATGTTCTGATAATCCTCAACAACACATTTCTGCCTTTTCCCCAAAAGCCTCGATTCCCTTAATTAAAATTGTGTCAGTCTCATCCTTGAATATACTGAACAAACCAGCTTCAACACCCTCTGTGGTAAAGAAGTCTTCTGGGTCGTGATAACTCTGTAATAAGAGACAGCGTACACAAAATTAATTGATAATCCACATTATCTCTATCCTTTTCAAAAGATTCATAAGCACCGAGGAGGCCGTTCATTGTGCCCATGTCAACTCTCAAACTGAATCCCTACTGTGTGAAAGCAGGCCATTCAGCCCATCAAGTCCACACCAACCCTCCCATCCTATCCCTGGATTTCCCATGGCTGATCCACCTAACCTGCACATCTTTGGACTGTGGGAGGGAAACCCACACAGATACAGGGAGAACGTGCAAACCCAACACAGACAGTCACCCAAGGCTGGTATTGAACCGAGGCCCCTGGCACCATAAGGCAGTAGTGCTAGTCACTGAGCCACCATGCCACCCAATTAGTCCCACTGCCCATAGACTTTTTAAATTGATTTTCTGAATACTTTTATTGCCCTGAACTTTGATAATGGCTGACCAGTTGCAGTTCCCTCATCAGCTTGTTGTAATGTTCAAACACCTTTATTACTCGTTAAGGTGCATGTAGATTCAAACAACAGCATCTGCTGATCAAAAACTTACCTTGACCCAAACTGGCTTCAAAGGAAAATTGCTGTCGACCGAACAACAGGCAACTGTCAAAGAAAGAACTAGGTGACAGGTCTTTGGAGCTAAATTGTAATCAAGCTCTGAGTATATTGAACATATGCCTTCATGTTGCTATTCATAAAACATAAATGACTGGCAAAGCACTTGTCTCATTTACGGCATTGTTAAGGATATTTTTAAATCAACCTGCTAAGTGATATTATTGCACACCTCTGAAGCCAATGAGACTTCAATCTGGTCCTCCTGGTCCAGAGCTAGGGATGCTACCACTGTGCTACAAGAGTCCTAAATTGCAAACCAATCAACCCACTACTCTAGATGTTTGTTGGGATGCAAACCTGGGTCCCCAGACTATTACCCGGAACTCCGGAACACACAAGTGCCAGTCTACCAAGACACACGTCTCCTACCCCACCCCCCCAACACACACACACACGCGCACACACCAAATGAACAAATTCACTGTCGGATTTAACCAGGGTCTGTTTAGATCTTTAATCTAGTATTCTCCTAACTGAGCTCTTCGAGCTTGACACTTGCATTGTTAAGCTGCTTTCTACAAAGTCATCAGCAGGTGGTGCTATCATATAGCAGGAGAGAAACTAAAACCTGGCTTCCTTCATGTAAACCACTCAAGGGACAGGTCGTTCAGCCCATCTTAACGCATCCATCAAGAAAGAAGCCACAGACCCCCATCAAAGATGATACAGTACTAGCATTCTTGACTTAATTCTGTTTGTTTACTATAATTTGCACATGACAATTCCTTACATAATTATAGAAATTTGGCAGCTCTGCATTTTCAGAAAATGATGGTGGTTTAATTGTCATATATAAAATGTGGGAGAGACTAGATTAATCTTTGAGACAAGTATACGCTACTGGTAAGATCAATCAGGTAAGGAGACTTTATTTTTTACGTTTTCTAATCAACCCATTCAAAATATTATTACACGCCTCTGAAACAGAAGGAACTTAAACCCAGGTCTCCTAGCTCAGAGGTAGGGACACTACCTCTGTACTACAAGAATTCTTAAAGAAACGAGATTGTGTCAACGGGAATAATTAGTTCACCTGGAGAGCTGTAGGAGGAGCAAGGATGAGGAGTGCAAGTTATGTCAGGTCAGACCGAATGTGGATATTTGAGGATTCTTGCTTTGCCAGAGGTAAGGGGACCAGGGGCACAGGAATGGATTGACTCCTGACTCAGTGGATTCCACTAAGAGAGAACTTGAACTCTTCAATCCAAGACTGAAATCATCGATTCAGGAGCTGAGCGACCGGGTTAGAGAAATCAATGTTACAAGTGTACAAATCAGAAACAGGCACAGCCATTCAGTCCTGCTATTCAGTAAGATTGTGGTTGATCGGATTGTACCCTGAACTTCACTTTATGATCTGGCTACAATCCTTTGACTCCTCTGTCAGTCTCAGCCTTGAATTTACTGAATGAACCAGCTTCAACTGCCCTTTGTGGGAAAGAATCCTTCTGCCCTATAACAATTCTGTGATGAGAGGGAGTGTGTTCAAGAAATCAATCAGTGATCCACAATATACCCATGTGATCCCTATCCCTTCTCATGGAATCATAAGCAAAGGAGGAGGCGATTCTGCCCATCATACCCGTGCCAGCTCTCAAATAGAACAATCCAATTAATCCCATGCCCGTGTTCTCCCCCATAAACTTTTGTTTTATCGATTTATGATGCATTTGGATTTAAACCACTGCATCTGCTAATCAAAAGCTTAAATTTACACCAAAGAGCTTCAAAGGCAACTCAGAGATTTTTGGAACAATTGGTAAAATCATGAGGGGCCTGGATAGGATCAATAGACAAAGTCTTTTCCCCAGGGGTGGGGAGTCCACAACTAGGGAGCATAGGTTTAGGGTGAGAGGGGAAAGATATAAAAAGGACCTAAGGGGCAACATTTTCACGCAGAGGATGGTGTGTGTATGGAATGAGCTGCCAGAGGAAGTGGTGGAGCCTGATACAATTACAACATTTAAAAGGCATCTGGATGGATATATGAATAGGAAGACTTTAGAAGAATATGGGCCAAATGCTGGCAAATGGGACTACATTAATTTAGAATATCTGGTCGGCATGGATGAGTTGGACCGAAGGGTCTGTTTCCGTGCTGTACATCACTATGACTCAATGACTCTGTAAAATCCCTACCCTCGTACCTGCTTTTTTAGCCACAATATCTGAATAGTAGTCCACTTATTGGTCAGTGATGATCCTGAGGATGTTGTCAATGGGGAATTCACTGAAAGTGATATTTATAGTGGGGTATTCAGTGACAGTGATGGTGTTGGTGGGGGATTCAGTGACAGTGATGGTGTTGGTGGGAGACTCAGTGACAGTGATGGTGTTGGTGGGGGATTCAGTGACAGTGATGGTGTTTGTGGGGGATTCAGTGACAGTGATGGTGTTGGTGGGAGACTCAGTGACAGTGATGGTGTTTGTGGGAGACTCAGTGACAGTGATGGTGTTGGTGGGGGATTCAGTGACAGTGATGGTGTTTGTGGGAGACTCAGTGACAGTGATGGTGTTTGTGGGGGATTCAGTGACAGTGATGGTGTTGGTGGGGGATTCAGTGACAGTGATGGTGTTTGTGGGAGACTCAGTGACAGTGATGGTGTTTGTGGGAGACTCAGTGACAGTGATGGTGTTGGTGGGGGATTCAGTGACAGTGATGGTGTTTGTGGGGGATTCAGTGACAGTGATGGTGTTGGTGGGGGATTCAGTGACAGTGATGGTGTTTGTGGGAGACTCAGTGACAGTGATGGTGTTTGTGGGAGACTCAGTGACAGTGATGGTGTTTGTGGGGGATTCAGTGACAGTGATGGTGTTGGTGGGGGATTCAGTGACAGTGATGGTGTTTGTGGGAGACTCAGTGACAGTGATGGTGTTTGTGGGAGACTCAGTGACAGTGATGGTGTTTGTGGGGGATTCAGTGACAGTGATGGTGTTTGTGGGAGACTCAGTGACAGTGATGGTGTTGGTGGGGGATTCAGTGACGGTGATGGTGTTGGTGGGGGATTCAGTGACAGTGATGGTGTTGGTGGGGGATTCAGTGACAGTGATGGTGTTGGTGGGGGATTCAGTGACAGTGATGGTGTTTGTGGGAGACTCAGTGACAGTGATGGTGTTGGTGGGGGATTCAGTGACGGTGATGGTGTTGGTGGGGGATTCAGTGACAGTGATGGTGTTGGTGGGGGATTCAGTGATAGTGATGGTGTTGGTGGGAGACTCAGTGACAGTGATGGTGTTGGTGGGGGATTCAGTGACAGTGATGGTGTTGGTGGGGGATTCAGTGACAGTGATGGGGATGGTGGGGGATTCAGTGACAGTGATGGTGTTGGTGGGGGATTCAGTGACAGTGATGGTGTTGGTGGGGGATTCAGTGACAGTGATGGTGTTGGTGGGGGATTCAGTGACAGTGATGGGGATGGTGGGGGATTCAGTGACAGTGATGGTGTTGGTGGGGGATTCAGTGACAGTGATGGTGTTGGTGGGGGATTCAGTGACAGTGATGGTGTTGGTGGGGGATTCAGTGACAATGATGGTGTTGGTGGGGGATTCAGTGACAGTGATGGGGATGGTGGGGGATTCAGTGACAGTGATGGTGTTTGTGGGAGACTCAGTGACAGTGATGATGTTTGTGGGGGATTCAGTGACAGTGATGGTGTTGGTGGGGGATTCAGTGACAGTGATGGTGTTGGTGGGGGATTCAGTGACAGTGATGGTGTTGGTGGGGGATTCAGTGACAGTGATGGGGATGGTGGGAGACTCAGTGACAGTGATGGGGATGGTGGGAGACTCGGGAAGGTAAGTGATTGCTATTAGAATGGGTGTGTTCTAAACCCCAGGTCCTACAAAGTAGGGTCTCCCTCCCTCCCTCCTCGTCTAACCTAAATTAAGAGTCCACAGTCTTGCCACAAAAAGAGGGTCTGAGGAAGTTTGGATCGAAGAGTGAGGCTTCAGCTCAGGAGTCTTTGACAAGGAGGTTGAGTGAAGTGATTACATCACAGTTGAAGAGAGTGAAGACATGACTGCCCAGCTGGTTCAGTGCGCTACGTGCTTGATGTGGGAGGTCAACGACTCTGGTGTGCCTGGCTCGGAGATGTGTGGAATGTGTGTGCACATTCAGCTACTGACAGAGCATATTGCAGCACTGATGAAAGAACTCGAGGACCTTAGGCTCATCCGAGAGAACGAGATCTTTCTGGACAAGACCTTCAGCGAGGTTATTACACCGACCATACCAGCAGAGAGCAGAAGAGAGCAGACGATGAGGAAGGCAGAGAGGAGACAGGTGCAAGAGACCCCGGGGGAAGTACCTGTCAGGAACAAGTTGAAGCTTTTGGAAACAGTAGAGACAGATGACACTGCCAGTCTGCGAGGCGGCCAGGCCTGTCAATCAAAAGTTGGTGCAGAGGCAGAGCGGAAGAGTCGGACATTGCACAGAGCCGTGGTAATAGGCTCCTACATCGTGAGAGGAACTGACCGGGGTTTTTGTGGCAGCAGGCGGGACTTAAGGATGGTGTGTTGCCTTCCTGGTGCCAGGGTTAAAGACATCACTGACAGGGTGCAGGAAATCCTAAAGGACGAAGGTGAAGAGCCAGAGGTGGTGGTACATGTCGGCACAAATGATGTTGGGAAGAAGAGGAGGAACATACTACAGCAGGACTTCGGAGAACTAGGAAGAAGGCTGAAAAGCAGGACGTCCAAGGTGGTTATCTCCGGTTTGCTTCCAGTTCCTCGGGCTGGTGAGGCCAGAAACAGGGAGATAATGGTCTTGAACGTGTGGCTGGGGAACTGGTGCAGGAAGCAAGGATTTAAATTCTTGGATCACTGGGGTATGTTTTGTGGTAAGCATAAATTATACAAGAGAGACGGTTTGCACCTTGATAGGTTAGGGACCAGCATTCTGGCAGGCAGGTTTGCTACTGCAACATAGCTACGTTTAAACTAAGTAGCGGGGGGGGGGGGACAAACTGGATGTTTAAGAAGGAAATTGAAGGGAAAGTTAGAACAAGAGAAGTCAAGAAAGACAACTGTATCAATGAGGCAGAAAACTCAAAAAGGGATCATGCTGAAAAGTTGAGTGAAATAAGGGTTGATGGGAAGGGTGAGAGCAGTAACAAATTAAAAATACTATACATGAATGCACGAAGCATTAGACATAAGATGGATGAGCTTGAGGCTGTTTTGGAAATTGGCAGATACGATATTGTGGGGATAACTGAGTCGTGGCGTCAAGTAGACAGGGCCTGAGAAATGAATATTCAAGGCTACACGTGCTATTGTAAGGACAGACTGACAGGCAGAGGGGGTGGGGTGGCCTTGTTGGGTAAGGGATGATATTCAGTCCCTTGCGCGTGGGGACCTAGAGTCAGGGAATGTAGAGTCAGTGTGGATGGAGCTGTGAAATTCTAAGGGTAAAAAGACCTTCTTGGGAGTAATCTACAGGCCCCCAAACAGTAGTCTGGATGTCGGATGTAAGTTGAATCAGGAGCTGAAATTGGCCTGTCGCAAAGATGTTACCACAGTTGTTATGGGGGATTTTAACATGCAGGTAGACTGGGAGAATCAGGATGGTATTGGACCTCAAGAAAGAGACTGTGGAGTGTCTCAGAAATGGATTCTTAGAACAGCTGGTGATGGAGCCGACCAGGGAGAAGGCAATTCTGGATCTGGTATTGTGTAACAAACCAGAATTGGTCAGAGACCTCGAAGTGAGGAGCCATTGGGAAGTAGTGACCATAATACAGTAAGCTTCAATCTGCAATTTGAGAGGGAGAGGGTACAATCGGTAGTGACAATATTTC
This sequence comes from Chiloscyllium plagiosum, assembly GCF_037043375.1. Lineage (NCBI taxonomy): Eukaryota > Metazoa > Chordata > Chondrichthyes > Orectolobiformes > Hemiscylliidae > Chiloscyllium > Chiloscyllium plagiosum. The sequence goes on from NW_028270168.1 coordinate 5,745,647, forward strand.
AGTTGAATAAAGGGAACTATGGAGCTATGAGGGAGGAGCTGGCCAAAGTTCAATGGTGCAATACCTTAGCAGGGATGACAGTGGAGGAACAATGGCAGATATTTCTGTGTATAATGCAGAAGTTGCAGGATCAGTTCATTCCTAAAAGGAAGAAAGATCCCAGGAGGAGGCATGGGCGGCCGTGGCTGATGAGGGAAGTTAAGAAACACATAAAGTTAAAAGAGAAAAAGTATAACATAGCAAAGATAAGTGGGAAAACTGAGGACTGGGAAGCTTTTAAAGAGCAACAGAGGATTACTAAGAAGGAAATACGCAGAGGAAAACGTAGGTATGAAAGTAAACTGGCCAATAATATAAAGGAGGATAGTAAAAGCTTTTTTAAGTATGTGCAAGGCAAAAAAATGGTTAGGACTAAAACTAGGCCCTTGAAGACAGAAACAGAGGAATATATTACGGGGAACAAAGAAATGGCAGAAGAATTAAATGGGTACTTCAGATCTGTGTTCACTGGGGAAGACACAAGCAATCTCCCTGAGGTAACAGTGGCTGAAGGACCTGAACTTAAGGGAATTTATATTTGCCAGGATTTGGTGTTGGAGAGACTGTTAGGTCTGAAGGTTGATAAGTCTCCAGGGCCTGATGGTCTACATCCCAGGGTACTGAAGGAGGTGGCTCGGGAAATCGTGGATGCGTTGGTGATTATTTTTCAGAGTTCGATAAATTCGGGGTCAGTTCCTGAGGATTGGAGGGTGGCTAATGTTATGCCACTTTTTAAGAAAGGTGGGAGAGAGAAAGCAGGCAATTATAGACCAGTTAGTCTGACCTCAGTGGTGGGAAAGATGCTGGAGTCTATTATAAAGGATGAAATTATGGCACATCTGGATAGTAGTAACAGGATAGGACAGAGTCATCATGGATTTATGAACGGGAAATCATGCTTGACTAATCTTCTTGAATTTTTTGAGGATGTAACTCTGAAGATAGATGAGGGAGATCCAGTAGATGTAGTGTACCTGGACTTTCAGAAAGCTTTTGATAAAGTCCCACACCGGAGGTTAGTGAGTAACATTAGGGCGCATGGTACTGGGGGCAAAGTACTAGCTTGGATTGAAAATTGGTTGGCTGATAGGAAACAAAGACTAGTGATAAACGGCTCCATTTCGAAATGGCAGGCAGTGACCAGTGGAGTACCGCAGGGATCCGTGCTGGGACCGCAGCTTTTTACAATATATGTTAATGATATAGAAGATGGTATCAGCAATAACATTAGCAAATTTGCTGATGATACAAAGCTGGGTGGCAAGGTGAAATGTGATGAGGATGTTCGGAGATTACAGAGTGATCTGGACAAGTTAGGTGCGTGGGCAGATGCATGACAGATGCAGTTTAATGTGGATAAATGTATGGTTATCCACTTTGGTGGCAAGAACAGGAAAGCAGATTACTACCTAAATGGAATCAATTTAGGTAAAGGGGCAGTACAGAAAGATCTGGGTGTTCTTGTACACCAGTCAATGAAGGCAAGCATGCAGGTACAGCAGGTAGTGAAAAAGGCTAATAGCACGCTAACCTTCATAACAAGAGGGATTGAATTGCAGCTGTACAGGGCCCTGGTGAGACCACACCTGGAGTACTGTGTGCAGTTCTGGTCTCCAAATTTGAGGAAAGACATTCTGGCTATTGAGAGAGTGCAGTGTAGGTTCATGAGGTCAATTTCTGGAAAGGCGGGATTACCTTACACTGAAAGACTGAAGCGACTGGGCTTGTATACCCTTGAGTTTAGAAGACTGAGAGGGGATCTGATTGAGACATATAAGATTATGAAAGGATTGGACACTCTGGCAGCAGGAAACATGTTTCCGCAGATGGGTGAGTGCCGAACCAGAGGACACAGCTTAAAAATACGGGGTAGACCATTTAGGACAGAGATGAAGAGAAACTTCTTCATCCAGAGAGTGGTGGCTGTGTGGAATGTTCTTCCCCAGAGGGCAGTGGAGGCCCAGTCTCTGGATTCATTTAAGAAAGAGTTGGATAGTGCTCTCAAGGATAGTGGAATCAAGAGTTATGGAGATAAGGCAGGAACAGGATACTGATTGAGGATGATCAGCCATGATCATATTGAATGGCGGTGCAGACTCGAAGGGCTGAATGGCCTACTCCTGCACCTATTGTCTATTGTCTATTGTCAGTGAAGGTGTTGGGGATGGTGGGAGGCTCAGTGACAGCGATGGTGTTGGTGGGAGACTCAGTGACCGTGATGATGTTAGTGGGAGACTCAGTGACGGTGATGATGTTGGTGGGGGATTCAGTGATGGTGATGGTGTTGGTAGGAGACTCACTGATGGTGACAGTGATGGTGTTGGTGTGGGATTCAGTGACGGTGATGGTGTTGGTGGGGGATTCAGTGACAGTGATGGTGTTGGTGGGGGATTCAGTGACGGTGATGGTGTTGGTGGGGGATTCAGTGACGGTGATGGTGTTGGTGGGGGATTCAGTGACGGTGATGGTGTTGGTGGGGAATTCAGTGACAGTGATGGCATTGGTGGTGGATTCAATGACGGTGATGATGTTGGTGGGAGACTCAGTGATGGTGATGGTGTTGATGGGAGACTCAGTGACAGTGATGGTGTTGGTGGGGGATTCAGAGATGGTGATGGTGTTGGTGGGGAATTCAGTGACAGTGATGGCATTGGTGGTGGATTCAATGACGGTGATGATGTTGGTGGGAGACTCAGTGATGGTGATGGTGTTGGTGGGAGTCTCAGTGACGATGAAGATGTTGGTGGGAGACTCAGTGACAGTGATGATGTTGGTGGGAGACTCAGTGATGGTGATGGTGTTGGTGGGAGACTCAGTGACGGTGATGGTGTTAGTGGGAGACTCAGTGACGGTGATTATGTTGGTGGGAGACTCAGTGATGGTGATGGTGTTTGTGGGAGACTCAGTGACAGTGATGATGTTGGTGGGAAACTCAGTGACTGTTGATGATGTTAGTGGGAGACTCAGTGACGGTGATGATGTTGGTGGGGGATTCAGTGATGGTGATGGTGTTGGTAGGAGACTCACTGATGGTGACAGTGATGGTGTTGGTGTGGGATTCAGTGACGGTGATGGTGTTGGTGGGGGATTCAGTGACAGTGATGGTGTTGGTGGGGGATTCAGTGACGGTGATGGTGTTGGTGGGGGATTCAGTGACGGTGATGGTGTTGGTGGGGGATTCAGTGACGGTGATGATGTTGGTGGGGGATGCAGTGACGGTGATGGTGTTTGTCGGAGACTCAGTGACAGTGATGGTGTTGGTGGGAGACTCAGTGACAGTGATGGTGTTGGTTGGAGACTCAGTGACGGTGATGGTGTTGGTGGGAGACTCAGTGACGGTGATGGTGTTGGTGGGGTGTTCAGTGATGGTGATGGTGTTGGTGGGGGATTCAGTGACAGTGATGTTGTTGGTGGGGGATGCAGTGACAGTGATGGGGATGGTGGGATACTCAGTAACAGTGATGGTGATGGTGGGCGTCTCAGTGACGATGATGATGTTGGTGGGGGGATTCAGTGACAGTGATGGTGTTTGTGGGAGACTAAGTGACAGTGAGGGTGTTGTTGGGAGACTCAGTGACTGTGATGATGTTGGTGGGGGATGCAGTGATGGTGAGGGTGTTGGTGGGAGACTCAGTGATGGTGATGGTGTTGGTGGGGGATGCAGTGACAGTGATGGTGTTGGTGTGGGATTCAGTGACAGTGATGGTGTTAGTGGGGTATTCGGTGACGGTGATGATGTTGGTGGGAGACTCAGTGACAGTGATGATGTTGGTAGGGGATTCAGTGACGGTGAGGGTGTTGGTGGGAGACTCAGTGATAGTGATGGTGTTGGTGGGGGATTCAGTGACGGTGATGGTGTTGGTGGGGGATTCAGTGATGGTGATGGTGTTGGTGGGAGACTCAGTGACGGTGATGGTGTTGGTGGGAGACTCAGTGACAGTGATGGTGTTGGTGGGGGATTCAGTGACAGTCATGGTGTTGGTGGGAGACTCAGTGACAGTGATGGTGTTGGTGGGGGATTCAGTGACAGTGATGGTGTTGGTGGGGAATTCAGTGACAGTGATGGTGTTGGTGGTGGATTCAATGACGGTGATGATGTTGGTGGGAGACTCAGTGATGGTGATGGTGTTGATGGGAGACTCAGTGACAGTGATGGTGTTGGTGGGGGATTCAGAGATGGTGATGGTGTTGGTGGGGAATTCAGTGACAGTGATGGCATTGGTGGTGGATTCAATGACGGTGATGATGTTGGTGGGAGACTCAGTGATGGTGATGGTGTTGGTGGGAGTCTCAGTGACGATGAAGATGTTGGTGGGAGACTCAGTGACAGTGATGATGTTGGTGGGAGACTCAGTGATGGTGATGGTGTTGGTGGGAGACTCAGTGACGGTGATGGTGTTAGTGGGAGACTCAGTGACAGTGATGGTGTTGGTGGGGGATTCAGTGACGGTGATGGGGATGGTGGGGAATTCAGTGACAGTGATGGGGATGGTGGGAAACTCAGTGACTGTTGATGGTGTTGGTGGGAAACTCAGTGACAGTGATGATGTTGGTGGGAGACTCACTGATGGTGATGGTGATGGTGTTGGTGGGGGATTCAGTGACGGTGATGGTGTTGGTGGGAGACTCAGTGACAATGATGATGTTGGTGGGAGACTCAGTGACAGTGATGGTGTTGGTTGGAGACTCAGTGACGGTGATGGTGTTGGTGGGAGACACAGTGACGGTGATAATTTTGGTGGGAGACTCAGTGACAGTGATGGTGTTGGTGGGGGATGCAGTGACGGTGATGGTGTTAGTGTGGTATTCAGTGACGGTGATGATGTGGGTGGGGGATTCAGTGACGGTGATGGTGTTTGTCGGAGACTCAGTGACAGTGATGGTGTTGGTGGGGTGTTCAGTGATGGTGATGGTGTTGGTGGGGGATTCAGTGACAGTGATGTTGTTGGTGGGGGATGCAGTGACAGTGATGGGGATGGTGGGCGTCTCAGTGACGATGATGATGTTGGTGGGGGGATTCAGTGACAGTGATGGTGTTTGTGGGAGACTAAGTGACAGTGAGGGTGTTTGTGGGAGACTAAGTGACTGTGATGATGTTGGTAGGGGATTCAGTGATGGTGAGGGTGTTGGTGGGAGACTCAGTGATGGTGATGGTGTTGGTGGGGGATGCAGTGACAGTGATGGTGTTGGTGTGGGATTCAGTGACAGTGATGGTGTTAGTGGGGTATTCGGTGACGGTGATGATGTTGGTGGGAGACTCAGTGACAGTGATGATGTTGGTAGGGGATTCAGTGACGGTGAGGGTGTTGGTGGGAGACTCAGTGATAGTGATGGTGTTGGTGGGGGATTCAGTGACGGTGATGGTGTTGGTGGGGGATTCAGTGATGGTGATGGTGTTGGTGGGAGACTCAGTGACGGTGATGGTGTTGGTGGGAGACTCAGTGACAGTGATGGTGTTGGTGGGGGATTCAGTGACAGTGATGGTGTTGGTGGGGGATTCAGTGATGGTGATGGTGTTGGTGGGAGACTCAGTGACAGTGATGGTGTTGGTGGGGGATTCAGTGATGGTGATGGTGTTGGTGGGAGACTCAGTGACAGTGATGGTGTTGGTGGGGGATTCAGTGACAGTGATGGTGTTGGTGGGGGATTCAGTGACAGTGATGGTGTTGGTGGGGGATTCAGTGACAGTGATGGTGTTGGTGGGGATTCAGTGACAGTGATGGTGTTGGTGGGGGATTCAGTGACAGTGATGGTGTTGGTGGGGGATTCAGTGATGGTGATGGTGTTGGTGGGGGATTCAGTGACAGTGATGGTGTTTGTGGGAGACTCAGTGATGGTGATGGGGATGGTTGCAGACTCAGTGACAGTGATAATTTTGGTGGGAGACTCAGTGACAGTGATGGTGTTGGTATGGGATTCAGTGACAGTGATGGTGTTGGGACACTCAGTGACGGTGATGGTGTTGGTGGGGAATTCAGTGATGGTGATGGGGTTGGTGGGAGTCTCAGTGACGATGATGATGTTGATGGGGGGATTCAGTGATAGTGATGATGTTGGTGGGTTACTCAGTGACAGTGATGATGTTGATGGGAGACTCAGTGACAGTCATGGCGTTGGTACGGGATTCAGTGACAGTGATGGTGTTGGTGGGGGATTCAGTGACAGTGATGGTGTTGTTGGGAGACTCAGTGACAGTGATGATGTTGGTGGGGAATTCAGTGATGGTGATGATGTTTGTGGGAGACTCGGTGATGGTGATGGTGGTGGTGGGTGATTCATTGACAGTGATGGTGTTTGTGGGAGACTCGGTGATGGTGATGGGGATGGTGAGAGGCTCAGTGACAGTGATAATTTTGGTGGGAGACCCAGTGACAGTGATGGTGTTTGTGGGAAACTCAGTGACAGTGATGGTGTTGGTATGGGATTCCGTGACAGTGATGGTGTTGGTGGGAGACTCAGTGACAGTGATGGTGTTGATGGGGGATTCAGTGACGGTGATGGTGTTGGTGGGGGATTCAGTGACAGTGATGGCGTTGATGGGGGATTCAGTGACGGTGATGGTGTTGATGGGGGATTCAGTGACGGTGATGGGGATGGTGGGAGACTCAGTGACAGTGATGGTGTTGGTGGGAGACTCAGTGACTTTGATGATGTTGGTGGGAGACTCAGTGACAGTGATGGTGTTCGTTCAGGATTCAGTGATAGTGATGGTGTTGGTGGGAGACTCAGTGATAGTGATGGTGTTGGTGGGAGACTCAGTAACTGTGATGATATTGGTGGCAGACTCTGACAGTGATGATGTTAGTTGGAAGGAATGACTGTGATGGTGTTGATGGGGTGTTTAGTGACAGTGATGGGGATGGTGGGACACTCAGTGACGGTGATGGTGTTTGTGGGGAATTCACTGACGGTGATGGTGTTGGTGGGATACTCAGTGACAGTGATGGTGTTTGTGGGGAATTCACTGACGGTGATTTTTTTTGAAGATCAAAGAGAGCTAGTTGGATTCTCACTTGTCTGATCAGATGCACGAACGAACTGTAAAGATTTTGTGCATCATTTTTGTTCTCCTTTTCCTTGCTGATTCAATGATTCAAATGTCTGAATAAATGTTGTTATCTCAATTGCCATCCTGACATTGTTCAGGATGATATTTGTCTATTTTGTTATTCAAGTAGATACACAGGGATGTTTCTATTGAAATAAGCACCTGGCATTTTATGGAGGAAAGGGTAAAATGTCAAGGTGAATAAATTCTAAGGTAACATTAGATATTTCTTTACTGTAATCTGTTAATTTTACAATGCTCTGTTTAAAGAGATGGCTTTAGAATATTGAGACCATTCAGTGTTTTTAATGGAAAGCACAGTCACCACTGGAAGGAAAGAGTCACATTTCTACATTTATATTGCACATTGCATGACATTTCATGGTCAGAAGGCTTTTCAAGACTTTAAAAATATAGATGCAGTGTGTTCTGCTATCATGCGTGTTTCTTCAACATAAATTGGCTTTAACGTAATTGGAGAGCTTAGACCATTATTTCTACAACATGAATTTTCCTTATCTGTCTTGGTTATAATGTGATTCCAATCCCATTGGTTTAAATGGCATGGCTATAGCGCGATTTTCTTATAATGTCCGATCGCACAAGAACAGAACTATCATGTTTTATCAGAACCAACTGTACTGCTGTACTACAGGAAATGTGGCGATCAGATTGTGCACAGGAAGCTCCTAACAACTGGCAATGAAATAAGTGACCAAATAATCTTGGATTTTTTTTTGGTGTGTGTTGAGGGATAAAGGTTTGGCAGGGCAACGGGAAGTAAACCCCCCCTTCCTCAGATGATACAGTGCCATTAGTTCTTTCACATTCGCTTCTGATAGCACCTCCAACGGTGCATCAATCCTTCAGCAGCCTACAGAAATGTCAGGCTAAATGATGTGTTCAAATCTCATATGCAGTGTGACTTGAACCCACAACCCTCTGATTCATTAGTGAGATTGCTACAACTGAGCCAAGAGGGACATTTTGCGGGTTCTCACGATTGAATGTTGACCTTTACTCTGGTTTCCATGGTGTAACTGCATAATGAAATCGAGTTTGATTTCACTAATGAAACACTTGCAACACTCTACATGTCTAGTATATCATACACATTTTATTATATATTTTATTATAAACTGCACAGCCACTGCCATTAGCCATGACAGCATTGGAAAATCCATGATATATCCATTGAGTGCATCCAGTGTTTTAATATATTGGTTGCTTATTTCAAGTTCCAGCCTGCAATGAATGGATACAGACTCAATTCTGTCATTAAGTATTTAAACATTTCAACAATTTTCAAATGAAGATGAATTCTTTCCTACAGGTCATAGAGTCATCGAGACACCCAGCACAGAAACAGACTCTTCAGTCCAACACACCCGTGCTGACCAAGTTTCCCAAACTACATTAGCCCCATTTGCCTGCGTTTGGCCCATATCCCTCTATTCACATACCTGCCCCAATGTCTTTTAAATGTTGTAACTGTACCTGCACCTACCAATTCCTCTGGCAGTTCATTCCACACATGCACCACTTTTTAATGGAAATAGTTGTCCCTCAGGTCCCTTTTAAATCTTTCCCCTCTCGCCTTAAATCTATAGCCTCTAGTTTTGAATACCCCCAAACCTAGGGAAAAGACCCTTGCTAGTCACCTTATCTATTCCCCTCATGATTTTATAAACCTCTGTAAGGTCACCCCTCAGCCTCCTACACTTCAGGGAAAAAAGGTCCCAGCCTATTCAGCCTCTCCTTATAACTCAAACCCTCCAGTCCCCATAACATTATTGTAAATCTTTTCTGTGTCCTCTCCAATTTAATAATATCCTTCCTAACACAGAGAAACCTGAGCTGTATTTTTGGAAATGATCCATTTCTCAGAGTTGAATCAAGTCCTGGTGCCCTGGAAGATCCCAGGTTTGAATCCTGATCTGGGTTAAAGTTGATGGCCTGGGTGAAGACAGCATTACTAACATTACAATTAACCTTGGAATTCCTGGATGGAGGAGGGGAGCGAATAGGAAAGCTCAGCTGAGAAATTACAGAGTGTTGTGAACACAGCCCAGTACATCACGAAAACCAACCTTCCTCCCATTGACTCTGTCTACACTACCCACTGCCTTGGGAAAGCAGCCAGTGTAATCAAAGACCCCTCCCACCCCAGTTATACTCTCTTCCATCCTCTTCCATTGGGCAGAAGGTACAAAAGTTTGAAAACACGTACCAACAGATTCAAGAACAGCCTATATCAAGAACAGTGATTCGTTAGTTCATGGAATGCCCTGCCAGTAGCAGTGGTGGACTCTCCCTCTTTATGGGCATTTAAACAGGCATTGGATAGGCAAATGGAGGATAGTGGGCTAGTGTAGGTTAGGTGGGCTTGGATCGGCGCAACATCGAAGGCCAAAGGGCCTGTACTGCACTGTATTTTTCTATGTTCTGTGTTCTATGTTCTCTTGCCCTGCTGTTATCAGACTTATGAACAGACCTCTCATTTATTAGAGTTGATCTTTCCCTGCATCCTCTCTGTAGCTGTAACACTTATTCTGTTCTATTGCCCTGACGTACTTACATACAATTTGATTTGTCTAGATAGCACGCAAAACAATACTTTTCACTATATCTCGGTCCATGTGACAATAATAAATCAAATCAAATCTAAATCAAAAACATGTGACTGTACTGACTGAGGCCAGGAACGTGTGGCTACCATTTTAATCTCAAGCTGATAAACTAGGGATGAGGCAGAATTCTCATTCAGACAGCCCAGATGATCCAATTTTAACATTTTTCACATCCAAATGTCTTCCTGAAATAAAGGAGAAACTGGATAACAGTGAGGTTGGATTGAAGCAGCCCCTAGTGTTCAGATACATTGTTGGCAGTGTGAGCACAGAGGATGACAGAGAAGGGGTTTGGGTGATTATCTTGGGCAGAGGGTAAATTTTGGACCACAGATGTGGAAGATCACTCTTCCGTCTCTTAAAACCACATGCAGCAGATTTTTGGACTTAACCTCTGGAATGTCAACGTATCTTGAGGGTTTCTTGTTTGGAGGATCCATGACAAAGATTCTGCTGATCTCACCATGACCAGACAGCATCTTCCAAACCTTCAATCACTCCCATCGAGAAGGGCAAGGGCAGCAGATACATGGGAACACCACCCTCTGCAGGTTCCTGCCAAGCCAGTCACCATCCTGAGTTGTAAATATATCACCGTTCCTTCAGTATCACTGGGTCAAAATCCTGGAACTCCCTCCCTCAGGGCATTGTGAGGGACTGCAGCGGCTCAAGAAGGAAGCTCACCCCCACCTTCTCAAAGGGCAACTAGGGACAAGAAATAAGCTGTGATATCTACATCCCGGAAGTGAATAAAAATGATATAATATTAATAAAAGTGTCTGCAAGGGATTGGGCCCTGATCTGTAAACATTTATGAAACATCTACCTGATTCAACATTTTACAGTAGCAACAGAATTGAATGTGAGCAGCAAACTGTGTTATGGTTTGTACACCTGTCATATCTAGTGGATAGTTAAATTCACTGACCTTTCTTTTGTCTCCAGCTTCACATATGCAGAATGGTCCCCGGTCAATGTAACTGTGGTTATTTATCTAGATTAGATTACCTACAGTATGGAAACAGGCCCTTCAGCCCAACAAGTCCACACCGACCCTTTGAAGAGTAACCCACCCAGACTAATTTCCTTCTGACTAATGCACCTAACACTATGGGCAATTTAGCATGGCCAGTTCACCCTGACCTGCACATCTTTGGACTGTGGGAGGAAATCGGAGCACCCGGAGGAAACCCACGCAGACTTGGGGAGAATGTGCAAACTCCACACAGACAGTTACCCGAGGGTGGAATCAAACCTGAATCCCTGGTGCTGTGAGGCAGCAGTGTTAACCACTGAGCCACCGTGCCACCCTAAAGTCAGTGTGACTTGTCTTTCTCAGTGAAAGTTAATGAAGAGAAAGCTGTTCCAATATGTAATAGTTATCTAACTGCACCTTTCAGAAAGGCATCTGCTTGTTTGGGGTTTCTCTATAATCACATCAGTAATTTTTTTTGTAATTTACTTTGCCTTGATCTAAATGCTGTTACATTATTTCAAATATATGCATCGAATTGATCATTGCATCACCAGCCTATGTCTAAGTCTTTCTTTATAATTATAATTGGCTAAAGATAAAAGCAGATGCAATCTGCTGAATCAACATAACACGAGAATATAAAAATATATATAAAAATTATTGTTTCCCTCCAGGCAGAGCGCAGTAGGGTATTTGTTACCATGTTATTTACGCGATGGTTAGATTGAGAGGTGTACTTACTCTTTGTTGACCTTGACATGTTTTTGGGAAAATTACACAACTTGCAATTACATCTAATTTCTGTAAGAGATGTCTTGTACTTGCATGTGCTCCCCATCCAGTTGCTGATAGAACAAGGTGTTGTGGCAGACATTCTCAAAGAAGTAGCAAAGACCAATATGGAGTTTTAAAAATGTTCCAACAAAAATCTGCACACTTGCTTTTTTTCCCTTTGTTCATTCACAGTATGAGGGTGTCGCTGCCTGGTCAGCATTCAGAGCCCATCCCTATTTATCCAGAGGGCAGTTAGGGGTCATTCACATTGCTGTGGGTCAGGAGTCACATGTAGGTCAGACCAGGAAAGGATGGCAGCTTCCTTCCCGAAAGAACATTAGTGAACCAGATGGTTATTTCCTGCCACTGGATTCATTTTCATCATTGGACTCTTTTTACTGGATTCAAACCCAGGTCCCCAGAACATTACCTGGTTCAGTGGATTAACTGCCCAGCGATAATACCACTCAACCAACACTCACACTCTCCGCACACTCACTGTCTCAACAAACACACCCAAAACACTCACACTTTGCACATTCATACTCATTCTCTGAACAGTCACATTCCATACACATTCACACTCTGTGCAAACTCACATTGTCTGAACACAGACATTCTCTGAACACTAACATTCTCCACACACTCACATTGTCCACATACTCACATTGTCCACATACTCACATTCTCCACACTCTCACATTCTCCGCACTCTCACAATCTCCACACACTCATATTGTCCACATACTCACATTCTCCACACTCTCACATTCTCCACACACTCACAATCTCCACACACTCACATTCTCCATACACCCACATTCTTAAACACACTCACATTCTCCACACTCTCACATTCTCCGCACACTCACAATCTCCACACACTCACATTCTCCATACACCCACATTCTTAAAAACACTCACATTGTCCACACTCTCACATTCTCCACACACTCACATTCTCCACACACTCACATTCTCCAGACTCTCACATTCTCCACACACTCACATTGTCCAAACTCTCACATTGTCCACACTGTCACGTTGTCCACACACTCACGTTGTCCACACTCTCACATTGTCCACACACTCACATTATCCACACACTCACAATCACCACACTCACATTCTCCACATATCACATTCTCCACACTCTCACATTCTCCGCACTCTCGTATTCTCCGCACACTCACATTGTCCAAACTCTCACATTCACAACACTCTCACGTTGTCCACACACTCACATTCTCCACACTCTCACATTTTCCACACACTCACATTCTCCACACACTCACATTGCCCACACACACTCACATTCTCCACATACTCACATTATCCACACTATCAAATTGTCCACACTCTCACATTCACTACACTCTCACATTGTCCACACACTCACATTGTCCACACTCTCACATTGTCCACACACTCACTTTCTCCACACACTCACATTGTCCACACACTCACATTCACCACACTCTCACGTTATCCACACTATCAAATTGTCCACACTCTCACATTCACTACACTCTCACATTGTCCACACACTCACATTGTCCACACTCTCACATTGTCCACACACTCACTTTCTCCACACACTCACATTGTCCACACACTCACATTCACCACACTCTCACATTGTCCACACTCTCACATTCTCCGCACACTCACATTCTCCACACACTCACATTGTCCACACACTCACATTCTCCACACACTCACATTGCCCACACACACTCACATTCTCCACATACTCACATTATACACACTATCAAATTGTCCACACTCTCACATTCACTACACTCTCACATTGTCCACACACTTACATTCTCCACACACTCACATTGTCCACACACTCACATTCACCACACTCTCACGTTGTCCACACACTCACATTGTCCACACTCTCACATTCTCCGCACACTCACATTCTCCACACACTCACATTGTCCACACTCACATTCTCCGCACACTCACATTCTCCACACTCTCACATTCTCCACACTCTCACATTGTTCACACTCTCACATTCTCCACACACTCACATTCTCCACACTCTCACATTCTCCACACTCTCACATTCTCCGCACTCTCGTATTCTCCGCACACTCACATTGTCCAAACTCTCACGTTCACCACACTCTCACATTGACCACACACTCACATTCACAACACTCTCACGTTGTCCACACACTCACATTCTCCACACTCTCACATTCTCCGCACACTCACATTCTCCACACACTCACATTGTCCACACTCACATTCTCCGCACACTCACATTCTCCACACTCTCACATTCTCCACACTCTCACATTGTTCACACTCTCACATTCTCCACACACTCACATTCTCCACACTCTCACATTCTCCACACTCTCACATTCTCCGCACTCTCGTATTCTCCGCACACTCACATTGTCCACACTCTCACATTCACTACACTCTCACATTGTCCACACACTCACATTGTCCACACTCTCACATTGTCCACACACTCACTTTCTCCACACACTCACATTGTCCACACACTCACATTCACCACACTCTCACATTGTCCACACTCTCACATTCTCCGCACACTCACATTCTCCACACACTCACATTGTCCACACACTCACATTCTCCACACACTCACATTGCCCACACACACTCACATTCTCCACATACTCACATTATACACACTATCAAATTGTCCACACTCTCACATTCACTACACTCTCACATTGTCCACACACTTACATTCTCCACACACTCACATTGTCCACACACTCACATTCACCACACTCTCACGTTGTCCACACACTCACATTGTCCACACTCTCACATTCTCCGCACACTCACATTCTCCACACACTCACATTGTCCACACTCACATTCTCCGCACACTCACATTCTCCACACTCTCACATTCTCCACACTCTCACATTGTTCACACTCTCACATTCTCCACACACTCACATTCTCCACACTCTCACATTCTCCACACTCTCACATTCTCCGCACTCTCGTATTCTCCGCACACTCACATTGTCCAAACTCTCACGTTCACCACACTCTCACATTGACCACACACTCACATTCACAACACTCTCACGTTGTCCACACACTCACATTCTCCACACTCTCACATTTTCCACACACTCACATTCTCCACACACTCACATTGCCCACACACACTCACATTCTCCACATACTCACATTATCCACACTATCAAATTGTCCACACTCTCACATTCACTACACTCTCACATTGTCCACACACTCACATTGTCCACACTCTCACATTGTCCACACACTCACTTTCTCCACACACTCACATTGTCCACACACTCACATTCACCACACTCTCACGTTGTCCACACACTCACATTGTCCACACTCTCACATTCTCCGCACACTCACATTCTCCACACACTCACATTGTCCACACACTCACATTCTCCACACACTCACATTGCCCACACACACTCACATTCTCCACATACTCACATTATCCACACTATCAAATTGTCCACACTCTCACATTCACTACACTCTCACATTGTCCACACACTCACATTCTCCACACACTCACATTGTCCACACACTCACATTCACCACACTCTCACGTTGTCCACACACTCACATTGTCCACACTCTCACATTCTCCGCACACTCACATTCTCCACACACTCACATTGTCCACACTCACATTCTCCGCACACTCACATTCTCCACACTCTCACATTCTCCACACTCTCACATTGTTCACACTCTCACATTCTCCACACTCTCACATTCTCCACACTCTCACATTGTTCACACTCTCACATTCTCCACACACTCATATTCTCCACACACTCACATTCTCCACACTCTCACATTCTCCACACACTCACATGGTCCACACTCTCACATTCTCCACCCTCTCACATTGTCCACACACTCACATTGTGCACACTCACACTTTGTCCACGCACTCACATTCTCCACACACTCACATTCTTCACACTCTGAAATTGTCCACACTCTCATATTCACCACACTCTCACATTGTCCACACACTCACATTGTCCACACACTCACATCACCACACACTCACATTCTCCACACATTCACATTCTCCACACTCTCACATTGTCCACACACTCACATGGTCCACACTCTCACATTCTCCACACTCTCACATTGTCCACACACTCACATTGTGCACACTCACACTTTGTCCATGCACTCACATTCTCCAAACACTCACATTCTCCACACTCTCACATTCTCCAGACTCTCACATTCTCCACACACTCACATTCTCCACACTCTCACATTCTCCACACACTCACATCACCACACACTCATATTGTCCACACTCTCATATTCTCCACACACTCACATTGTCCACACTCTCACATCCTCCATACACTCACATTGTCAACACGCTCACATTGTCCACACTCTCACTTTCTACGCTCACCCACATTCTCCATACACTCACATTCTCCGCACTCTCACATTGTCCACACTCTCACTTTCTACGCTCACCCACATTCTCCATACACTCACATTCTCCGCACTCTCACATTGTCCACACACTCACATTCTCCACACACTCACATTCTCCGCACTCTCACATTCTCCGCACACTCACATTGTCCACACTCTCACTTTCTACGCTCACCCACATTCTCCATACACTCACATTCTCCGCACTCTCACATTCTCCACACACTCACATTCTCCACACACTCACATTCTCCGCACTCTCACATTCTCCGCACGCTCACATTGTCCACACTCTCACTTTCTACGCTCACCCACATTCTCCATACACTCACATTCTCCGCACTCTCACATTGTCCACACACTCACATTCTCCACACACTCACATTCTCCGCACTCTCACATTCTCCGCACACTCACATTGTCCACACTCTCACATTCTCTACACTCTCACATTTTCCACACTCTCACAATCTCCATAGACTCATATTCTCTGCACTCTCACCTTCTCCACACAATCACATTGTCCACACTCTCACATTCTCCACACATTCACATTGTCCACACTCTCACATTGTGCACACTCTCACATTCTCCACACATTCACATTGTCCACACACTCACATTGTCCACACACTCACATTCTCTGCACACTCACGTTCTCCACATACTGACATTGTCCACACATTCACATTGTCCACACACTCACATTCTCTGCACAATCACGTTCTCCACATACTCACATTGCCCACGCTCACACATTCTCCACACACTCTCATTCTCCAAACACTCACATGCTCCACACTCACACATTCTTCACACACTCACACATTCTTCACACACTCACATTGTCCACACTCCCACATTGTCCACACTCTCACATTGTCCACACGCTCACATTCTCCACACTCTCACATTCACAACACACTCCCATTCTCCACACTCTCACATCATCCGCACTCTCACATTCTCTGCACTCTCACCTTCTCCACACAATCACATTGTCCACACTCTTCACATTCTCCACACACTCACATTGTCCACACACTCACATTCTCTGCACACTCACGTTCTCCACATACTCACATTGCCCACGCTCTCACATTCTCCACACACTCACATTCTCCAAACACTCACATTCTCCACACACTCACATTGTCCACACTCACACATTCTCCGCACTCTCACATTGCCCACACACTCACATTCTCCACACACTCACATTCTCCGCACGCTCACATTCTCCGCACACTCACATTGTCCACACTCTCACATTCTCCACACTCTCACATTTTCCACACTCTCACAATCTCCATAGACTCACATTCTCTGCACTCTCACCTTCTCCACACAATCACATTGTCCACACTCTCACATTCTCCACACACTCACATTGTCCACACTCTCACATTGTGCACACTCTCACATTCTCCACACATTCACATTGTCCACACACTCACATTGTCCACACACTCACATTCTCTGCACACTCACGTTCTCCACATACTCACATTGTCCACACATTCACATTGTCCACACACTCACATTGTCCACACACTCACATTCTCTGCACACTCACGTTCTCCACATACTCACATTGCCCACGCTCTCACATTCTCCACACACTCACATTCTCCAAACACTCACATTCTCCACACTCACACATTCGTCACACACTCACACATTCTTCACACACTCACATTGTCCACACTCCCACATTGTCCACACTCTCACATTGTCCACACGCTCACATTCTCCAGACTTTCACATTCACAACACACTCCCATTCTCCACACTCTCACATCGTCCGCACTCTCACATTCTCTGCACTCTCACAATATCTACACACTCACATTCTCCACACTCTCACATTCTCCACACACTCACATTCTCCACACTCTCACATTCTCCGCACACTCACATTCACAACACTCTCACATTGTCCACACTCTCACTTTCTCCGTACTCACATTTTCCACACTCTCACATTCTCCACACACTCACATTGTCAACACATTCACCTTCTCCACACTCTCATATTGTCCACACACCCACATTCTCTGCACACTAACGTTCTCCACACACTCACATTCTCCACACTCTCACATTGTCCACACACCCACATTCTCTGCACACTAACGTTCTCCACACACTCACATTCTCCACACACACATTTTCCACAATCTCACACTCTCCACAATCTCACATTCACCACACACTGACATTCTCCACCCACTCACATTCTCCACGCACTCACATTCTCCGCACACTCACATTCACCACACTCCCACATTGTCCACACTCTCACATTGTCGACACAATCTCACATCCACCACACACTCACATTCTCCACGCACTCACATCCTCCACACACTCACATTCTCCACGCACTCACATCCTCCACACACTCACATTCACCGCAGTCCCACTTTCTCCACAAACACACATTGTCCACACACTCACATGGTCCATACACTCTCATTTTCCACACTCACATTCACCACACTCTCATATTGTCCACACACTCACATTCTCCACACTCTCACATTGTCCAGACTCTCACATTCTCCACATACTCACATTTTCCACACACTCACAATTTCCACACTCACATTCTCCACACACTCACATTGTCAATGCGCTCACATTGTCCACAATCACACATTCTCCACACTCTCACTTTCTCTGCTCACCCACATTCTCCATACACTCACATTCTCCGCACTCTGACATTGTCCACACACTCACATTCTCCACACACTCACATTGTCCACACACTCATATTCTCCGCACTCTCGCATTCTCCGCACACTCATATTTTCTACAAACTCACATTGTCTACACTCTCACAATATCCATACACTCACATTCTCCGCACTCTCACATTCTCCGCACACTCACATTGTCCACACTCTCACATTCTCCACACTCTCACATTCTCCACACACTCACATTCACCACACACTCACACATTCTGCACACTCTCACACATTCTCCACATTCACTTTCTGCACATACTCACATTCTCCACATATTCACATTCTCCACACACTCACTTTCTCCACATACTCACATTGCCCACGCTCTCACATTCTCCACACACTCACACATTCTCCACACTCAAATTCTGCACACTCTCACATTCTCCACACACTCACCTTCTCCAAACACTCACATTCTCCGCATTCACACATTCTTCACACACTCACATTGTCCACACTCCCACATTGTCCACACTCTCACATTCTCTACACACACACATTCAGTATACTCTCACATTGTCCACACGCTCACATTCTCCCCACGCTCACATTCTCCACACTCTCACATTCACACACTCTCACATTCTCCGCACTCTCACATTGTCCACACACTCACATTCACAACACTCTCACATTCTCCGCACTCACACATTGTCCACACTCTCACAATCACAACACTCTCACATTCTCCGCACTCACACATTGTCCCATAACAAGTGGAGGTGGGGCCTGGAGAGGGATAAAAAGTCTATTGGACAGACAAAGAGAAGGCTAATTGTAAACCAGAGTTGGAAAAAATGCTCATTGTGGGGACCATGTATTGTCGAAAATAGGTTGTGTGCATTGGTACAGCGTTTAGCCACCAGCTGGGGAAGGGAGTTTTTGGATCAAAGGTAAAACGAGACTCATGGTCCACCATGCTGCAATGATCCCTCCCTTGTGGTTTGGGGGGTGGTGGAGAAGCTGAAACGTGTCTAACTTCACAGAAAGCACCTCAAAGAATGGCTGGAGTCATACCATCAGCACTGCCTGAAGATCCGACAGGTTAAGCACATCAGTGTCTTCAAGGACCATAAGCATCATGACTACGATCATCTTCCATAAGCTTCAATGGCTGGTTGTCCAATGCAGATGTGAGATGGCAGGCTCCCAGCTCAATCAGGGCTGATGTACTAAGAGAGGACAAAATACCCACTTTGGGATGTATTGAAAGCCACTGTGAGGAAATGCAGCTCCCAGGAAACTACCAGCATGGAACCAGGTGGAAGCAGAGCCCAGATTTGTGAGTCTGAACAAAACCAGGAATAAAAGTTCAAGTGGGGGAGAAGACATGACTCAAACTCATAACACACAACACATCTCACCAGCCATAAAGCCTGCAGATCGCAAATCTGTCGCTTCAGCCCTGTTTAGGCTGACTGAAAGTAATCACATTCTCCTGCAAGAGACAACAAATCGTAATATGTGTCTGCATGTACCCATGTGCTGTGTGTGTATGTGCCCGTGTGTGTACGTGACACCTCAGTCACCTGCCCTGCCTTATTTCCCAAGAGTAGGTCAAGTTTTGCACCTTCTCTAGTAGGTATATCCACATACTGAATCAGAAAATTGTCTTGTACACACTTAACAAATTCCTCTCCATCTAAACCCTTAACACTATGGCAGTCCCAGTCTATGTTTGGAAAGTTAAAATCCCCTACCATAACCACCCTATTATTCTTACACTTAGCTGAGATCCCCTTACAAGTCTGTTTCTCAATTTCACTCTGACTATTAGGGGGTCTATAATACAATCCCAATAAGGTGATCATCCCTTTCTTATTTCTCAGTTCCAGCTAAATAACTTCCCTGGATGTATTTCCAGGAATATCCCCCCCCAATCCAAGATGGAGGATGGGAAAAATATCAGGCTGTAACAGCTGCACCTTTATTGAGGTATTTTCGGTGTTGGAGGTGATTTCCTCAAAGTCCAGGAGCAGCAATCACTGTTTTATGCGCTGTTGCATTGTTTTGGAACTTGGGAAATAAAAAGTCAAAACAACAGCAGTTTTAAAAGGGAGAAGAACAGACAAAGGAACCACATGGTGAGATCAATGCAGGAGAGAGAAAGAGAAAGAATCTGACACCAGAGTGAACCTGCACAGTTACTGCCTTTGCTGTTTGAATTCATATATCGCTGGACATCGGAGTGCGTCTGAGAAAATAAACAAATAGTGAAATTCACAACTGATCTTGGAGGAACTGTTTGGGCGAAGTTCACAGCACAGAATCAGAGAAGTTAATTGTTTTAAGTGGCCTACAGAAAGTCTACATTAGCGAGTAGAGTGGGTTCTTTTTTGATTATATGTTTTTTTGAGATATATCTCTTGATTAAACTTAAAATATAAGCCGTAACTATTAATCTAACCTGGGGCAGTGTTTTGAAGAGGAATAAGATGGTGTTATTTTCTGGGTCTGTAGATTGTGAAGGAGCAAAATGGCCTTCAGTAGAGTGATATGTGCTTCTTGTCAGATGTGGGAGTTTAAAGAGAGTTTAAGGGTTACTGCGGATTATATCTGTAATAAATGCTGTTGGTTGCGAATCTTATCAGATCGAATGGATCGGTTGGAGAGACAGTTAGAAGCAATGAGGAATTTACAATAGCAACACTATGTGATGGATGGCAGTTATAGGAAGGGGGGCAGTGTCATATACAGTCTCATAGATGGGCTAACTCCAGGAAAGGTAAGAGAGGTAGACACCTAGTGCAGGTGTGTTCTGTCACGATACCCATTTCAAACAGGTATTCTGTTTTGGAAAACGTAGGGGGTGATGGATTCTCAGGGAAACATTGCACAATCAGCCAAGATTCTGGTATTGAGACTGGCTCTAATAAAACGAGGGTACGTCGGGTTCCAAGAGATCAATTGTGTTAGGGGATTCTCTAGTCCGAGGTACAGACAGACCTTTCTGTGGCCAGCAGCAAAAAAATCAGAATGGTGTGTTGCTTCCCTGGTGCCAGGATCAAGGATGTCTCAGAGAGGGTGCAGAATGTTCTCAAGGGGGAGAGGGGCCAGCAAGAGGTCATTGTTCACATTGGAACCAATGACATTGGAAGGGAAAAGGTTGAGATTCTGAAGGATGGATTGCACCTAAATTGAAGGGGACTAATATACTGGCAGGGAACTTTGCTAGAACTGCTCAGGAGGATTTAACCTAGTAAGGTGGGGGGGTTGGCACCCAGGGAGATAGTGAGGAAAGAGATCAATCTGAGACTGGTACAGTTGAGAACAGAAGTGAGTCAAACAGTCAGGGCAGGCAAGGACAAGGTAGGACTAATAAATTAAACTGCATTTATTTCAATGCAAGGGGCCTAACAGGAAAGGCAGACGAACTCAGGGCATGGTTAGGAACATGGGACTGGGATATCATAGCAATTACAGAAACATGACTCAGGGATGGGCAGGACTGGCAGCTTAATGTTCCAGGATACAAATGTTACAGGAAGGATAGGAAGGGAGGCAAGAGAGGAAGGGGAATGGAATTTTTGATAAAGGATAGCATTACAGCTGTGCTGAGGGAGAATATTCCTGGAAATACATCCAGGGAAGTTATTTGGCTGGAAATGAGAAATAAGAAGAGGATGATCACCTTCTTGGGACTGTATTATAGACCCCCTAATAGTCAGAGGAAATTGAGAAACAAACTTGTAAGGAGATCTCAGCTATTTGTAAGAATAATAGGGTGGTTATGGTAGGGGATTTTAACTTTCCAAACAGAGACTGGGACTGCCATAGTGTTAAGGGTTTAGATAGAGAGGAATTTGTTAAGTGTGTGCAAGACAATTTTCTGATTCAGTATGTGGATGTACCTACTAGAGAAGGTGCAAAACCTGACCTACTCTTGGGAAATAAGGGAGGGCAGGTGACTGAGGTGTCAGGGGGGAGTACTTTGGGGCCAGCGACCATAATTCTAATAGTTTTAAAATAGTGATGGAAAAAGATAGACCAGATCTAAAAGTTGAAGTTCTAAATTGGAGAAAGGCCAATTTTGACGGTATTAGGCAAGAACTTTCAAAAGCTGTTTGGGGGCAGATTTTCGCAGGTAAAGGGACAGCTGGAAAATGGAAAGTCTTCAGGAATGAGACAACGAGAATCCAGAGAAAGTATATTCCTGTTAGGGTGAAAGGGAAGGCTGGTAGATATAGGGAATGCTGGATGACAAAAGAAATTGAAGGTTTGGTTAAGAAAAAGAAGGAAGCATATGTAAGGTATAGACAGGATAGATCGAGTGTATCCTTAGAAGAGTATAAAGACAGTAGGAGTATACTTAAGAGGGAAATCAGGAGGGCAAAACGGGGACGTGCAATAGCTTTGGCAAATAGAATTAAGGAGAATCCAAAGAGTTTTTACAAATAAATTAAGGACAAAAGGGTAACTAGGGAGAGAATAGGGCCCCTCAAAGATCAGCAAGGCGGCCTTTGTGTGGAGCCACAGAAAATGGGGGAGATACTAAACAAGTATTTTGCATCAGTACTTACTGTTGAAAAGAATATGGAAGATATAAACTGTAGGGAAATAGATGGTGACACCTTGCAAAATGTACAGATTACAGAGGAGGAAGTGCTGGATGCCTTGAAACGCATAAAGGCGGATCCAATCGCCAGGACCTGATGAGGTGTACCCTATAACTCTATGGGAAGCTAGAGAAGTGATTGCTGGGCCTTTTGCTGAGATATTTGTATCATCGATAGTCACAGGTGAGGTGCTGGAAGACTGGAGGTTGGCTAATGTATGCCACTGTTTAAGAAGGGTGGTAAGGACAAGCCAGGGAACTATAGACCAGTGAACCTAACGTCAGTGGTGGGCAAGTTGTTGGAGGAAATCCTGAGGGACAGGATGTACAAGTATTTGGAAAGGCAAGGACAGATTAGGGATAGTCAACATGGCTTTGTGCGTGGGAAATCATGTCTCACAAACTTAATTGAGTTTTTTTTTGAAGAAGTAACAAAGAGGATTGATGAGGGCAGAGTGGTAGATGTGATCTATATGGACTTCAGTAAGGCATTCAACAAGGTTCCCTATGGGAGACTGGTTAGCAAGGTTAGATCTCACAGAATACAGGGAGAACTAGCCATTGGATACAGAACTGGCTCAAAGGTAGAAGACAGAGGGTGGTGGTGGAGGGTTGTTTTTCAGACTGGAGGCCTGTGACCAGTGGAGTGCCACAAGGATCGGTGCTGGGCCCTCTACTTTTTGCATTTCCATAAATGATTTGTATGTGAGCATAAGAGGTACAGTTAGTAAGTTTGCAGATGACAGCAAAATTGGAGGTATAGTGGACAGTGAAGAAGGTTACCTCAGATTCCAAAAGGATCTTGATCAGATGGGCCAATGGGCTGAGAAGTTGCAGATGGAGTTTAATTCAAATAAGTGCGAGGTGCTGCATTTTGGGAAAGCAAATCTTAGCAGGACTTATACACTTAATGGTAAGGTCCTAGGGAGTGTTGCTGAACAAAGAGACCTTGGAGTGCAGGTTCATAGCTCCTTGAAAGTGAAGTCGCAGGTAGATAGGATAGTGAAGGCGGCGTTTGGTATGCTTTCCTTTATTGGTCAGAGTATTGAGTACAGGAGTTGGGAGGTGATGTTGCGGCTGTACAGGGCATTGGTTAGGCCACTGTTGGAATACTGCGTGCAGTTCTGGTCTCCTTCCTATCGGAAAGTTGTTGTGAAACTTGAAAGGGTTCAGAAAAGATTTACAAGAATGTTGCCAGGGATGGAGGGTTTGAGCTATAGGGAGAGGCTGAACAGGCTGGGGCTGTTTTCCCTGGAGCGTCGGAGGTTGAGGGATGACCTTATGGAGGTATAGAAAATCATGAGGGGCATGGATAGGATAAATAGACAAATTCTTTTCCCTGGGGTCCGAGAGTCCAGAACTAGAGGGCATCTGTTTAGGGTGAGAGGGGAAAGATACGAAAGAGACCTAAGTGGCAACCTTTTCACACAGAGGGTGGTATGGGTATTGAATGAACTGCCAGAGGAAGTGGTGGAGGCTGGTACAATTGCAACATTTAAGAGGCATTTGGATGGGTATATGAATAGGAAGGGTTTGGAGGGATATGGGCCGGGTGCTGGCAGGTGGGACTAGATTGGGTTGGGATATCTGGTCAGCATGGACGGGTTGGACGAAGGGTATGTTTCCATGCTGTACATCTCTATGACTCTGTGTGTGTGTGTGTGTGTGTGTGTGTATCTGTGTGTGTGTATATGCATGTACCCATGTGAGTGTGTGTGTATCTACCAGTGTGTGTGTGTGTGTATCTACCCGTGTGTGTGAATGTACCCATATGTGCGAGTATATTTGTGTGCATGCACCCCTGTGTGTGTACCTACCTGTGGGAGGTGCGCGCGCACACACACACGTGTTGCTCAGTTGTAACATTACTGATAAAGTTCACATTACGGTAGTGAAGTGATTTTACATACTGTATGTGAACAAAGGAAACTGAGGACGTTCTGTTAAGTCAGGCCAATAAAATGTTCTGTGTTCTGCATCAAACCCCCGGACCATATGGAGTCAATAAAAAAAAAATCAGACTTAGCTTCAGGAGACATCAGCTGTGCAATTGTTCATTCATGCAGAACAACATTAGACGTTAAATTTCAACATCACCATCAGTTTGACATGGACTGCTGTAAAGAGATGCGTCATACAGACCAAAAAGGTCTGAGGTTCAGTCTCTAAGCTAATTGGAGTAGCTGATATCACTTGAGGAGGATAAAAACATAGCTAGAATGATTAGCTTCACTGATACGCAGAGCAGTTCATACAATTTAATTTATTTCAAAAACGATAGCTTTCATTTTTATATTGAATAGCCCAAGAATTTTTGGTAATAGAATTGTTATACCAATTGATCTTACCCTAAATCTTGAAAAAAATCTGTTGTTCAAATCTTTTCTTTTCTCAGTTTTTTCTTGCCAATGAATTTCCTGTGGTAACTTATTGAATCAATGGGTTGGTATTGCACCCAAGGGCTCTCCAATTGGCTCATGAATGGATGGAGGGCTGATTACGAATGGGATAAAACCACACTGCACAATATTAACAACAATCAAAAGCTATTACTGCAGAAGGTCAGACAGCATCCATGGAGAGTGAGCAAGCTAATGTTTTGACTCGAGGCTAAGCCTCCTAACTTGAGCTTTCCCCTCTCCGTGGATGCTGGCTGACCCACTGTGATCTCCAGCGTTTGTTATTTTCAGCACAGATTCCAGCATCTGTAGTAATTTGCTCCCATATTACTGCAAAATGTAATGGTCCTGAAAGAGTTAATGTTGAAGACTGCATTAAGTTTCACCCTAATTAAAAATATCATACAGTTTTGAGCGGGGAAGTGGAAAGAAAAAGCCCTGTATTTCAAAGGGGGTAAATGTGTTATTTGTGTCTCCCAATTGTCTAAATAATAATGTCTATCAAACTAATATAAATAGGTCCTAAAAGCTATTATACAATAAACTACATCTTGTTCAGATAATAGTGTTTTCTCGTTAGTCCTCAGTAGTGATTGAGCCTTAGATCCAGTCAAAGGGAATAAGATTAGTGGCAGCATCTCACGATCCACTAATATCACATGGTGATCAGCAGTGTGAACCATTCCTTAATACAGCAAAGTACAATGGTGACAAAAATCCAGGATAAGACATTGGCAGAAAACAATGAGTTTACAGCTTTAAAACACTTTACCACTGAACAACTATTATTCACTCAGACTGTCAGTATCTGCAAGTGTTTGAACAAACAAGCTGTCAGCAGGAACTTGTGGGAAACTGATCATGGAGGTTTGAAATCACAATTCAGGAGAGATCAATATATTGTTGGAATTACTGATGAGTCTTTGTCAGATTTATTATTGTTTAAAGAAGATTTCATTTTGGACAAGGATATCCAGACTGTGCTGAAACCAGGAAGAATCAGACAAATTCTGAGAGAAGGATAAACTTATTACAAAGGAGCAATGGAATCTATTCATTGTATAAGGTATTAATAATTTAAAGATAGACCTCAAAACCCAACTCAAAGTATAAACCAGACAGCAGATATTAACAGCCAGCGGATGTGCAGTTGAACAAAAATAGCCTCACAGGCAGAAGTAGTGCCAAGCTTTGGCAAAGGAATGCTACATCTGTAATGTTACTGTAGCAGATAGTTAAGTAATTGGTTGGGTTAATTGGTTAGGTAATTGACTGTGTTAGGTCAACATAAAGCAGGAATAGATTGGACTGATTTGGGGAAAAAGCCAAATGACTGAGTAGTTAATAAACTCTATGCACAAAATAAAGTGTCTTTGTTTCTCTTTCACTGACTGGCTTAGATATCAGCCTGTGTGGGTTTTGTGGATAACTTATTTGAACAGTGACTGACTTAGAGTATATTTTCAGCCTATGGAATTAGTTTAAGACAAGACGCTCGTAAGAAAGGCTGACCAGCTTATATCTCCTGTTTCTAAAAACAGTAAGACTGGAGTAAACGCTGATTGTTCTCCTGAAAGAGTAACTACAAGAACTTCTTAATATTTTACATCCTGAGTAAGCAGTATCTGCCAAGACCTCAGAGTCAACCATATGTGATTGTTGACTTGACCATAGAATAAGAACTGCAAATTAAGAGGCTTCAGATTATTCTGTTTATTTTTGTCTTTAAAAATAACAGTCAGTGGCCAAAAAGAGTTTCTTTTTCTTATTGAAATGAATCTTTGCAGAGCAGAATAATTTCTTTTTGTGTGTGTGTGTGTGCGTGCACGCTTAGTGGGGTAAACATTTCTATTTTCATCTTGCCAACTGTGTGCATTAAACAAGTTTGCATCTTCCATTGAATTGATTTTGTTTAATAATAAAACAATAATTTTATATTTACAAAAGAAACCCAGTAGCTTTTTTTCATTTCAAATCCAATAAAGAACATAAACAATGGGCCATATTAGAATTTGGATGTGATATTTTTAATTTTACATTGGGACCCATGGAGGAGTGGGACTGAACTGATAATACCTCTCCTCCAAATGTCCCTATATGATGGCGAACATGTTCTGACAGAATTTCACATGTTCTAGACTGCCTGAATTTGGAAAGTTAGAGATGAAGGAGGAATATGGTGTATAGCAGGAAGACAGTTGTAATTATATACATGAAAATACAAAATTATTATGAGAGAAATGGTTTTGGGGAGATGTTGAATAAGGTAATGAATCTGAATGGGTTAACGTTGGCAACCACATTAAGCTTCACCCAGCCCAAGGATCTAGGGTGTAGGTTTGCTCGCTGAGCTGTAGGTTTGATATCCAAATGTTTTGTTATCTGGCTAGGTAACATCATCAGTGGCGACCTCCAAGTGAAGTGAAGCTGTTGTCTCCTGCTTTCTATTTATATCTTTCTCCTGGATGGGGTTCCTGGGGTTTGTGGTGATGTCATTTCCTGTTCGTTTTCTGAGGGGTTGATAGATGGCATCTAGGTCAATGTGTTTGTTTATGGCGTTGTGGTTAGAGTGCCAGGCCTCTAGGAATTCTCTGGCATGCCTTTGCTTAGCCTGTCCCAGGATAGATGTGTGGTCCCAGTTGAAAAGGTGGCTTTTTTTATCCGTATGTAGGGCTACGAGGGAGAGAGGGTCGTGTCTTTTTGTGGCTAGCTGGTGTTCGTGTATCCTGATAGCTAACTTTCTTCCTGTTTGTCCTACGTAGTGTTTGTGGCAGTCCTTGCAAGGAATTTTGTAGATGACGTTGGTTTTGTCCATGGGATGTACTGGGTCTTTTAAGTTTGTTAGTTTTTGTTTGAGAGTGTTAGTGGGTTTGTGTGCTACTAGGATTCCGAGGGGTCTTAGTAGTCTGGCTGTCATTTCTGAAACTTCTTTGATGTATGGTAAGGTGGTTAGGGTTTCTGGCTGTGTTTGGTCTGCTTGTCATGGTTTGTTCTTGAGGAATCTGCGGACTGTATTTTTTGAGTATCCGTTCTTCTTGAATACGTTGTATAGGTGGTTTTCCTCTGTTTTGCATAGTTCGTCTGCGCTGCAGTGTGTGGTGGCTCGTTGGAATAGTGTTCTGATACAGCTTCGTTTGTGTGTGTTGGGATGGTTGCTGGTGTAGTTAAATATTTGGTCAGTGTTTGTCGGTTTTCTGTATACGCAGGTTTGTAGTTCTCCATTGTTCTTTCTTTCGACTGTGACATCCAGGAATGCGAGTTTGTTGTCAGTTTCTGTCGGAGATATGTATACATATCTCCTAAGAAAATTACACAATTCCGGACAATTAAACATGACAGAATTCCAGAAAATGAAACCTGACGGGACCAACACACCACGATTCTACGGACTACCAGAAATCCATAAACCAGGAGCCCCCCTCAGACCTATAGTCGCACTATTTGGAACACCAACTTACAGACTAGCCAAAGAACTACACGCAAGACTGAAATACCTAGTAGAAGAGTCACAGCACTCCATCCACTCCACCCAGGAATTCCTAAAAATCATCAAAAACACCAAAATAGAGGAAGATGAAGCAATGATCTCATTCGACGTAACAGCACTGTTACCCTCTTTGACCTGGCAAAGGAAATACTTACCACACTTTTAGAAGAGACCATCACACACACACCAACCACCATCAATCACATTACCAATGAAAACATCATGAAGCTAGTGGACCTATGCCTCACCACCCACTTCACTTTCAAACAAACCAACGGCACAACTATGGGATCTCCACTCTCAGGATTCATAGCAGAAGCGGTAATGCAAAGACCAGAACAAACAGCCCGACCAACCATCAAACCAAAAATCTGGGTCTGCTACGTAGATGACACCTTTGTCATCACAAAACGAAACAAGATAGAAGAGACATTTAACATCATCAACAACACCCTCACAGGCAACCATCCCAACACATACAAACGAAGCTGTATCAGAACACTATTCCAACGAGCCACCACACACTGCAGCACAGACGAACTACGCAAAACAGAAGAGAACCACCTATACAACGTATTCAAGAAGAACGGATACTCAAAAATACAGTGCACAGATTCCTCAAGAACAAACCATGACAAGCAGACCAAACACAGCCAGAAACCCTAACCACCTTACCATACATCAAAGGAGTTTCAGAAATGATAGCCAGACTACTAAGACCCCTCGGAATCCTAGTAGCACACAAACCCACCAACACTCTCAAACAAAAACTAACAAACTTAAAAGACCCAGTACATCCCATGGACAAAACCAACATCATCTACAAAATTCCTTGCA
The DNA here is from genome assembly GCF_037043375.1 of Chiloscyllium plagiosum. Lineage (NCBI taxonomy): Eukaryota > Metazoa > Chordata > Chondrichthyes > Orectolobiformes > Hemiscylliidae > Chiloscyllium > Chiloscyllium plagiosum. The sequence goes on from NW_028270168.1 coordinate 5,775,633, forward strand.
AGGACTGCCACAAACACTACGTAGGACAAACAGGAAGAAAGTTAGCCATCAGGATACACGAACACCAGCTAGCCACAAAAAGACACGACCCTCTCTCCCTCGTAGCCCTACATACGGATGAAAAAAGCCACACATCTATCCTGGGACAGGCTCAGCAAAGACATGCCAGAGAATTCCTAGAAGCCTGGCACTCTAACCACAACGCCTTAAACAAATACATAGACCGAGATGCCATCTATCAACCCCTCAGAAAACAAACAGGAAATGACATCACCACGAACCCCAGGAACCCCATCCAGGAGAAAGATATAAATAGAAAGCAGGAGACAACAGCTTCGCTTCACTTGGAGGTCGCCACTGATGATGTTACCTAGCCAGATAACGAAACGTCTGGATATCAAACCTACAGCTCAGCGAGCAAACCTACACCCTAAATCTCAACCTGAGCTACAAACCTTCACAAACCTTGCACCAACCCAAGGATTTTGACTGGAATAATAGAAAGAGTAGCTATGGGTCTCAACGGGGGAAGATGTGTCATCTATGACTTCTTCCAATATTTTTAGTAACAATGTCGAACTAGATAATCTAACTTGATTTGCTTTGATTTACCAAATTACTATCATGCAATAAACTACATCTTGACTAGACAAAAGCCTCTTCTTGTTAAGACTTACTTGTGGCTGTTCCTGTACCCCCCCCCCCCCTTTTCTGGCAGGAAGAGAAGAGTTGAATATTGTTTCAATGGAGAATGACTAGAGGAAGCTATAGTATAGAGAGAATTTGGAGTCCTAGTTCGTGAATCACAAAAACTACTATTCCAGTTCAACTGGTGATAGCGAAGACAAATGAAATGGTGGCCATTATTTCATAGGGAATAAGGATTAACAATAGGGAGATCTTGGGTGCGGTATACATAATATGAATAGTAGGGGTACTTTCCCTAGGGTGGGAGAGTTCAAAACAATGCAGCATATTTTCAGAATGAGAGGAGAAAGTTGTTAAAGGGACCTGAGGGCAATGTTTTTACACAGAGAGTACTTGGTGTGTGAAATGAACACTTCAGGAATTCCTGATGAAAGGCTTCTGCTCGAAACATGGATGCTCCTGCTCCTCAGATGCTGCCTGACCTGCTGTGCTTTTCCAGCACCAGACGCTTGACTTAGATGGATATTGGCCAACACAGGCAAATGGGACAAGTTTAGTTTGGGAACACAGTGGGTGTGGACTAGTTAAACCGAAGTGTCTGGTTCTATGCTGTAAGACTCTATGACTCTATGGACAAAGTCCAGAGAAGATTGATACAAGGTATGGAGACATTGTGTTACGAAGAGAGGTTGAGTAGGTTGGTCCTATACTTATTGGAGTTTAGGGGAATGAGAGGTAACCTTTTTGAAACAAGAAAGATTGAGGGGGGGGTGGGGGGGAACTTAACAGGGTAACTTCTCAGAGGTTGTTTCCGCTTGTGGGAGAGTCTAGGACCAGAGGGTATAACCTCAGAATAAGAAGTTTCCCATTTAAGACAAGAAAGGAGGACTTTTTTTTCTCTCACATGATCGTGAATTTATGGAATTCTTCACCGGATCTGTTGAGGATCTGTCAAAAAAAATATTCAATTTTGTCAGGTCCTTATGAGATAATACCATTAAAATATCAAAGAGAAAAATTATCATATTACTATCTTGACAGCAAAACATGATTTCATCCCAATTGACTTCTAGTTCTCCAATATCCCTGAACATGAGAATTAGTTATGGTGCAATAGACACTTCCCCATATTTGAATAGTCTTGGGGTAACCAATTTCCAGTGCTATTTTATTGAGGGTCACTTTTTGTTAGCATTAAATTATTACACTTTGCAATCCAGTGTTGCATATTTTTACTAGAGGCTGGTTTTCTGCTTTGTCCAAGTATTCTCAGCAGTACCAGATGCAAATCTGTAACAATACATGGCTTTGCAATATTCAATTTTTGCCAAAAAAAGCAAGGTCGGATTATAACAGTGCTGCACCACATTATGTAATGGTGTAACAATAATTTTTCACAGGTTTGCACAATCCTCGGGAAGTGCTATCTCCATATGCTGTGATACAACATTTTGTAGAAATTTACCAATGCACGGTAATTATTTACACAATATCTGTTGGGATAGCAATGAGAATGTCCCCATTCATTAACAACATAATGTTGCATGGAAATTTCTCTTCAACGTAGCAACTTTTTGCAAAAGATTTCGCTTTTGACTAAATTATAGGAAAAATTGTTTTCAGGAAAAAAAATACTTTAAATCAGTGGTAGGGTTCACCAGCACTCAGTGCACATGGTCATAGTTTTCTGTGGCTTTTACAATGGACTCCTGAAGATTATTTCCGAGATCTTATTCTGCTCTAACCACATCTTCTTCAATTTTGTATATATTTGGTTTTGCTTCATGTATCTTCCAGCTAATGAATGCAGTTATAATACAGTATATTTGTAAAAATGAAATGAATTCTTAGCAAAAAAATAAAGTTAATATAATCCTTATTGCATATTTTATAATGATAACATCAATTATCTTCATTGCCATTTGGGCATACTTGTGAAATATGAAAGCAATTATTCTGTAATTCTTTTGCAGTAATTCCTGTATATATCGTTTTATGTTTGCACTCCAAAAGGTTACGAGCCTAAGTGGAAGATCTAACAAGGGATATACATTACAGAAAGGTGAAAGAGTAGCCAGTTTAATGCTGTTCCATTTTCAATGTATGGCAAGTGTCGCAGGAATTAAAATACAAAAGAAAAACAAAAAGCCACAAGATTAAGTGTTTGACAAGTTTTTTTTTCTGTTGCCCATAATGAAATGGAATAGACATGCATTTAAATAGCTCCTTTCACAACCACAGGACAGATTAAATCATCTTGCAGCCAATGACATACTTATGAAATGAAGTCTTTGCTGTGATGTAGAAAATGCAGCAGCCAATCTGTGTACAGCAAGCTCCCACAAAGTGTATTCATCCTGATTGGATAATCCTTTTTTTAAATACTGTTGATTTAGGGATCATTAGCAGCCAAGACCCTGAGAATAGCCTCTCTGTCCTTTAATCCAAGACCCTGGGAATAGCCCCTCTGTCCTTTGATCTTATGTGTCGACCTGAGGGGTCAAATACAATCACAGTTTAACCTCTCATCTGAAAATGACACCTCTGACAGTACAGGACTCCTTCGGTACAGCACCATACCGGTCGGTACATCAGCCTTGTTATTTTAATCTCTGTGATGTTCTGTCTGCAGATTCAATGGAAAATGACTGACTGCAGGGTAAACTGTGACGGCTTAACTGCAGCAACTCACAGAGAATCCTCAGCTCCTAATTATGGTGTTCAACTAAATTTCTGAATTAAACCTACAAGCGTGTGAGACTCTCAGAATATTGAATTAGAATTGTCTTAAGTTATTTTATTTTAATTCATTTTAAAATATGTTGCAAATATTCTTTCCTCCTCTTTGTGAATTTTTTGTGCATAAGTAGCTGGCTAAAATTACACAGGCAGTTTTTAAATCTTGCCAGGTGCTCTCTGTAACTAGGTCATATATTACAGTAGCAATGCTCTTCAATATTTCCCTCACTTAATCATAAAACCCTTACAGTGTGAAAGCAGGCCATTCAAATCCACACCAACACTCTGAATGCCATCCCACGCAGACCTACCCTACAACCCTGCATTTCCCATGGCTACCTCACCTAGCCTGCACATCCCTGGACACTATAGGCAATTTACCATGGCCAGTCCACCCTAACCTGCAAATCTTTGGACTGTGGGAGGAAACCGGAGCACCCAGAGGAAATCCAACAGACACGGGGGGGAATATGCAAACTCCACACAGACAGTCGCCTGAGGGCAGAAATCAAACCCAGGTCCCTGGTGCTATGAGGCAGCAATGCAAACCAGTGAACCACCCCTTCTTTAAGTTCTCACTCCATATTGCAACACTCCTTTAGAGTTATACGGTTTAATCTTCATCAATAATTACTTCACTTTGTAGTGCCATGTCAAAAGCTCTCTGAATGTCCATGTATCCACATACATTGCATTTCCCATGTCCACCATATCTGTCAGCTGCTTAAAGAACTCTCTAAAACTCAGAATGAGATGAAAAGCAATAATGTGTTTAAGACCAAAGTTGAAAATCATTTAACATAAAGTCACATTATGACATGTTGCAGATATCTAATATTTTAGCTATAACCTTACATAGTACGAAAAAGAAACTAACAGGACTTGATGGAGAATCTATCATTAGCGTTGTATACATGTTCACTGGGGCAGAGTGAGTAGTCAGATGGGGAAATTCAACATATTGTGCATTCTTATAAATACATTATCACCTTGATATAATTGTATATGCTTTGTGGCCATAGATTTATCATCGATTATCCAGTATCAAACTTTCTTCTATCATGGAGGTGTTTAGAGTATCTGTTTATATTGTCTATAGCCTTCCTGCCTCTTTCAGGGCCCATATATTTAACATTGCAGTGGGTAATAATTAAATAATTGAGCTACTGTTTGGCCAAAAGCAAAGAATTGCAGATGTTGCTGTCTGTCATAAAAACAGTAAGTACCCAGAGAAATCCAACAAGTCTGGTAGCGCCTGTGAAGACAAATGCATTGTTAATGTTTTGAGTCAAATGTGGCTCTTCTTTACAACTGGGACAAAGATAAAAATCACACAACACCAGGTTATAGTCCAACAGGTTTATTTGGAAGCACTAGCTTTCAAGGTGCTGCCTCTTCAACACCTGATGAAGGAGCAGTGCTCCGAAAACTAGTGCTTCCAAATAAACTGTTGGACTATAACCTGGTGTTGTGTGATTTTTATCCTTGTCCACCCCAGTCCAACATTGGCACCTCCACATCAGAACTGAAACAAGGTGGAAACATGATGCAGTTGAGAGGAGGTAGGGGGAGGTGGAACACAAGGGAAGGTCTGGGATAGAGTAGAGGCCAGGAAAGATCAAATGTCAATGATCCTACAGAACAAAAGACAAACACAGTGGTTGCAATAAAGAAACCAAATCTTTGTTCAGAGAAACAGTACAGGCAGTCCCTGGCTTTTCTCTTGGAGTCTGTTCCTAAGTCGATTTGTATGTAATTAGGAGCACAATGCAGGACAATGTAAAGCAGCCATCGTTTAAGTGTGGGAAATGTTTATACACTTGGTTTGTATACTCCTATATTACAGCCTGCATTACGGCTGTGCATTACAGTTGTGCATTACACCCCTGTATTATAGTCCTGCATTACACCCCTGCATTACAGCTGTGCATTACAGCCCTGCATTACAGTCTTGCATTACAGCCCTGCATTACAGCTGTGCATTTCAGCCCTGCATTACAGCTGTGCATTACAGCCCTGCATTACAGTCTTGCATTACAGCCCTGCATTACAGCTGTGCATTACAGCCCTGCATTACAGTCTTGCATTACAGCCCTGCATTACAGCTGTGCATTACAGCCCTGCATTACAGCTGTGCATTACAGTCTTGCATTACAGCCCTGTATGAGATAACATTAATAAATCCAACATTCTTAAATTGGGACCTCATATAAATGGCGCTGTTCAGAGGCAAAAGGATGAAAAATATGATTCAATTTGGAACACTGGGGAAAAAAGAATCAAGATGGTGGATAGTTCACGGTCGGAAATTGTTGAATTTAGTGTTGAGTCATGAGGCAGTAAAGTGCCTAACTTCACGTTAAGGTGCTGTTCCCTCGGCTGCTGGCTGAGTGTCCTTTCCTTTGCTAGTTCAGGAATCTTACTGAAAATTACAACGTTCCCACTGCAAGTTGAGTTGTAATCACCTAACTCACCACAGAACAAGCATGCACACATGTCTTGTTCTCGCCTCTAAGTACTATGTAACTAAAGTACAATTTAGGTATTTTGAAAAATCCCGACTGGATCAGCAACATAAATACAGTGGTTACAAGAGCAGATCAGAGGTTTGGCCAGGAGCAGCAAGGAACTCCCCTCCTGAGTCCCCAGAGCCTGTCCACCATCTACAAGGTACAAGTCAGGAGTGTAATGGAATACTCCCGACTTTCCTGGATGGGTGCAGCTCCAACAACACTCAAGAAGCTAGACCGCGTCCAGAATAAAGTAGCCCACTCGATTGGCACCACATCTACCACCTACACCATTCACTCCCTTCACCATCAACACATTGTAGCAGCAGTGTGTACGAACTACAAGTTGCCCTGCACAAATTTACCAAAGCTCCTGAGACAGCACCTTCCAAGCCCACAACCAGTACCATCTAGAAGGACAAGGGCAGTAGTTATGGGACCACCAACCCCTCCAAGCCACTGACCATCCTGACTTGGAAGCATATCTCTATTCCTTTGGTGTCACTTAGTGAAAGTCTTAGAATTTCTTCCCTAAGGGCATTCTGGGTCTAACTACATCAAACGGACTGCAGCGGTTCAAGAAGGCAGCTCACCACCACCTTCTCAAGGGGCACCAGTGCTGGGCAATAAATGCTTGCCCAGCTTGGAGTGCCCATGACACATGAATTATGACCCATGAGGAAGGGCACCACTTCGACTGGGACAATACATCCATCCTAGGACAAGCCAAACAAAGACATGCGCAAGAATTCCTCAAAACATAGCACTCCAACTGGAACTCTATCAACAAATACATTGATTTGGATCTCATTTACCACCCCCTGAGAAAAAGAACAGGAAATGGCATCATCACCGGAAATGACATTGCCAATTCAAGGAAACCTAAACACATAAATAAAAAGCAGGCCATACCACCAGTGCTTCCCCGGAGGCTCACTGATGATGGTACCTAGTATGGTGATGAAACAGTTGAAGATGAAACTTTCCAGCTCAGCGAACAAACCTAAATCCAGACTCATGAATTGTGTTACTGGATGAATCCTCAAGTGGCCTGGACTAATAAACTGCACACGTAAGTTCAAAACCTACCACAGCAGTTGGAGAATTTAATTTCAATTAATTATATCTGGAATAAAAAGTTAACATCATTGAAACTTACAAAGTTTTTGCAGCAAGTGTCAGGCTGGACATTCATAGGATGTTTCCCTTGACTGGTGAGTCTAAAATCAAAGGACATAATCTCAGAATAAGAGGTCAGCCATTTAAGACTGAGATGAGGAGGAATTTCTTCATTCAGAGGGTGATGAATCTTTGGAATTTTTGATCACAGAGCACTGTGGGAGCTCAAACATTGATTAGGTTAAAGACAAAAATTGATAGCTGGGGACTGGTGACATTTGGGGATATGGAGATAGTTCAGTTCTGTGATGTTGAGGTAGATGATCAGCTATGATTTAATTGAATGGTGGAGATAATTTGATGGGCTGAATGGCCTTCAACTGTTCCTATGATCAGTAGTATAATCATGAAACTACCAGTTCTTAATAAAAACCCACATGTTTTCCACAAACAACAACATAAACCTACTGTCCTTGACTGGTCAGCTGCATGTGCGAACTCAGACTGACAGTGAAGTGGATGCATGCTGAAATAACCCAGCAAGCTCTTCAGGTATATTCAAAATGGCGGCTCTCTACCAGCTTCTCATGGACAATTATTGATGGACAATAAACGCTAACTTTACCAATGCTGACCACATAGTGTCTACCTATACTAATGCCCATCTCTTTGTGACTGTGTTTGCTTAGGGCAACACAGTGGCTCAGTGGTTAGCACTGCTGCCTCACAGTACCAGGGACCTGGGTTCGATTCCAGCCTCGGGTGACTGTCTGTGTGGAGTTTACACATTCTCCTTGTGTCTGCATGGGTTTCCTCTAGGTGCTCTGGTTTCTACCCACAGTCCAAAGATGTACAGGTTAGGTGGTTTGGCCACGCTTCAGGCTCACTGCCTTTATTCCTGATGAAGGGCTTTTGCCCGAAACGTTGATTTCAAAGCTCCTTGGATGCTGCCTGAACTGCTGTGCTCTTCCAGCACCACTAATCCAGAATCTGGTTTCCAGCATCTGCAGTCATTGTTTTTACCTCGTTGAAATTACTCATAGTGTCCAGGGATGTGCAGACTATGTGTCTTGGCCATGGGAAGTGTAGGGTGATGGGTCCAAGCGGGATGCTGTTTGGTGTGTACCCCTTGGGCTGAATGGCCTGATGCCACACTGCAGGCATTCTATGATTTCTTACAGATAGCTATTTCAAGAAATTATGAAGCTGCTTTCATACTGCATTTATTTGGACTCAGTATTTTTTGAATTACTCATGTCTTTTTAAAAAGCAATCTTCTGGAGCAAATTTTATCATAGAATCCCTACAGTATGGAGGCAACCCATTCAAGCCAATCAACTCCACGCTAACCCTCTAAAGAGCGTCCCACCCAGACCCATCCTCCTAGTCTATCCCTGTAACTGTGCACTTCTCTGGACTCTATGGGCAATTTAACATGGCTAATCCACCTAACCTACACACCTTTGGACTGTGGGAGGAAATCCACTCAGCCAGTCACCTGAAATTGAACCCATGTCCCTGGTGCTGTGAGGCAGCAGTGCTAACCACCATGCCATTGTGAAAGATAGCACGTATATCTCATTTTTCCTCACTTGTCTTGGCAATATTGAAAACTACTCCACAAATATAAAAGCACATAAGGTGAAGCATAAAAATCATTTAACATGTCTGATTGACGTATCAATAGAATTTGACATCAAGGTGATATTTGAGAATATCTGCTATACCTGGGATATCATACCCAAGGAGTTCAGATAATTCCCCCAAATCCTAGAAACCACAGGCTTGTATAAGGACCATGAAATCAAACAAAAGAACAGCAGATGCTGGAAATCAGAAACAAAAACAGAAATTGTTGGAGAGATTCAGCAGGTGTGGCAACATTCATGGAGAGAAGGCAGAGTTAATGTTTCTTCCCTCAGAGGGTGATGAACCTTTGGAATTCTCTAACCTAGGAGTACCCCAGAGGATGAAACCTTGAACAGAGACAGAAATTGCTGGAACAGCAGGTCTGGCAGCACCTGTAGAGAGAAGTCAGAGCTAACATTTTGGGTTGAGTGGCTCTTCCTCAGAATTTAGTTCTGAAGAAGGGTCACTTGACCCGAACATTAACTCTGATTTCCTTCCACAGATGCTGCCAGACCTGCTGAGATTTTCCAGCAATTTCTGTTTCCAATGTACAGTATCCGCAGTTCTTTTGGTTTTTAATGAAACCCTGATTCTGCTTTCTGCCCACTCATGCTGCCAGACCTGCTGAGTTTCACAAACAATTTCTGTTTTACCTCAAGCCATGAGATTACGTTCAGATATTTCCTAACCAACCTGTTTAGAGATGTTATGATACATCCTCTGGATGCAGGTAGGACTTGACCCCACGTCTTTTGGCTCAGAGGTAGGGACACTACCACTTCTGCATTCAAACAGAACCCTGAAAATTACTGGCAGGTCCTCTGCAATGTGAGTGGAGGTGATATTGTGGAAGCGATAGTCCACTCATTCCATTTGTCTTAATTGCATTGGCTTCCAGTGGTGTAATTCCATAATTGCTGGCACTTGGCAACCACATTCATTCATTGCCCAATAAACCCAATGGCACTGCATCATAACCCTTGCTGACAAAATGGAGCAGAGATGGTGTGTTGGGGGAGATGGAGGGCTTGTGGGGACAGGCCATTCGGCCCAACAAGTCCACACTAGCTCTCGGAAGAGTAACCCACCCAGACCCATTCTCTCCCCTACTACTTTACATTTACCCCTGAATAATGCGGGGAGAAAGTGAGGTCTGCAGATGCTGGAGATCAAAGTTGAAACTTTATTGCTGGAACAGCACAGCAGGTCAGGCAGCATCCAGGGAACAGGAGATTCGACGTTTCGGGCACAGGCCCTTCTTCAGGAAATGTGCCTGTGCCCGAAACGTCGAATCTCCTGTTCCCTGGATGCTGCCTGACCTGCTGTGCTGTTCCAGCAATAAAGTTTCAACTCACCCCTGAATAATGCCCCTAACCTACACCTCCTTGAACACTATGGGCAATGTAGCATGGGTAATTCACTTGACCTGCACATCTTTGGACTGTGGGAGGAAACCGGAGCACCCAGAGCACCCACACAGACATGGGGAGAATGTACAAACTCTACACAGACAGTCGCCCGAGGCTGGTATCAACCCAGGTCCCGGGCACTGTGAGGCAGCAGTGCTCATCACTGCTAGCCACTTTACCACCTGTTATAGGAGGGGTTTTGTTAGGCCTTTATTTTACAATTAAAACTGCGGATGCTGTAAATCAGAAACAAAAACAGAAATTGCTGCTGAGGCAGACCTGCTGGGGTTTTCCAGCAATTTCTGTTTTGGCTCCTATTTTATAAATGTGTGCTTTTTCCTTCCAGTGTGACACCAGACTATATATATATATAATAAAAATAATGACTATAGGCAGAGTCTCCAGAGTGCTGGTTGTCAGGTAAACAGAGACTGGCATCACTTTTGTGTGAAATGTGATGAGGGGCGGTCATGTGACCTGTCCCTTTAATAACTTGTTACAGGCGCTCGGATACATTTCGCTCACGTGGTCTCCCGGTGAATTTCCTGCAGCATCGCAGCTTCTTGCCTCGCTGGGAAACTTCACAGCCTCTCTGCTTTCACTCCCCCTTCCTTATTTGTTGCCGCTGTTCAGTGTTTATAACTTTTTAATTCCACCCCACCCTCCCCTGTCATTTGCAAGCTGTGTTTTCCCCCCCCCCCCCAACAACTCCCACTCAGATTTCAGAAGATGAAGTGGGCAGAGATTGCGGCAGGAATTTCGCTGCTGGCGCTACTGTCTGGAGTTTGTGGGGGACAGGCAGCAGGTACTGGCCCCGCAGGTCCCGGCGCTAACGTGGAATTTTTATTTTTAATAAGCCCGTGAGGCCGGCGAACTTCTTGAGTGGAGCTGGTTGCTGCATTTGCGTTTCTCGTACTCTTGCCTCTTCTAACTGGGGCAGTTGGGGTGAATGGCAGCGATAACGGTTGTTTGTTTTTGTTATAAATTATTGCAGCGTGTGTGTACAAATACCTAGGTACCAGTGGTTTGATGCAAGTGTCCAGTGAACATTTCAGTAACGCGGTTGCAGTTTGACTACAATTTAAATCCTCTGTGGGAGAGGTTTGCAGTGAAGGTGGAATTTTCCATTGTTTTGCTGGTACTGCCTCCAGTGTTAAGGTAATGTCATTTTGCACTTGGGAATTTAAAACACAAACTCTCATCTCCTTTCTATGTTGACTGCTGTCTGGTAGTTTTGAATATTTAATATTCAGGTCAATTAAATATCCTAGCAGCCTGCTAGTATTTGCCCTGATGAGTAATACTGATGCTGAAGTGTACAAGTAAACAGCACAAAGTGACTGAATATCTTGTTTTTTTTAAAAAAAAAAGATGCTGGGCTTTGCAGAATGTCAATTGGTGTTTCAACTGACTTTTTTTTATATAACAACAACCTGACAGAAGGATAAAGACAAGCAGACCCTCCATATTGCAATATTCAAATCTGATGTAAGTTTGAAAACTTCTAAATTGTTTCTGCAGGTAAAATGTATTAAGTATTGCTTATGCATATTTTAAATTACAACAATATTGGTGCTTACTAATCCTCACTGAGTTGGGGATTATTCTGTCTACCATGGTCAAAGTTCTCCTATTACTGAGTCAACAACTGTATAGGATGTTTCTGTATGAGCTTGGGACCTGGAACATTTAGATAAAATACCATTTGTGACACCTAGATCTCCAGTGCTTCAAGCCCTTTTTGGATTAAAGAATGGCAGAAATTTATGTCTTCACCAACCACCCCCATCCTTTTGTTACCTTAACCAACATTCGATCAACCTCCTTTAATTGAGTATGTTCTGCTCTGAGTGAATGAGACAGATCCCCAAGTGGAGATTTCCAACGGTCAATCTGAATCCATCAGATACTGAATAAAGCAGCTGAAGGATTCAAATACTGAATAAAAAAGCTCTCTTAGTTGCTTCACCCTTTTTTAAAATTCTGTTTAAAACAGGAAGAGCCTACACGCATCATCAAGCAGTTTCTGCATGGGACAGACTTTCTGAGACTCCTTTTTGCCCAAGTCCTGCTGACCTGAGATTGCTGATCTACTTCTGAACATTTCTCATTTTTTTGCTCAAAATGGGGGGAGTTAGCTAACAGATGAAATCCACTCCTTTGTCTGTACAAGCCTCCAGGATGCATTGAGGATTTTGCATTTCATTCACTGCTTCTTTTGGATTTAGGGCTGCTGTAGATGTAGTTGCTTCCATTTCAGCTTGGACAACTAAAGGGTTGGAATTTTTACCCTTTTTTTACCTTTTTTTGATTGATTGGGGTTTGAATACATCAACAAAACTGCCAAAATAATGAACAGAACCCTTTTTATTATAGTTAAAACACAACAGTGAAAGAAGATATAGGTGATCTAGTCCTGTTGAACTTTGAGAGGAATTGTGACACACTTGTGCTATTTGACCACTTCAATTTCAACCTGACGTCAGTGGCAGGTTAATTTTCAGTGTTTCATTGAAAGATGGGCAGCATAGAATTGTCTGAGTCAGCAGTAAAAACTGCTATTTGTATAGTACCCTTCAACTCAGGATACCCCCGAGTGCTCTGCTGCCCAAGAAATATGTTTTGAAGGGTAGCTGCTGCAGTAATGTGGAAAATATGGAATGTCTGCACAGGAAACTCCCACTGAAACTTGTACGATAAGGGGTTAAGTCTGACTAATGTGCTAATGATAGTACACATGACTAAAAGGATGTTATGTAATGCCATGATCTTACCACCTCTCCTGCAGCACTCTGACTGGTTGAAGTCAGTGCCTTAATAAGGTTTCTGTTTGCTTTGACCAGGCTGTTTAACAAGAATATATTTTAAAGTTACCAGTTAATCTGCTTCAATCGTGTCAAGTGAGGGATTATGTGATGGTTACAACACCAGGGAGAACCCCTCTTTTTCCTCAGTGTCATGGGATCTCTTGTGTCGATGCATGGACATTATTTAATGTCTCATCTGAATTGTGGCACTCTTTCAGTACTGCCCTGAAGTTCAACTTGGATTCTGTGGTTGAGTGATTTTTGAACCCTCCGATTCTAACCTGGAAAAGCATCCTATTCACTGAGTCACGGTTTTTATTTTAGTCATTTTTTAGTTTAATTGGATCACTTATTTGGTCATCTAACTAATGCCATTAAAGGGACATTGGTTTCTGTCAGATGACATTGATTTGAATCTGTGTCACACTTGTTTAGAGGGATATGGGCCAAATGCTGGCAAATGGGACTAGATTAATTTACCATATCTGGTCAGCATGGGCAAGTTGGACTGAAGGGTCTGTTTCCGTGCTGTACATCTCTATGACTCTATTTAAAAGCTTGCCTGTCCATTTAGTGTATTGTATGGAATTGACCAGTTCAATGCTCAGCTCAATTAATTTCCCTTCAAAGCTCACAGTCCTACTGACTGTAAAGGAGCAATTATCATTTTTTACTGACACACACTATATAGCTAACATTATGAATTGGTTAGTCCTGTATTTCAGTCTGGTTAAGGTGCAGTCATTGGCCTTTTGAACACTTTTTAGTGAAGTGAGTGTTCAGTTGTTTGTTTTTGGCATGATGTGGGATGAGATGCTCAGCACAACAAGATTAGTTTCTCACTCCCTTGTGGTGATCTGAATGTCACTGAGTCATAATCCTGGAGCTCCCACCTTTTAATGGCACTGTGGGTGTACCGACACACGATGGACTGTAGTGGTTCTAGAAAGTAGCTCATCACCACCTCCTTTGAGGGGAATTTGGTGATGGTAATAAATGCTGGCCTAGTCACACATGCATAGGATTCTTGAATGAATAAAACAATAATATCTTCAAAGGGACTGAAGACATAAGACATAGTGGGCGGCATGGTGGCACAGTGGTTAGCACTGCTGCCTCATAGCGCCAGAGACCCGTGTTCAATTCCTGCCTCAGGCGACTCACTGTGTGGAGTTTGCATATTCTCCCCGTGTCTGCGTGCGTTTCCTCCGGGTGCTCTGGTTTCCTCCCACAGTCCAAAAGATGTGCAGGTTAGGTGAATTGGCCATGCTAAATTGCCCGTAGTGTTAGGTGCAGGGATATATGTAGGGGAATGGGTCTGGGTGGGTGCGCTTCGGCAGGTCGGTGTGGACTTGTTGGGCCGAAGGGCCTGTTTCCACACTGTAAGTAATCTAATCTAAAACATAGGAGCAGAAATTAGGCCATTCAGCCCACTCTGCCATTCAATCATGGCTGCCAATTTTTTTTTAAACCCCATTTTCCTGCTTTCTCCCTGTAACCTTTGATCCCATTGGCAATCAAGAACTTGTCCATCTCTCTCTCAAATATATTCAATGACGTGGCCTCCACAGCCTTCTGTGGCAGTGAATTCTATAGACTCAACTCTCTCTGGCTAAAGACATTTCTCTTTATCTCTGTTCTAAAAGGTCTTCCCTTTACTCTAAGGCTGTGCCTTTAGGCCCTTATCTCTCCTACCAATGGAAACATCTTCTTAACATCCGCTCTGTCCAGACCGTTCAGTATTCTGACACTCGGCAAGTCTGGCAACATCTGTGGCTGGAGAGAGACAGAGAGAAACAATGAATGTTTTAAGTTTGAGTTCTGAGGAAGAGAATGCTGGACTGTTCTCCTGGAGGTGGGATTGGTTGGGGAGGGGGTGGAGGTGGGGGGAGAAAAGAAAGAGAAGTCCCATATCTATTGTGGGCGAGAGATTCTTTCTCCATATTAAGGCTGAGTTGCTAAAGGGAAAAGCTGTGATCTTCAAATTTGATAATTTGGGGAGGTGATGTGGCTAATCGTGATGGGGGGAGGGTTGTGTGCTTGTCCCCCTTACCTGGAAAGGCTATCTCCTCCTCAGGTGTTGGAGAAAGTGCTTCAACCATGTCCTGAGGCAGAAATGATCCTACCTGTCCACCTCCCTTCCCACCTATCTACTCCGCCCCCACCCCCCGACCTATCACCTACTTATCTCCCCTTCATCTACCCATTGAGCTCTCAGCTACCTTCTTCATTTCTCCTCCCACCCCCACCCCCTGCCATTTATCTCTCCATCCCTTCGCCTCACGGTCTCTTTCCTGATGAAAGACGTATGCCCGAAATGCCGATTCTGCTCGTCGGATGCTGCCTGGCTGGCTGTGCTTTTCTAGTGCCACACTCTTCGACTCCTCAGATGTTGGAGGCTCCCACTGGATTTAATAATATGTTAGTCCACCCTCCGGCCTTTCACTCCAATTCAGAGAAAATGATAGTCGAGCGATCGTTCCCCTTGCTTTGTGCATCTCTGACCCTTCTTTCATCCTGATATCCGGGTTCTGAATTCTAAGAGGGAAAACTTGCCCTATATTGTTGGCAGCACTGGGTACGAAATGGAATATTTAAACTGCTTTCACGTTTATTCTATATTAAGTGTCTAATTTGAATAGTAAAATTCCCAATGTGCAGGAACCCTGTGTCTGACCGTTTGGAGTGAGTCCAATGGTGCTAGTGATTTTTTTTTTTTTTTGTTTTGTTGTTTCTTTTAGTTTGGATATTTTGTTTTTTGCTTGTAGCGTCATGGACTGTGAAAGTGCAGGGTCCAGCCCCACTGGCTTAGTTTAGTCATCTTTAAACTTATGGTTAGTAAATGTTGATGTTGAAATTGCTCACTCACCACAGTACAGAAGACTCTCCCTGATGTGACCCCGTTCTCTAGCAGGTGCTGAGAGACAGGATTTTTTTTTTTGAAAAACATAGCTGGGCTGTGAGCCATTTTATGGCAGAGATTTGTTTTTTTTTTAAACCCACTCCCAGCAGAGAGAGAGATGAAACTGCTTCCAATGATTCAGAATTTGAAAGATGGGTAAAAGGAAGCTTTAGATCATAATACATTCAGTAGTTTTACGGACACTCAGGATTGACATGACCTTAAGGCAGCAAAGCAAGTAAGGCAAATATCTTAACAGCAAAATTTAAAAACAGAAAATACTTTTAGATTTATAAAAGGTGAAGTGTCAAAAATGAAAGTGAACTCCGTGCTTTCTGTTCTGTGGTGCTGTAGTTTCAATCGAGGCATTCAAAAGGGGATTGCTACACTATCTGGAGAAGAATTTGTATAGCTACCAGGAGATTGGGTGAAGGCAGAAGAGGTTGAATTGTTAAAGGAATAACTGCCTTGCGATGATGTATGGCTAAGGGCAACAGCTGCTTTCGAAAGGATCAAGAACAAAGGAGGGGAGCTTTGAGTGAAAGGCAGGAGGTTTGGAGGAGAGACGTTCTGGAGAGCGGTGGGGGTCTGGGAGAGGAGTTGAGGTGGGAAACCTCAAACCTTCTAAAAACGTTAGTGTCATAACATTCAAGAACATAGGCCTAATGTAGGAAAGTGGGACTAGTGTAGGTGGTACATTTTTGATGGGCTAAAGGACCTCTTCAGTATAATGATTCCAATGGGACCAATAGACCAAAACTGGGTCTAGAAGAACTGTAAATGGTAATGACTCCTGTTGTCAATAATTGTAGTGCTGATGCAGATTAAGTTAAGATCTGAAATTGGGTGGGAGTCTAAGTGTCAGAAAATGAGGTTCTGTCCCTTGTGTTGCTCTTCCTTGAAACAGAGCAAGAGGCCAAGGACTGAGAAGTCCGTATGAGAGGCAATTTTATCTTAATGACTTAAGTTGTGTTGATGTTGGTTCTTCTGATGGGATGTTTGTCAGCTGGTATGATTTTACTGACTGCGATGTACCCGGAGTTTATTGGGTCAGTCTGCAATAATTCACCTATTGGAGTTCATATTTATCATGGAGTTAAACTCCCCTCTGATAAACAGGCAAAGAAGTATTGTCGTCCAAAGTGCATTTGGTTTACACAGGGCAGTACAAGGGTGTTAATACCAATGAGCTGAACATTAACCGTTTTTTAAATAATTGCATTAGACTTGTTTGTTTCTTTTTGGTTTGTTTCTCATTTAGAATGTGCGGAGTTGGAGACATGTGAACTTTGTATCACTGGTGATACTTCGCTGAACCTAACAGACTGCGTGTGGGCACAATGTAAGTCAGGTAAGTGCTTTGTACATAATCCTTACACACTGGCCTGGAGCAGTCTTGTTCGTTGCTAATTCTTTATAGAAAGGCTGTTTCCCAATATTCCATCTCAAAGATGGAAAGATATTCAAACTCTTCAATTCAGCGGCATGACCAACATCAAGTTCTTGTTCTGGAGGGGCACAAAATGGTTTTGGAGCCTACAGGTGTAGTCAGAGCTCCAAGGCAACCTTAGTGGGTGTTTACCAACTACGTACCTCCCAAATTAAATGCTGCTGTGATAATTATTGTGGTTGAAATGTTCAGATTATAGTTGGTAGTGTAAGGCAGGTGAGGAGGGTGGTCAGCTGCTTTTTCTATGACCTCATTGAGTACCATTGTTCACTTCTCAACCTATCTGATTTGTTAATGCATGACCCTGCCACGCAATTTGCTTTGGTTATTTTAATAGGGAGAATTCTCTACGGGGGGGAAAAGCTTCCCTCTCTGTTTGTATCATCAAATATAAGGCAAACATCACTGGTCTGTCAAGCAGTTTTTAATTATAGTGCTGCCTTTTACCTGGGGACACTCGGTGTCTTGGCTCAGGTGGTTGCTTGAGATGACATCAGCTGTTGGCTGCATCTCTCTGAATATAGAGCTCAGCATGCTTTGTTCCCAGATACTGATCTCAAACTGTGTCAATCATCTTGTAACTTCCTACTGGTTGATGAGGTTTAGCAGGTGTAGAATTGAAAAATGATCATTCTTGATCGAGATTTGGAAACAATAGATATTGATCGCAGTTGATCCAATGTAAACAGGATCCTTTTGTTATCTGTTTTGTTTTTGTTCACCTGAATAAAAGCCACTATTTCTACAACTACTTTTCTAACTTTGGACCCTTGCAGATTCACTCCTCTTCTTCAGAAGAGGATTATTGGACTCTATTTTTCTGTCTTCACAGATGCTGCCAGACCTGCTGAGTTTCTCCAATTTTTATTTTCGATTTCCAGCATCCACAGTATTTTGCTTTTATTTCACTGCTGTGTATCTCTCCCTCCTCCCTATAAATATTTGACATTTTTAATTATTTCCTAAAAGTGATGGGTTTTGATTTTGCTCTCCTTCAACCCTTTATGATATTTTCTGTTCCAATGAAGTTTCTCGCAACCATCACACATCCTAAAGGACACTAAAGCCAATACAACAATGGCGACATGTCAGTACTTTAATGTAGAAAACGCACCTGCTAATTTATGTACAGCAAACTCCCACAAACAAGAGCATGGTAATGACTGGGAAATCTGTTTGTGATGTTGATCAAGGGATAAATATTCACCGACACACTGGAGATAACACCCCTGCTCTTCAATATAGTGCCATGGGATAACTTTCTACACCCACCTGAGGGGGAATATGGAACCTCTATTTAATATCTCAGCCAACAGCTTCCTCCACAATATAGCACTTCTTCAGTACTGCACTGGAGTGCTAGCCTTATTGTTCTGTGCTCCACTTCTGGAGTGGGAATCTTTGTGGTTGAGGTGAGTGCGCTGCTAACTGAACCACAGACACCACCACAGAGTAACGTGTCAAAAATTCTAGTTCTCGGCACTATACACTTGGGGATGATATTTTGCCCTTGGAGGGAGCACAGTGTAGATTTGTAATGAAACATGGACTTTGTGTTAATCTAAGAGAGAGACTAAGCATTCTGAATCTCTCTGGAATTAAACTTTAATGGTATTTTTATTAGAGTTTTCAATATATTAAGGAGAAAAAGACTGGGTAGCTGGAGAGAAACAATTTCTAATGGTGGGGAAGGAGGGGGGTGTTGTTGGTGAGGTTCTAAAGATTAGTTATACGGCCTGGAAACAGAAACTTTGATTGGAGTTAGACTTTTTTTTCAGAAGTAAAATGGGAAAACAGTTCTAAACCTAAGGGTTAATAGTTTGGAACTCTCCAAGTGGCAGTTGATACTAGATCAGTTGTTAATTGTTTAACCCAAGGTTAATGAGTTTCCCTTAACCAGAGAGATTAAGGGCTATGAAACAAATGGAGATGAGCACTTTGGTCACTGGTTAACTGTGATCTCAATTGAATGATGGTACAGGCATCGAGGCTGGGATGGAGGTGCTGAGGGGAACAGGGCTGAACTACTTAGTCCTGTCCCTGTGTTGGTGACTGAATAATGCTGGCAGAGAGTTGTGGTGGAAGCAAAGTCATTGGGGACATTTAAGCAACTGCTGGACATGCACATGGACAGCAGTGAGTTGAGGGAGTGCGTTGGTTAAGTTATTATATTCGACATGAGGATTAAATCTCGGCACAACATTGTGGGCCAAAGGGCCTGTTTTGTGCTGTACTGTTCTATGTTTTATGAATGTGGCTAATGCATCTAGATTATGACTCCTGACTATATAACCTCTTTCCAGAGAAGAGCTCTTTGCAACTCGTTGCAGGTTGCCTAGGTAAGCGAGTAACTTAAATATTTAATAGAACTTTGAGTGAGTAATGGAGCACATCAGATTCCAATTTTAGTTTGGTACAGTGCTGAGTTTGCAAAATTGCTGGGTACGGTATGCCACTAAATCATTTGTTAACTGGCTTCTAACTTTTGTCTGGAGTACTTGAGCTGTACTATCTGATTCATGAGTTCCTCACTACTTCAGTAGACTTCTGATCTTTATGGCTCATACAGTGCAGCTGATCACCTTTTGAGTTGTTGGGTGATAAATGGGCAATTGGCCACAGTCCAATGACCCAGAGAAAACTTCTCTCCATTAGGAGGGAAAGAAAGCTATTTTTCACTTTCCTGATTCTGAAACCCTATATGTGCAAACATGAAAAGTGCATACTTAGTTTGATTTAATGAGCAATATTTGTATTTAAAGCCATAAAATTCCCACTTGCAATCACTGAAGTGATAGACTGGTGTTTCCTAGCAGTTTCTGTGATACATTAATTTAGAGTTACTGCAGTTTCCTATCCACTAAAGGCTTTACTATAGTTAGAGAGAATTTATAATTGTCTGATAATATTGCAAAAGTGATGGTCTTTTTATTTTTATTTTCATCTTCATCCTGTCGGACTGTTGAAGATGCAAGAATATATGGACTTAGTTGCAAAATTTGATTTTCTTAACATGGCTTTTAAAACTTTTATTCAACTAAAAACTGTTCATAAGGATCAGATGCTGCGTAGATTTTATGATTTACCTTCCTACCTTGCTTTTTATCACCAATCTGATATTGTGACAGAACAGAGCACAGCCTTCAAATAAAAACCACTGATAAACTTGAGCTACTGGATTCAAATCACCTCTATACTCCAAACCACAGAAATAATAACTTCTCTTGAGAATAGGAGAAGTAAAAATGGAACCACTGGAAAATGAGGCTGGAGAACAAAGGAATGGCAAAGGAACTAAATGGATATTTTGCATCAGTCTTCATGGTGGAAGACACCAGCAGCATATCAGAACTTTGAGAGTGTCAGGGGTCAGAGATGAGTACAGTGGCCTTTATTTAAGGAGAAGCTGCTGGGAAAGCTGAAAGATTTGAAAGTGGATAAATCACTCAAACCAGATGGACTCCACCCCAGAGTTCTGAAGGAGATAGCTGAAGAGATTGTAGAGACATAGTGTTCTTGCAGGAATTACTGTTGTCAGGGAGGGTCCCAGAGGACTGGAAAATGGCCAATGAAATAACTTGCTTTAAAAAGGGAGGGAAGCAGAAGACAAAGCCATAGGCTAGTTAGCCTGACCTTTTTTGTCGATAAGATTTTAGAGACCATTATTAAGGATGAAATTGTGGAGTACTTAGTGTGGTAAAATACGGCTGACTCAGCAAGGTTTTGCCAGGCATGACCGTTCCCTCATAAATCATTATATTTTGAGGAGGTAATCAGCAAGTTAGACAAGGGAGAGCCCGTGGATGTGACCTGTTTGGATTTCTAGAAGGCCTTTGACAAGGTGCTGCACAGGAGGCTACTGAATAAGATAAAAGTCCATGGTGTTAGAGGGGCAAGATATTGGCATGGATAGTGGATTGACTGGCTGACTGACAGAAGGCAGAGAGTGGGGATAAAGGGTTTTTTTTCAGGATGCAGGATGGCAGCTGGTGAGTAGTAGAGCTCCACAGGCATCAGCGTTGGGACCACACGTATTCACATTATACGTTAACAATTTGGACAAAGGGGTTGAGAGCATTATTGCTAAGTTTGTAGATGAGACCAGGACAGATAGTGTTGAGGAAGTGGGCAGGCTGCAGAAAGACTTGGACAGGCTAGAGACAGTTTCATCTGTCTGTTCTTTGCCCAACGTGGGAAAGTGTGAGGTTATGCACTTTGGTCGGAAGAGAGGAGGCATAAATTATTATTGAAACTGGTGAAGGCTACCGAATCTAAAACACACAAAGGAACTTAGGCGTTCTAGTTCAGGATAACCTTACGGCTAACGTGCATGTTTATTTGGCAGTCAGAAGGAAAATAGTGTTAGCATTCATTTCTTTTCCAAGAGGGCTAGTGTACAAGAGCAGAGGAGTATTGCAGAGGCTGTATAAGGCTCTGATCAGGCCACATTGGAATATTGTGAGCATGTTTGGACCCTCTCTATATAAAGAGGGGAGGTGCTGGCATTGGAGAGGGTCCAGAGTTGGTTTGCAAGAATGACCCTGGGGCTGAAAGGCTTGGCATGAGGAGCGGTTGAGGACTCCGGGTCTGTACTTGGAGTTCTGAAGGATAAGAGATTGGATTAAATTGAAACTTACAGAACCTTGAGAGGCCTAGATAGAGCCAACATGAAGGAGATGTTACCACTAATAGGTGAGATTTGGACCTGAGGGCACAGCAGACGGAAGGGACAACCGTTTATAACGGAGATGAAGAGAAATTTCTTTGGTCAGCGACTGATTAATCGCAGAACTCTTTGCTGGAGAAGGCTATGGTGGTCAAGTCATGAGTGTACATAAGGCAGAGATCAGTTCTTGTTTGGTAAGTGCAATAAGTATTACAGGGAGAAGGCAGGAAAATGGGGGTGAGAAATATCTTTCAGCCATGATTGAACAGTGAAGTGGACTTGATGGGCCAAGTGGCCTAATTCTGCTCCTGTGTATTATGGCCTAATAAAAGGTAAACTTCCTAAATACCAAAGTATTGAAATTTCATTGTATTTACAAGGAGGGAATTTTACTGGATTCCTCCAGTGTCTCTGTCTCGGGGTAAGATGAAGAATAATCATATCAAAGTCATGTCTTACACCCTGCACTGTACCCAAAGTGCTGTCATATCAAATTGTGATGTTTTCTTTTGTCAGAGGTCTGGTGCACTAGCTATTGAAACACCATCTGTTTGCTGCATTTTCTGGTGTCATACTGGGGAAGAAGTAAATTTTATTGCTTCAATAATTTTTATTGCTTCTGGCATTGGAAAAATTGCAGTTGTGCCTGAGATCTTGCTGATTAAAATCAAATCCATTTTCCTCCTGGGAGCCTGTTTTAACTGAGTTCAATTTTGCATTCTTCAATCTATCTCCTCTCGTCAATGAAAAACAATTGTTGAAACAGCTTGCCTCTATATTCCATAGCTATTGACGTTATTGCTCCGGTTTGATCATTTCAGCCCATTTCCCAATGAGATAAATCAAATGTGACGAGGGGGGCTTTTTTTTTAAACGCACTTTCCTTTAGACTGTTGTCTAATGCATGTTGGTTTCATGGAATTTGGCCATTTTAAAATTTTTTTTAATCTCTTTTTTTAGAAACCATTTCGGTCCATGAAGATCCCAGGTATTAAATTAACCAACAGCATTGAGCGATTACTATTCTGTATTTTATATCGTTCACTTGACTCCATCCTGGAATGAAGGACTTGTCTTGTGAAGAAAGGTTGAACAGTTTGGGCCTTTTGCTGTTTGGAAGAACAGGCAGGGGTCTTACTGAAGCATTGAAGATCTTGAGTGGATTTGATAAGGCTGATTCTCAGAGGATCTTGTATGAGAGACTAGAATTAGGACTTGGCTCAAGAATAAGGTCTTGCTTTTAAGACTGAGATGAGAATTGTTGCTCAAGATTATTGGCCTGTTATTCCCTGAAAGCAGTGGAGGCTGAGTCATTGACTTTTCTCGAGGTTAAGTTAGATTTTTTTGCTGGAGATTTGAGTGATGGGTTATGGTGGTGGGTAAATAGGAATGTTGGGTGGTAACTGCGACTAGATCAGCCATAATCTCATTGAATGGCGTGAGTGGTCTAATCCTAGAGTCATTGTCATGCAGTATGGAAATAGACTGTTTGGTCCAACTTGTCTATGCTGACCAGATATCCTAAATTAATCTAGTCCTATTTGCCAGCACTTGGCCCATATTCCTCTAAACCCTTCCTATTCATATACACACCCAGGTGCCTTTTAAATGTTGTAATTGTACCAACCTCCACCACTTCCTCTGTCAGCTCATTGCATACACGCACCATCCTCTACATGACAAAGTTGACCCCGAGGTCTCTCTTCTTTTCATTTCTTTCCCCTATTCAACCTATGGCCTCTTGGTTTGGACTCCCCTTCTCTGGGTCAAAATGCTTTTGTCTATTTATCCTATCCATGCCCTTCATGGTTTTATAAACCTCTATATGTCACCCCTCAGCCTCCATCGAGGGGAAGAAAGCCCCAGCCTATTCAGCCACTCCCTATAACTTATCCTCTAGTCTTGGCAACATCCTTGTCATTGTGTTTCCTGCACCCTTTCAAGTTTCACAACATCCTTCCTATAGCAAGGTGACCAGAACTGAGGCAGCATTCTAAAATTAGCCTAACCAATGTCCTGTACAGCTGCAACATGACATCCCAATGTCTATACTCTGTATTCTGACCAATGAAGGCAAGTGTGTCAGATGCTCCCTTCACCCTACTCCTAAATTCTGTTTCCTATGGTTGACTTTACAAAGCATCCTGGATCAGTGTAGCAAAATAACCAACCTTGAAGTTTACATTCATCCGTAAGGCAATGCTACTTTGGTAGAGTCAGAATATGTACACTGCTGTCTATGATGTTTTAGCCAAAGCATTTGCAGTGAATTGTGCTGCCTTTTCCACCAGAGGATGTGGCTTTATGGATAAAAAAATTATGCTGTGGTATCCTATTGTACCACTGTTGTTAAACGATGGGGCAGGATGTCCCAAACTGTGGGTCATGACCCCCACTCTGGGTCACCAGCCAAATCTTTTGGGGTCACAATCTCCAAGGGAGTCATTGCTACGAAGCCCCTTTGGGTTGTGAGGACTTTTTTTTTCTCAATAGCAAGTGAGTCCACACCATCCTGTTAAAATTAGGAATCACTGCAGCTGGGAGAGCAAGCAGCAAGATTGTTAGCACAGTGGCTCAGTGATTAGCACTGATGTTTCTCAGCACCAGACACCCAGGTTCAATTCCACCCTCTGACTGTGTGGAGTTTGCATGTTCTCATTGTATTTGCATGGGTTTCTTCCCACAGTCCAAAGGTGTGTAGGTTAAGGGTGGATTGGCTATGCTCAATTGCCCATAGTGTCCAACGATGTGCAGGTAATGGGGATTAGCTATGGGAAAGGGGAGAGTTGTGGGAGTAGGGATGCTCTTTGAGGGTCGGTGCAGACTGAATGGCCTCTGTCTGCCCTGTAGGGATTTTGTGATTAATATACATAGGGCCTGGGACAGAGAGGTCTCTGGACAGACGCCAGGAACATTTATGGGAGCCTCTGGTCCCAGGGAGGAGCACTGCCAGAGCCTGTGATCTCTGGGCCTGAGAAAACCAGAAACATGAAGGATCTGATGGAACAATTTGTCCATCTTGCATATGTGACATTTTTTGTTTAGTCATAGTGACCGTTGGCTGTAGGACAGTAGGCTGCACTGACTGACAATAATATAAACAACAGTAACATAAATCTGGGGTTTTTGGTGGGATTCCATGATGCATCTGTCTCATTATAATGGAATGTGAGGAGGCCATTCAGCTCAGTGACTGTGTGCTAGACTTGCTCCTTTTGGAGATCAATCCAGGCAGTTTCCCCTCCACTCTAAATCCCATATCCCTGGAATTTTATTCTTTGTCTTTATCAAATTTACTTCTTTATATTTTGGAAGACTACTCGTGAATCTGTGCTGAAAATGTGTTGCTGGAAACTCGCAGCAGGTCAGGCAGCATCCAGGGAACAGGAGAATCGACGTTTCGGGCATAAGCCCTTCTTCAGGAAAATCGTGAATCTGTATCCACTACCCAAATGCTGCATTTCAAACCCTGGCCACACTCCGCATCTAGCTTGCTCCGTATTGTCTAAAGTCTTTAAAAATCACACAACACCAGGTTACAGACAAACAGGTTTATTTGGAAGCACTAGCTTTCAGAACACTGCTCTTTTGTCAGGTAGCTCGTGAGGAAAGATTTTTAGACACAGAATTTTATAGTAAAAGATCAGTGTCATGCAACTGATGTGATATATCGAACAAACCTAGACTGCTACTAAGTCTTTCATCTTTCAGCATGGGTTATAGATTTCGATTCATTAATATGTAAATCCCAGAATTTCTTACAAGTCACATTCCTGAGATGATAACTTAGCTTAAGGTTTTATTTTTAAAAAAAACTGGTAGTGCCTGCAATTCTTGCAAGTCTTTGTGCCGTAAGAATCTATCTCCTGAATGTAAAATCTACTTCTAAAGATGATTTGCAGCGGATTGATGGTCTGGGAAACCCAGAAGGTGGCAGGGGCTGGTTAAGTGGGTATTTAAGAAGCTGTACTGGACACTTTCTGCTACCAGTCGAAGCATAGACTGTAAGAGCAAGGAGACCGTGGCCTAACCAAAGTCTGAGACATACTGTGAGCAGTCTGATGTCTGCACTATATAGCAAGGATGGGATTGCACTGGAAAGATTACAAAGGAAATTCACCAGGATGTCCCCTGGGATGGGGCACTAGCCATGAAGAGAGGCTGGACAAGCTCGGGTTATCAGCTTTTTGGAGCAGAGGGGGCGGGGGACTGGATTAAGGTGCATAGTCAAAGTAGCTGTTTCCCATTGGTTGAAGGGTCAGTAATGAGGAGGCATGGTAATGCTGTGCTTAGCTGGTTAATGATTTTCCTGCTTCTTAGATGTTTCCTGACCTGCTGTGCTTTCCCTGCACCGCTGATGTATACTCTTGTTTCCAGCATCTGCAGTCCACACTTTTGCTTAGTTGGTTAATGAACCTGTTTAGCAAACATGAGATCCTGGATTCAAATCCTAGCCTGTACCTTTTTTAAGGTGTGATTGTAGTATTGCAGAAATATCACTGGGTTAGTGAACCAGAGGATCAGATTAATATGCTAGGGTATGGGCCCAAATCCCATGAGGGTATGGGCCCAAATCCCATGAGGGTAGGTGGTCAGAATTATTTGGTGCCCTTTTGAGGTGCATTCGCAGTGTCCCTGCCCCTGGACCAGGGAGCTGTGGGTTCAAGTCTGACCTGCTCCAGTGGTGTGTATTAACATCACTGAACAAGTTGATTTAGTAAAATAGGTTAAATCTTTTTTAAAAAATTAATAAGTCATAATTTTAATATGAAAGGCAGGCGGATTAGAGGAGATTTGAGGAAAATACTTTCACTCAGAGGGTGATGGGAGTCTGGAATGTGCTGCCTGGGAGGGGAAGTTGAGGGAGGATCCCTCACAATCTTTAAGTACTTGGAGGAGCTACTTGTAATGTCATAACATTTGAGGCTATAGGTAACGTGGGGATGTGAGACTTGTGTAGTTTTAGCATAGCTTTGGCTGTACAGAATTGATGGACTGAAGGATTTCTTCTGTACTGGATGATTCTGAGATTCTATGAAAGCAAATGTATGAGTGCAAAGCCTTGATCCTGATTTACGCTCAAAACTGCAGTCCTGGGAAGGACTTGAACCTTAGAACCCCATTCGGCCTATTGAGTCCACACTGACCCTCTGAAGAGCATCCCACCCAGAGCCATCTCTGTAACCCTGCATTTCCCATGGCTATTTCTCCAAGCCTACACATCTCTGAACACTGCAGGCAATTTCCCATGGCCAATTCACCTATCCTGCACACCTTTGGATTGTGGGAGGTAACCGGAGAAACCCACGCAGACACGGGGATAACGTGTGAACTTCACAAAGACAGTCACCTGAGGGTGGGATCGAACCTGGGTGCCTGGCAGCAATGCAAACCACTGAGTGCTGACCCTTGTAAACACTGAAAACAGCACCACTTGTAAACTCTTTTCTTGGCATCATTCTAACCTAACCTGTGTTTTTGTAATTTTAATGGTGGTGTCAATACTTGATTTTTATTTTTGAAAATTTCCATTCTTTCTTTATCTGCCAGTCAAGAAGTAAGTCCTGGATAAATTTTGCTCAGCATTGATCCTTGTTCAAACTTCCTGCTTAAGTGCATTTTTAAAAAAAAAGTTTGATTCCAAAACGTAATTTGTGAAACATCTTTTAAAACTCAGGGGATTGTCACTTTTTTAGTACTGGAGGTCTGCAACAGGTGGATACCGTGTATCATCCGTTTCTAGTGACTGGTTACACACAGTAAGTGTTTGCAATATGTAAACTGATGCCTTGTTTGTTCAATTATAACACCAGCAGCCCGAACCTAATTCAGTTGCAGTAACATCACCTTGCATGTAATCCAACCTTGAGATCGGTTAGTTATCCTCCAGTATCAGATCACTGTTACCAAGTAACACTGAGTGCTGAATTAATGCACTGTAAAATTTAGTAGATTCTTTTGTGGGACATTTTTTGCCGAATTTAAAAATAAGTCCATATACTCCAGCACAGGGATTGCTTGTGGGATAAACACTACATTACCTTCCAGGTTTGAAGTACTCAATTTTTTTTAAAAAAAAAGTTGCATTTACATAGAGCCGTTCACTACCTCAACCTCCCACCTGCTTTTGTAGTCAGTGGTCTTACAGGGGTCTTCAATTTATGAATATCTGACTTAGGAACACCCATACTTCTGTATGTGATCCCATACAGATGTGTATTTTTCAAAAACCTGTATGACCATTTCCTGTACTCGTGAACGGTTGCTTTATATTTGTGTTCAACTTGCAAACAAGCAGTCTTAAGAATGAAGGACCGAGCAGAACTTGTTTGCAATCTGAGATCTGCCTGTATCGTGGAACCACTTTGCACCCCTCAAATGGCAATGTATAACTTTATTTTGAAATTCAGCCCTGGGGCATGGGTGCCACTATCTGAGCCAGTATTTATTGCCTGCCCCTAGTTGCCCCAGAGAAGGTGAGGGTAAGCTGTCATTTGAACTATTTCAGTTCATTGTACTGTATGGACACCCACAATCATTGGTAATGACATGATAATGTATATGTGATGTTCTTTTGTGGATATATTGGCCAAGATATCAAAGCAAGTCCTGTACTCTTCAAAATAGTGCCTCTGAGGATGGAGAGGGCTTCAGTTTCCTGTTTTAATCAAGAGAGCGCACCTCCAACAGTGTTCACTACTCGTGCACTGAATTTATGAAGCAGGAATTATATAGCACAGAAATAGACCCTTTGGTCTAACCATGTTCCCAAACTAAACTAGTCCCACCTGCCTGCTTTGGCCCATATCCCTTGAAATCTTTCCTATTTATAATATTAAATGCATTTGATAGCTGTGCCTGCATCCACCACTTCTTCTGGTAGGTCATTCTGCAAACTAACCATTTCCTTTTTTAAAAAAAGGAAAATTGCCCTCCCTTTTTTTTTAAAAAAAATATTCTCCTCTCTCCTTTAAAAAATATGCCCTGAGGTTTGAACACTCCACCTTTTGAAAAGATCCATGCTATTCACCTCAAAATCATGAAGGCCATAGGCCTTTGTAAGGTCACCCCTTCCCTCAATCTCTTATGCTGCACTGAAAAAAAAGTCGCAGCCTCTTTTATTTTAACTCAACCCTCCGTTCCTGTCAACATCCTGGTAAATCTTTTCTGAACTGAAAATGTGTTGCTGGAAAAGCGCAGCAGGTCAGGCAGCATCCAAGGAACAGGAGAATCGACTTTTCGGGCATAAGCCCTTCTTCAGGAATGAGGAAAGTGTGTCCAGCAGGTTAAGATAAAAGGTAGGGAGGAGGGACTTGGGGGAGGGGCGTTGGAATTGCGATAGGTGGAGGGAGGTCAAGGTGAGGGTGATAGGCTGGAGAGGGGGTGGGGGTGGAGAGGTCAGGAAGAAGATTGCAGGTTAGGAAGGCGGTGCTGAGTTTGAGGGATTTGACTGAGACAAGGTGGGGGGAGGGGAACTGAGGAAACTGGAGACATCTTTTCTGAACCCTGTCCAATTTAATAATATCCTTCCTATGACAGGATGACTAGATGTGTACACAATACTTTGGAAGAGGCCTTACCAACATCCTGTATAACCACAACATTACATCCCAATTCTAATACTCAAAGGTCTGAGCAATGAAGGCAAGCATGCTGAATGCCTTCTAAACCACTGTCTACCTGTGATGCAACTTCCAAAGAATTAGATGCCCGAACACCTGGGTCTCTCTATTCTACGACACTACCCAGGGCCCTCCCATTACTGTATAAACTGCCCTTGTTTATTTTACCAAAATGCAATACCTCACATTTATCCAAGTTAAACTCCATCTGCCACTCCTCAGCTCACTGACTCCAGTGATCAAGATCTCTAATTGTGGATAACCTTCTTCACTGTCCACCTATGCCACCAATCCTGGTGTTATCCAGAAATTCATGAACCGTGCCTCCTAAATTTTCATCCAAATCATTTATTAAAATGTCAAAGCAGTGTACCATGTACTGATTGCTATGAAACACTGCTGGTCACTGGTCTCCAGTCTGAAAAACAACCCTCCACTATAACACCCTCTGTATCTTACTGTCAAGCCAATTTTATATTCAATTGGCAAGTTCTCTCTGAATCCCATGTGATCTAACTTTAACAATTAGCCTACCATGAGGAACCTTGTCAAAGATTTTACTGAAGTCCAAGTAAACAATGGCTACAGCTCTGCCCCCCCCCCCCCCCCCCCCCCCCCCCCCCCCAATGTTGGTTACTCCATTTTAAAAACTCAATCAAGTTTGTGACACACTTATTTTCCTCATACAAAACTATATTGCCTATCCCTAATCAATCCTTGCCTCTTCAAATACATAGAAATCCATCTTTCAGAATCCCTCCTCCAACCTGTCCACCACTGATGTCAGACTCGCACGTATCCCTACAGCCTTTCTTTAAATAAAAAGCCAACATTAGCCACTCGCTAGTCCTCTGGCACTTCACCAATAGTTATAGATGAAGCAAGTATTTCTTCTAGAGACCCTTCAGTTTCCTCCCTAACTTCCCACAATGTCCTGGGAAACACTTGACCAGGTCCTGGAGATTTATCCACCTTTTGCTTTCTAAGCCCTTCCAGCAATTCCTTTTCTGTAATCTGAACTGTGTTTTCAAAACATCAATATTTATTTCCCAGAGTTCTCTAGCCTCCATTTCTTTCTCCACAGTAAAAACCAACATGAAATATTCATTTAGTATCTCTCCCATCTCCTGGGTTCAATAGAGTTGAATCTGCAAGTATTGTATCCTATGGCAAGGGTTGTTTCAGAAGGGCTTACGCCTGAAACGTCAATGCTGCCTGACCTGCTGCGCTTTTCCAGCAACACATTTTTCAACTTGTTTCAGAAGAGACTGGCTTGATTTGCTTCAGGAGGAGCAGAATGGTTGGTCATTTCTGCCTTTGGTCACAATGTTACAAATTACCACTATACAGATTTTTTTTAAATTGTAGGTGTCTCCGTTTGGAAAAGGTAGTCCTTTTTGAGAGTTCCTTCAAAATCCAAACTTCATAATAAATTGCGACTGTCCGTTGCTGATGTCTTTCCCTGCCAATTTGTATATTTGTTAACCCCTGATTTATAGGAATTTAACACACAATGCTTTATGTTAACTGAAATGTTATGTCTGAAAGATCTTTTGTAAATCTGACTTAGTCTAATTTGTTTTTCAGTCAGCAGGCACACAGGCAAACCATTGTTTGTTCAGTAATGTAATCCTAGTGCTTAACATTTTTTGTAAACAAATGCAGCGATGTTACCAGCTTTGATTTCTTGAGTTGCAGCATGCACAGTCCGAAAAAGCTTGTTTCAAAGTTTGTATTAGAAGTGGCTGATTGTGTTCTCTGCTCCAGAACAGCAGTGCAGCCAACTCTGTATTTATAATGGTTCCAAATTTTGCACAAAGAATAACAACTGATCTGCTATTGCACACTGTCACTACACATGAAATCTAGCATCTATACATGTAGTTAAGCACACAGGTCAGAAGTTGCTATCTGCTGCTCCAATGTTGTACAAAGCACTAGCTTGCCAAGAGACTCTGAAGAAAAACCAGTTATTGCTCAATGACCACAGTGTAAACGGTTCTCAAAAAAACAAGCTGGGGTCGAAGTTTTTGGGATAACTTTTTTTTTAAATGGTTGAATCTTGTTTGTTATTGCATCTAGCACTGCAACATAACACCCTCCAAGTGTGGAGTCTCTCTTCTCCAGATATAAAAAAAAATTCTCCAGCAGTTAATGTCTCTTTTAACCCTAATTGGTGAAATGCAGACCTTGGATATTATTGTAATGTGTACTCCAGTCCAGTGGAAAGTGTATAATATCGCCACAAAAGGCACCATCTTTGGTACAAAGGTACATAGGTACGAAAACCTTGGGTATAAAGTCCTAAGACAAAGAAAGCTTAACTTATTAAGCACTGCCTTCATTGAATAAGTAATAAAAATATCTGGATGAAAGGGGAATCCAAAATGGGAATACAGGGTGCAAAACAGGCAAAGAAATTTAAAACCAAGAGGTGTCAGCTCTCACTGGGTCAGTGATCTCACTGGTATGGGTGAATAGTATCCACCTGGTGAGAGTTAGGATTCAAATAGAGTCTGAGCTTGTCTTTATGTAGAGTGCAAAATGGGATGCCAAGCAGGAAAGCATTAGTGGTCAATTCTATATGTAGCAAAAGGAATGGACAAGGGTGCATACGGGTGGAGCTGGATGTAGGAATTAATGCTACTGACCCTCTGAAATATGGAACTTGCTCAGCTAGAATCCTTTTTGTTCTGGATTCTGGTTGATCATTTTGAATGGGATGTATTGAACTTTTTTTTAAAACAAAAGTGATTCCACTCCCAGTGAGCGTAACCTGAGGTTGCTGTTTACATTGGACAGGATTCA
This sequence comes from Chiloscyllium plagiosum, assembly GCF_037043375.1. Lineage (NCBI taxonomy): Eukaryota > Metazoa > Chordata > Chondrichthyes > Orectolobiformes > Hemiscylliidae > Chiloscyllium > Chiloscyllium plagiosum. The sequence goes on from NW_028270168.1 coordinate 5,807,942, forward strand.
GTGAAACAATGATTCAGCATTTATTTCTGTTTTGAGCTTTAGGATGATTCTGGAATTCTACCTGGTGGATCTCCACCCCCTCAATACAGAATATTGAGTTTTCTGTATCTGAGGTTCATGTCTTAATTTATTTACAGTTATGGTTTGAAAGAAAAAAAAAGTCAGCTTAAGTTAATCATACGGCACAGAAACAGACTCTTTAATCTAACTCTTCCAGGTTTTCCTTTTGCCTGCGTTTGGTCCGTATCCCTCTGAACCTTTTCCTAATCATGTAACTGTCCCAATGTCTCTTAATGTTATAATTGTACCTGTCTATACCATTTCCTCTAGCAGCTCATCCCATCACACTATGTAGAAGGGAAAAACATTGATTCTTGGGTCCCTTGTTTAACTTTTGAGATACCATGCCAGAGAAGGCTCTTGTCTACTACTGACCAGTATGAAACTCTCTGACCAAAAGGTCTTCCAGACCATTGATCCTGGGAGGTTTGTGCTAAAATTAAGCTGCTCCCTTGGGGGCATTGAGCAAGGTTGACAAATTTTGCCCAGTGAAAATTTTAATTGTTTTTTTTTGAAAGGTCAACCTAATTCTGTCCCTTGGATCATTGTCCTCCCTGGCCCCTGATTTATGGAAAGAAGAATTGGGAATGGAAGCCAATTGGTCAATATGTAAACAGCTCCCTGGAAGCTAACCAGTGCAGTGGATCTCCTATTGTCATAAACCTGGGAAACGTGTTTAGCCCCCATCTCCATATCTTGACAAGGGGCATATGAAATATTCACTGCCAATTCCTGAACCATTTTTCCCTTTCTATACAAGACTACAGGTCAAGTGCTAGAATTGTGATTAGAATAGTTAGGTGGTTGTTTGTGAGCAGTGCAGACATGATATGCGAAAGGGCCTTTTTCTGTGCTGCAGATCTGACTCCTATAGTTCTTGCAGTAATTTTTTTTTAAGCTCCAAATACATTTTCTGTTCAAAGAAACTCTGGTCTGGCAGCTTGGAGAGAAAACAGTTAACATTTCAATTCTAGTGCCCCTACTTCAGAAGGGTTCTTGCATTTCTTTTTCATTTTGAAAAGTAGCTGTAATTACTATTTTGGAATAACCACTACTCTGAATTTATATGTGTTGGAAGGAGCATCTCTTAAATCTGTACACCCCAGGAAAGTACCAAAACTGGACTCTTCTTTCTTTTTCTTTTCAGAAATCTTTTGTGTTGCAAAGACATCTGAAAATCTCACTGACTGCACTACACATGACGAAGTTTCAATGTGTGAAGGTACGAGAAATGATTTGACTTTGTAACTGCCTGACTCATGGCTTGCTGTTCCCAAAATGTGAATTGCTCACTGCCTCCTGTCAGCAGAATGTAACGCTGCTGCTGTTGTGCTAATTCTCTCTGACATGTTTCTCCCCATTACGTCAGTGTTCCGGATTTGAGACCGACCTTGTAACTAATTCTATAAAGAAAGTGTACTTGTGCTTTGTTTAGAGAACCTGAAAATCATCCCTTTACGTTGTAATGCGCAACGTTCAAAATGCTCAACTAGAAGGAAGCAATTATTTTAGTCCCAGGGAGCTCAACCTGTCAGATTGCTGTCTAATTCTATTTGTGTGAATCCTGACTAATAATTCAGTATTGCTTCCATTTTGAACTTATGGATGATCCTGGAATTTTAACTGTAGGTATTACACCTGTTCTTCAAAGAAAAAGAACATTTTAGTTTTCTGTACCTTGGGTTCACAGGTTGATTTGTTTCCAGTTCAAAATTGTTTGAAAGTTGGCTTTTGTTTTGTATGTTTGCTTTGGACCAGTCTCTCAAATAATGTCCTGTCTATCTGACTGGGGGACAGGCTTTGGAGTTAGATTCCATCAGGGGACACAGAACCAGCACAGGACTACTTGAAGAACATTGTGTGATTTGGATTCATCAGTAGTTGCCTGTGTTGAGTGATTCTGCCCTAGAATGGCTGGATGCAGTGAAATGCTGTGGAATTGCTTCTGGGGGTTGGAGTTGGAAAGCAGCCATGCTTTCTGCAGAACAATCTCTGTTGTGTTTACTAGACTGGAAGACTGTGTTGTACAGTGGGAGCTCCACACTGTCTCAGTGGGGGGATTCCTGATGTCTTGTTTTGGTGATATGGTGATCCCAGCGTATGGTTGTGGAATATTGTTTGATTTTCAACTTTGCTCCTTGTGTCACTGTATCCTGCCAATAGATTTGTGAGCAAGTTTTTTGTGATGTTGAAACATTACTCCCCACTTCACTCCCACCTTGATCCTTGGAGGAAAGAATTCTAAAGACACAACTTTCTGGTTGACAAAATGCTTCCTGCTCCAGTCTTAAATTGGAGGCTGTTCTTTTGAAACTACTTTTTTGATTTAAAATTGGGGTTTGAGTGTTGCTGGCCAGCATTTATTGCCCATCCCTAGTTTCCCATGAGAAGGTGATGATAAGCTCTATCCTTGAACTGCTATAGATTGACGCACAATGGGAAGGGGATTTCAGGACTTTGACCCAGTGACAGTGAAGGGAGAGCAATATATTTCCAAGTCAGGATGGTGAGTGGCTTGGAGGGGAACTTGCAGGGGGAGGTGTTTTCATGTATCTGCTGCCCTTGTCTTTCTAGATGGAAGTGGCTGTTTGTATACAATTCTCTCAACCTATCTATATTCCTTTGCAACCTCTGTATTCTCTCCTCAACTTGCCTTCATACTTATCTTTTGTACGTTTGACACATTTGGCGACAGGGCAGTCAACCCCTTCATCCAAGTTTGCAATATAGATTGTAAATAGATGCTCACTACACTGATCCCTACATTATCCCATTAAGTTAAGGCTTGTTAATCTGAAGATGGCCAATGATCCTGACCTTCTGTTTCCCCTTAGTTAGTAAACCATCTTCATGAATCTCTTGCCTTGACGCCACCAACTCTCATTATGTATTTAACTTTCTCTGTGACTTATTTTCAAATGCTCTTTAGAAATCCCAAATACAGTACATCTTCTGGTTCCCCTTATCCATCCTGTTTGCTACATCCTCAAGCTCCAATAAATTAGTCCAGCGTGATTTCTCTTTCACGAAACCATGTTGACTCTTAATGCCCTGCTATTACCTCAGCAGTGGATTCCAGCATTTGTCCAAAAACACATGTTAGACTGGTTTCTTGATTCTGTCTCCGTCCCTTCCTCTTTTGTTGTACGTAGTTTGACTCCTTCCTATCAGAAAGAAGTTGTGAAACTTGAAAGGGTTCAGAAAAGATTTACAAGGATGTTGCCAGGGTTGGAGGATCTGAGCTACAGGGAGAGGCTGAACAAGCTAGGGCTGTTTTCCCTGCAGTGTCGGAGGCTGATGAGTGACCTTAGAGGTTTACAAAATTGAGGGGCATGCATAGGATCAATAGGCAAAGTCTTTTCCCTGGGGTCAAGGAGTCCAGAACTAGAGGGCAAAGATATGAGACCTAAGGGGCAACTTTTTCAGAGGGTGGTACATGTATGGAATGAGCTGCCAGAGAAAGTGGTGGAGGCTGGTACAATTGCAACATTTAAGAGGCATTTGGTTGGGTATATGAATAGGAAGGTTTTGGAGGGATATGGGCCGGGTGCTGGCAGTGGGACTAGATTGGGTTGGGATATCTGGTCGGCATGGATGGATTGGACAGAAGGGTCTGTTTCCATGCTGAACATCTCTATGACTCTATTTTGGCAGGTCCAACAATTGCATCCAGCATCTCTGCAGGAATCCTAAAACATAGGGAGCCTCTGTCAAAGAGACTGCAGAGTTTTTGGTTCTGTTAGATTTCCCAGGACCTTTTTCCTCCCTCACTTGTTTGCCCTTTTCATTTTCTACTATTCTAGAAATGATTCAGTGAGACCAATACAAAGTGCTTTCTCTCAATTTTGCCATTGTTTCTAATTATTGTTCCCAGGCTCTTCTCATCGCATGGCACCAAATGTCTTTACTTCTAGTATCACAGACAATGAGAGTAAGCTATATTCTTTTCTAATTTACTCATTCATAGCGGCAAATACTTTTTCTTTCCATTTGATATAACCCATAAATCTTTCAGCACTAGGAATTACTTAATGGCCAATGTTTTAGGAATGGAGCAATTGGTTGGCCTTCCTCACACCCTCCCTGCAGTCCAGGAGGTGTTGGTTATAGAAGGATAAGATTAATTACGTTGCAGGAGGATGCCATTTAGTGCCTCTAGCTTCTGCAGTTAATTATTCCACTCTCCTGCCTCTTTTTCCATTAGACTGCAAATTGCTTTCCTTCACTGAGGTATAGATAAGGTGAATGGGCATATGTCAAGGGTGAAAGATTTCCAGACTATGGGGATTATTTTTAAAGTAAGAGGAGAAAGGCATGAAAGGCATTATTTTTTTCTTAGAAAAGTGTTTGTGTATGGAATGAACTTCCAGAGGAAGTGGTGGATGCAGATATAGTTACAACGTTTGAGACATTTGGCTAAATATGTGAATAGGAAAGGTTCGGAGGGATCTGGCCCAGGAACAGGCAGGTGGGAGTAATTTAGTTTGGGATTAGGGTCAGCATGAACTGGTTGGACCGAAGATTGAGTGTCAGATCCTATTTATCCAAATCCCTTTTAAAAGCAACAATTGAATCTGTCTAATGGTCATCTGTGTATTCCATATTCAAACCACACACAGATTTATTTTTTAATGTACAATTTTTCATGTTCCTCTTTTTTTAATCCTTTTGTCAGTTGCTCTAAGTATGTTTCCTCAGGTTCTAGGTCCTTCAGCCAATAGAAACCATTTCTATCTACTGTTCAGATTGTATTTTAAACAGCGATGTGGGGTTTATTGGTTTGGTTGAATTGTTGATATTTACAAATATTTTCACAAGGTACTTAAGACGTGCCTGTCTTCAAAGGCTAAGGATGAAGCAATTATCAGGTGATCACTGACATCACTGTGATGGCCCACATCGACACTAATGACATAAGAAAAGGGATGGGGATTTAAGGCAGAAATTCACAGAGCGAGGGTGGAAGCTTAGAGCTAGAACAAACAGTTGTTATCTCTGGTTTGTTACCTTTGCCACATCCTAGCAAGGCGTGGAATAGCGATTTAGAGAGCAGTTGAACATCTGGTTACAGGGATGGTGCAGGAGGGAGGGATTGATACCTGGATAATTGAGGCTCATTCTGAGGTAGGTAGGAACTCTACAAACAGGATGGTCTACACCTGAACTAGAGGGTTACCAGTCTCCAGGGGGAGAAATTTGCTAATGTTCTTCAGGTTGGTTTAAACTAATTCAGCAGGGGGATGACAACCTGGATTGTAGTTAGAGTATATAGGCGGTTGAGAGTATAGAGGTCAGAAATAAGTTTTCAGGGTCGCAAGTAGGCACCGGTATGCAAGAAGTTGATTCGAAGGGTGTCTACTTCAATGCAATGAGAATCCAGAATAAGGTGGGTGAACTTGCAGCATGGGTTGGTACCTGGGACTTCAATGTTGTGGCCATTTCGGAGACATGGGTGGAGCAGGGACAGGAATGGTTGTTGGACGTTTCTGGATTTAGATGTTTCAGTAAGAACAGAGAAGATGGTAAGAGTGGGGGAGGTGTGGTTAGAAACAGGAAAGGAGAGGTCAAACTTCTATAGGCCTCTGAATAACTCCAGAGATGTAGAGAGTAAGATAGCAAAGATGATCCTGGATAGGAGTGAGAGTAACAAGGAGTTGTTATGGGGCCTTTTCCAGTCAATATTTTGAAAGTTAATACTATAGTTCCAATACTTTAGATGGGTCAGTTCCAATGTGTGCAGGAAGGTTTCCTGGCCCAGTATGCAGACAGACTGATAAGAGGCGAGGCCATATTGGGATTTGGTATTGGGTAATGAACCAGGCCAGGTTTTCGATTTAGAGATAGGTGAGCACTTTGGTAATAGTGACCACAAGTTGGCTATGTTTACTTAAGCAATGGAAAGGGATAGGTATTTACCATCAGGACAAGAGTTATAGGTGGGGGAAAGGCAATTGATAGGATTCGGCAAGATTTAGCATGCATAGGATGGGAAGGAAACTGCAGGGGATGGGCATAATTAAAATGTGGAGCTTATTCAAGGAACACTACTGTGTGTCTTTGATAAGTATGTACCTGTCGAGCAAGGAGGAAGTGTTTGAGGGAACAGTCTTTTACTAAAGAATTAGACTCTTTGTCAAGAGGAAGAAGGCATATGTTAAGATGAGATGTGAAAGCTCAGTTAGGGCACTTGAGAGTTACTAATTAACCAGAAAGACTTAAAGAGGGAGCTAAGAAGAGCCAGGAGAGGACATGAGAAGTTGTGGCAGGTAGGATCAAGGAAACCCTAAAGCTTTCTATAGGTATATCAGGAATAAAAGCATGACTAGAGTAAGATTAGGGCTAATCAAAGACAGTAATGGGAAGTTGTGCGTGGAATCTGCAGAAATAGAGGAAGCACTAAATATTTTTCGTCAGTATTCACACTGAAAAAAGACAATGTTGTCAAGAAGAATACTGAGATACAGGCTACTAGACTAGACAGGATTAAGGTTCACAAGGAGGAGGTGTTAGCAATTCTGGGAAGTGTGAAAATAGGTAAGTCCCCAGGGCCAGATGGGATTTATTCTAGGATTCTCTGAGAAGCTAGATAGGAGATTGCAGAGCCTTTGGCTTTGATCATTGTGTTGTCATTGTCTACAGGAATAGTGCCAGAAGACTGGAGGATAGCAAATGTAGTCCACTTCTTCAAGAAGGGGAGTAGAGGCAACCCTGGTAATTATAGACCAGTGAGCCTTCCTTTGGTTGTGAGTAAACAGTTGGAAAATGTTATTAAAGATAGGTAGGATTTGTAATAATCTCAAGAGGAATACGTTGATTAGGAATAGTCAACAAGGTTTTGTGAAGGGTAGGATGTGCCTCCTAAACCTTACTGAGTTCTTTTGAGATGGTGGCCAAACAGGTGGATGAGAGTAAAGTGGTTGATGTGGTGCATATTGATTTCAGTAAGACCTTTTTCATAAGGTTTCCCCCCAGTAGGTGTTGCACAAGATACGGAGGCATGGGGTTGAGGGTGATTTAACAGTTTGTATCAGAAATTGGCTAGCTGAAAGAAGACAGGATGGTTCATGGGAAATGATCATCCTGGAGTTCAGTTATTAGTGGTGTCCCACAAAGATCTGTTTTGGAGCCACTGCTGTTGGTCATTTTTATAAATGACCTAGATGAGGGCACAGAAGGATGTGTTGGTAAATTTGCAGATGATACAAAGTTTGATAGAATTGCGGATAGTGCTGAAGGATGTTGTAGGTTTCAGAGGGACATAGATAAGCTGCAGAGCTGGGCTGAGCGGTGGCAAATGGAATTTAATGTGGAAACGTGAGAGGTGTTCACTTTGAAAGGAGCAACAGGAACACCCATACTGGATTAGTGGTAAGATTCTTGGTAGTGCAGATGAGCAGAGAGATCTGTGTCCATGTACCTAGATCCCTGAAAGTTGCCACCAAGGCTGATAGGCTTGTTAAGAAGGCATACAATGTGTTAGCTTTTATTGGTAGAGGGCTTAAGTTTCAGAGCCATGAGGTCATTTTGCAGCTGTACAAAGCTCTGGGATGGCTGCAGTTCTGGTCACTGCATTATAGGAAGGATGTGGAAGCCTCGGAAAGGGTTCAGAAGAGATTTACTAGGGTGTTGCCTAGTATGGTAAGAAGGTCTTATGAGGAAAGGCTGAGGGACTTGAGCTGCTTTCGTTAAAGACATGAAAGTTGAGAGAGAACCTAATTGAGACATAAGATAACCAGAGGCTTAGACAGGGTTTACGGTGAGAGCTTTTTTTCCTTGAATGGTGACGGCCAGCACAAGGGAGCAAAGCCTTAAATTGAGGGGTGATAGATGTAGGACAAATGTCTGAGGTAGCTTCTTTACTCAGTAGTGGGAGTGTGGAACATCCTGCCTGCAACCGTAGTAGTCTCACCAACTTTATGGGCATTTAAATGACCATTGGATGAACATATGGATGAAAATGGCATTGTGTAGATTTAGATGGGCTTCAGATTGGTTCCACAGGTCAATGCAACATTGAGGGCTAAAGGGCCTGTACTGCACTGTATTGTCCTATGATGCACATAAGATGTGGGCTGAGTGACCTGCTGTTCTATCAAATCTACTCCCCCATTCAGTAAGATCATGGCTGATCTGTTAATCCTCAACTCCACTTTTCCTGTCTTTCCCTAAAACTCTTTAATCCTTTCCTGATTAAAAATGTCTCCATCTTGAATATACTTTAATGACTCCGCTTCTTTCTGTGGTGAAGAACTCCACAGACTCACTACCTTGTGAAAGAAGTTGTTCCTTGTCTGTTTATAAATGTGCAACCCGTTATTCTGAGAGTAAGTCTTCCTGTCTTAGACTCCCCACACGGGGAAATCAATAATCTCTCCACATAGTCATAGATGTACAACATGGAAACAACTTCGGTCCAACCTATCCATGCCGACCAGATATCTCAACCCAATCTAGTCCCACCTGCCAGCACCCGACCCATATCCCTCCAAACCTTTTCCTATTCGTATACCCATCCAGATGCCTTTTAAATGTTGCAATTGTACTAGCCTCCATCATTTCCTCTGGCAGCTCCTTCCATACATGTCCTATCATCTAAGTCCTCTAAGAATCCTTTTTCAATAAAAGTCACCCTTGCATCTGAAAAAGGATCAGAATGCTCTTGTACTACAATAACTCAAAATGGCTTCATTTTCAGAAAACGTTTTTGTACAGTTGTCTTTTTAGTAAATGTTCCTAAAAGGATTAGCTGGTCATCTCTTTTATTGATGCTGTGAAGTCTGAGTGAATGGTTCGCCAACAATGGAATGGTGTTAGAATGTTGGCTTTCTGAGATGATGAAATAAGTCAGTGACACGCCACCGATTACACCTCCACATTGAGTTACACTCAGTCGGAATAGTTTATAATGGTGAGGAAATAAAAAGAAGAGGATTTTGCAAGAGGTGGACTAGATGGTGCAAAAATGTTAGTGTTTTTTTTATTTTAGTTCAGCTTGTGTAACTAATCAAAACTTTTTTGAAAGCAGGAATAATTGGTAGAGGCATGCTCCTTCAAGGAAATGTGATTTCAACTTAAAATCAGTTTGAAATAAGCCTGTAAATATAACTGTTCTGTCTCCTCAGCTCTATCTTTCCTTGCTACTCCTCCTATCTTCAATGCCTCTAATGCTGTGACTACCTTCATTTCTACAGGTAAAATGAAAGCAATTATTCACTAAAACACACACACTCTGTGGGATCAACTACAGTATTAGATGGTTTCCTTCAAAGTTTAATTTTGATGGTTGCAACTGTGTTTTTCAGTCCTTGAACTCTTGTACCACACATTTTAACACTGAAGGACTGAGTTTTGAATTCCATTATCTATCAGTTCTGCTCATGTCCATAGGATAAGTATTGAGTGCAGATTTCGGGCTGTACAGTGCAGTCTGTTTGTGTGAAGTAGTAAAACTCTAATGCAACAGCATGCAACTTCACAGTTTGCTGTGAGAACTTGTTCCATGAAGTGTGTGTGTGTGTGTGTGTGTGTGTCCACATCCCAATGACAGATTCTGCAAAGGAGACCTGCAGTTAAGATGAGGGGAAAGTTGAAAACAGATGAGGGGCTCATTTCCTACGTGAGGAGTGGTAGGAGTCTGGAACATGCTGCTAGGGGTGGTGATGAAGGCAGATACAATCAGGGCATTTAAGAGACTTTTAGATAAGCACATGATTATTGCAAGGAATGGAGGGATATTGACTGAGGGCAGGCAGAAGGGATTAGTTTAATTTGTCATGTTTGGCACAACATTGTGGGCTAAAGAGCCTGTTCCTGTTCTGTTCTATGTCTTCGATGCAGTGCTCGTGTGTGGGAGGGTTTTAAAGTATTCATGGCAAGGGCTTCAAGAATTTTTCATATTGGAGCTGAAATACATTCTTGATCCCAAACTCCATACACTGAGATAATTGATTAACAAAATAATAGAGATGATAACGCTCTGGTCACAAACTGGTTCCAATAAACTGCAATGTGTTTTGAACTTGGGTGAGGAGAGGTATCAACCTCAGTCAAAGACTTGACTAAATTTTCTGTTTCTCTCTGCTCTCTGAATCCATTTCAATGTGCTTGGTTGTATTGTAAGAGCAGTGAAAGTTTCTTTTTTCTTCCTTAAAATTGGTAGCCAGTTTCTGTATGGTGTACTGGTTCATCGTTGGCTGTGGGGAGGGGGGAGATCCATTAACTGGACTGCCCCTTTGCAATGCAGTGTGATTCCAATGGCACAGGTTCAACTCCTATACCAGCTGAACTTAGTGAACATCATGTCTTCTCAACATTACCCTCACCTGTGTTTCCCCCCCCTGTCCGAGTGGGACTATAGTGACTTTACCTCTTGATCAGCTGGATTATTAGTATGAACCGATTATATTCTATTTCATCTGCCCTCCAGTTGAATCCCGCACTTCTCTAACCTGTTAATGTTTGGAATCATTTTTGTATTTGATTATTGGGCGCTGCAGAATGTGAGAGCTGGTGATTTATCAATCCCCTCTTAGGCAGCAGTGGCTCAATATTTCATACTGTGTCCCGTAAACATCGTTAGGATCACGTGGTCTGAGTGATGGACTTCATCTGCCCCAGAGATATTTTACGTCAGATCAAAATCAGGGAATTATTTGAAGAATTGTAGTGCCATTTTTATTCTATTCCTTTTGCGTCCACCATGTACATCAATGATTCTCTAGTTTTTCAACAAAATAGCTGGGTTAAAGGTGTACGCACCTTTTTTCAATCGTGAAAATAGAAATGTGTATTAATAATTGAGATTTAATTTTAACATTAATCAGACTTTTTTACTTTTTCTCTTCCTGCTGCATTAACAGCTGCCACTACTGCTAAAGAAGCTTCATCCACTGCAGGTACAGTATATTCACTAACAGTGATATGTTCTGCTTATTGACAATAGGAGGTACTTTGCATGATGTATGACTAACTCTCCACTGGAAACACTAGCTTGCTTTTTGCATTTTTGTTTTGTGCTGTAAACGTATTATTGAACTGTTTTTCATCAGGATAGATATTTTAACTTTTGAGGAATTGTAATCCTTTCACTTCATCCTATTGCTGGATGCACAGTTGGGAGAAGTTGACCTTTCATCTTGTTGATGGGTGAAAACAGACTGCATAAAAAGTGTTTGCATTGTCTTTGTAAAAGTCAAGTATTATTGTTCATTTTTTAGGAAAAATGCTTGTTTAAATTTTCACCATTCAGATGCAAATGTAATAGCTGGATGGAATAGCATCCCCTCAACCTGTAAATGGTTATGCTGCTCAAAGCTGCAAATTTCATAAAGGGTTTTTTGCCTTTAGAATGGACGAGCCTTTTACTTTTAAAATTAGACTGAAATTAACCTCTTCTTCTTTCCATGGTGTTAACCATCTGCTAATCAATAGTTTATGGACAATTTAAACTAATTGTGAAGTTGTGTAGTCAAATCCAGGTTTTGCTTCTCTGGGGATGGAAAGAAAGGGCTTCTATCACCAATTAGGACAGCTTTTGTAATTTTAATGCAGGTATATTTCCCAATGCATTGCATGTTGGATAAAATAGTATCGTTCATTTCATGTTCTCGTGGAGAATACCAGAAACCTCACAAACTTTTTAAATGAGCCAGGTGCAGGTTCTTTCTTTGCCGCGCCCCCCCCCCCTAAACATTCTGTAATCCAGGTTTGATTCAAATTTTAGAGGCAAATGGTCTGAGGTATTCAGGATAGAATTTTGCTTTAAGATATTCAAGGGTTTTAATAAATTCTAGCTTTTCAGCCTCCAATCTCAGTTCATCCTGCCAACTGTAGCTGTTGTACACGAAGGTCCTTGCCTTCTAACATCTCCTCTCCCCTGAGGTGTGGTGATCCTCTGGTTAAACCACCACTGGTCACCCCTCTCTATTGAGAGCAGCCCTCTCTCTCGTGGCTATTGCAGCAGTTGCACAATTGAGTATGTTTTCTGAGGAAAGGTCACTGGACCTGAAACATCAATGCCTTCTCTCCACAGATGCTGCCAGACCTGCTGACCTTTTCTAGCAATATCTGATTTCCAGCATCTGCAGTTCGTTCTTTTTCTTGAATGTAATCTTCTAATCTATTCTGCAGAATAGGTAGTGACCATGCTCTTTAATGCAAACTGGATGCTGAATTGTGGAACTTGACACTAAGTCTTTACTCAAATCTATTTCTAGTTGACACTTTTAATCTCGAAGGCAGGTTTTTACAAAATTCACACGTGCTGTATAGACTGTTGTTAGATGTTTTGAGAAATGTTGCTTTTATCCCCGATGTTTTGCTTTTGGAAATCCTTCTTTACATTAGCCTTCATCCTTTTTTCCCCTTTTTTTTAAATTATATTGTCTTTTAATATGCATTTTTCATATTAAAAATGAGCCTGCAGGAGGTGATAAAGACTGGAGGAGAGTGGCTCTGTGTTGGTTTCTGTTGTAAATACTGGAAGCAGCCTTGGGCAATCCATCTCTCCACTGATTTAATTTAATTAACTAAACTTGTTGGAACCCATACCTGACTAGTTATTTACTTGCTTTATTGTTATGTGGGAGTACTGTTAGGAAAAGGGTTTAGTTCAGGGGTGAACACTGGGAAATTTTTTCAGATGCATGCTTTTGTGTAACATCTATTTAATAATATTGATAGGAAGGAATGATTTGAGTTTTTGTTTTTGTTCATGCACAAAATTAATTTAACTTGTAAACCTGACCAAGATGACTCTGATCTACTGTACTGAGAAAAGACACTCTGCATGGATTCACTGGAAGGGTAGCCATGTTCAAAATGCTTTTGTTATATACCTGTCCAGACTGTACCTCTGTAATCTGGCAAACTTGGAGCCAGGGCTTTCCCGGAGCAGGGAATTGCCAGAAGGGTACCTGTCCCTGAACTCAGCTATCTGCTCCACTCTCACTCGACGTCTCGGGAAAAGAGGTTCATTTGCATAATCAATTGCTCACTCCTTCAATACAATACTGTGACATGTGAATTGAGAGGTTCTTGTATAAGGCAATGATCAACTCTAAATGAGCAATGTGTATTACATTGGCTCCAGCCATCCTACTGATAACCCACATGCAGGTGTTGTGAGACATGACAGGGAGCTCCATTGTTTCCAATGGAGCAGGTGTATGTGTAACAGCTTGCTAAGATCCTAGTAGTTATGCTGGAACAAACCTATTACTGCTGTCATGCAACAAGTCCTCTTTTTATCTAAGAACAGTGTCTCTTCTGTAGATGCTAGACAGTGGTGTACCATTAATCACTAAGTGGACCCAGGAGCTTTGACAAAGGGTCAGTTAGATTTGAAACATCGGCCCTTTTCTCTCCTTACAGATGCTGCCAGACTTGCTGAGATTTTCCAGCATTTTCTCTTTTTGGGTTCCAGGACCCAGGAGGATTGGTCACTGTGAAATACCTCATGGTGATATTCTGGTGGAGATGACCAGGGATGGGGGAAGAGACTGCAGGAGCTTCAATTGGGTGAACTGTTTGTGGAGCTCTATTGTGTTTTTTTTTAAAAAGTGGATGTTTTCCTTTCATTACAGAATCTGATATCACCACTGAAATTCCAACAACGACTCCCGTGTATTCACCTTCCAGCTTTGACCCAGCCAGTTTCATTGGAGGCATTGTCTTGGTTCTGGGAGCTGAGGCAGCATTTTTCTTTGCAGTCAAGTTCTTCAAGGCACGAGATGGAACCTACCAAACTCTGTAAGCACTAACCTGCCTTCTGAATGTGGCATGCTGATCATTGTTGTCTTGCTGTGGGCTTTATTTTACCCCCAACCCCTTGTTTGCCATTTCTTCCAATGTTCATGTTGCATGTGCCCCCTCCTGCATGCTTTGTTTGCTGTTGGCTAAAGCTTTAACGTTGTCACTTGTCTTCTGTTCAAACGTATTGAATCACTCATTAGGTGCAGAAAAGAGCAGGTAAATGGCTGTTATAAATAGGCTTACAGTCGGTGTCAGAAAAAATAGTGCAGCTGTTAAATTTTTGTATATTGGAAGTTTTTTTTCCTCCTGAAGAATCCCTTCTACTTGACCTATGCTCCGTATTCTTTTTAAACAGCAAGAAAGTTTTAATATTTTATAATCTTTGGTGAGAATTCAGGATAAAGCTCTCTTGGAATTGATCAGAACAATTGGAGATGCCTAAAAGTGAGTGGGACATGAGGAATTAATCCTTTACCTTCAAATTTTATGTTCGGAAAACTGTTTTTATACACCAGGCCAAACTGGGAGAGGAGATAGAATAAGAGATCAGGGTTTGGAAGGTATAGAATTTAAGTCAACCAAAAAAAATGTAGATGACTAATTTTAAATGTGAAACCAATGCAGTTGTGAAGTGTTAACTCTCCACTCGGGTTTCGGTGGGTAATGACGTTTTAGTAAACACAGCACAACCTCTTCATTTGCAAGAGAAATCTCTGACACAACAGGACAACTGCAGGTATTTGTGTTCCAAAGATCTGAAACAAAAATAGCAATTGCTGGAGAAACTCAGGTCTGGCAGCATCTGTGGAGAGAGAAACAGGGTGAATGTTTCAAATCCAGGAAATGACCCTGATTAAGGGACACTGGACTCAATCAAAATCAGCACCGCTTTAAAGAAAGAATTTGGAATGAGCACTTGAAAGATCCTTTCGTGAATGCAGTGTAGTGGGGTCCCTCTGGAATTTGGAAAGAAGTGAAATAGAACTGCTGTGATGAGACTGGAGGGTCATATTGAATTGAGGCGTTGCAATGTACTAAAAGCCCTTCGTTATTATCTGGTGTCGTGGGTCCTTCTAATGCAGTCTTAAGAATCTGATCAGCACAAGTGGCTTCTACCATCCATTTCCATAGCTTTAGATTGATATCTAGATAGTCTAATTAATAAACTAGAGTCAAGGATGTGGTGCTGGAAAAGCACAGCAGGTCAGGTAGCATCTGAGGAGCCGGAGAGTCGATGTTTCGGGTAAGAGCCCTTCATCATGAAGGGCATCAGGGTATTCCTGATGAAGGGCTTATGCCCGAAACATCGATTCTCTTGTTCCTCAGATGCTGTCTGACCTGCTGTGCTTTTCCAGCACCCCATTCTTGACTCTGATCTCCAGCAGCTGCAGTCCTCCTCACTTTCGCCTCCTGATTAATAAACTAGTTAAACCGTGTTATCTCGCAGTTCCCTAATGTGCAGTATTGCTTCTGTGCACCATGTTATGCCTTGGGTTTATGCATTCAATCCAAAAAATCTTCAGTGCAAAGATAATTGCAACAAAAAACAGTCGGCTAAGATTGAGTTTGCACCTGCACTGCTAAATCTTGAGTATTGCTCACCACTTTGTTTTGACTGGGAGACTGTCAGGAGCCTGTGGGTTTGAACAACTCTGGCTACTTTAATTGAAAGTTGTCTTCACCTGTGTACCTTCTTGCATGTTGTTTGTGTGGTTTGCTCCCCTCATTCTGAAGACCATTGCCAAACGTGTGGAATTCTGTCATTTGCCAGCTAGTTACCTGTTGAATTGTTTTGTGTGTGAGTGAGATGGTGCTCATAATCTAATTATGGGCAGCATCAGAACTGAGACTAATCTTGGCCAGGTTCAAGAAATACTTAATAGCTTTGCGAGTTCCAACTTGCTAGTATTTGGTTCCAATCTGCCAGAGTCATTCAAAAAACCGAAAGAACTGCGGATGCTGGATATTGGAAACAAAAACAGAAATAGCTGGAAGAGCTCAGCAGGTCTTGTAGCATCTGTGGAGAGATATCAAAGTTAACATTTCAGGTTGTGACCCTTCCTCCGATCTCCTGTTAAAAGGAAACCCAACTTTTTCCTAGTTATGCAGAAGATAATGGGTCAGAAGTAAAGGATAGGTGGACAGAGAGTTGTTCAGCCACTTCCTTAGATATATGCTCTTGGACCACAGGTTAAAAGTGGCCATTTACACTTGGAACTCCTTTTTAATGGTTTGTCCAAGACTCCAATAATGATCACTGGCTTTTGGCTCCCACATGGTATTAGGAGGTGATCATTCCACTTTGGCTGATTTCTAGCCCAACCCCAATTATTCCACTCTTTCCCCCAACCCCCACCACTTTTTTATTTTATTTGCTCAAAACCCCTTGATAACTTTCCCTGACAAAATTTGTTTTTAAAAATGTGTTCTTCTATTTTTAAATTCCATGGGAGTGGAGTGGGAGGAACACATGCATAGGGTGATGTGGGCTTTTATTTTTATTTTAATGCTTAAAAGCTTGCTGCCTGACTGCCATTTCAATGGGGAGGGGTGGGGAAATATGAAGAAATCTTACCACATCCAGTTCTGTTTCCATTGGGTGGCATTTATCAAATCTTTACTAGACAGTTGGGGGTGAGATTGCTCAAGTAGTGAGAGCCAATGAAAGATTAATTCAGTTCATTAATTCAAAGATTTAGATTAGATTCCCTACAGTGTGGAACCAGGCCCTTCGGCTCAACAAGTCCACACTAACCATCCAAAGGTCAACCTATCTGACTAATCTACCTAACCCTATGGGCAATTTAGCATGGCCAGTTCCTCTAACCTGCATATCTTTGGACTGTGGGAGGAAACCCATGCAGACGCTGGGAGAATGTGATGTGCAAATTCCACGTAGACAGTTGCCCAAGGCTGGAATCGAACCCAGATTCCTGGCACTGAGGCAGCAGTGCCAACCATTGAGCCACTGTGCTGTCCTTCATTCCTTCATTGATCCAAGTCTTTTGTTGCAGTAACTATCAACTGTGCCAATAGTGGCCTGACCTTTGTACTGGTAAACTAAATAATTGACGTTGGCAATGTTTGGCACCTATTACCCTTAACGAGAAATGCTTGTAATGTAAAGGTACTGCTACAGTTTGTTTGCTGGTTTGCATTGTCTGCTTCATTTGTCTTTTTTGTTTTGTTTCATCTTAACACATGCTGCAAATAGTGAGGAGCCACAGTAGATTGTGTAAGGTCTGGCTACAACATGACTCGCCTATAAAGGAAGTAATAGCTTGCCCTTCACATGAACAAGAAAACAAAATTTCATTTGCTTTTAATGTCTTTACAACATGCACTTCAGTGCATTTTTACTTGTGTGTTGTGCATTTGTCACGATTCTGTTTACAATGATTCACCATTTAAATTTGAGAGATTTTAATAAATGCAGGGAGAGATCATACATTTTGGATACTGCTAATTGCTCCAATGTTGGACTAGTAAAAAGGGTGATGTCCCGTTAATATGTAATTTTTTAAAAATCTGCGTTTTTATTCCTGATGTCTTGATTGGAACTGTGAAATATGAGAACTCTCCAAGTTGTCGACAAGTTTAATTTTTCTGATATCTTTTGAGTCGCTCAGTAAAATGAAACTAGGATGAATGTATAAAGTAGATTTCCCCTTTTTTTTTTTTCCCCCCCCCCCCACCTCCCCAAGATTCCTTTCTCTATTCTATTGCTTGAGTTCGGTTCAAAACTTACCCCCTGGCTATCTCCCAGTGTAATTCTGAGCATTGAGTTTGAAGATGTTCGGGATATTTTTGTTTTTTGGATTCAATTTGTTCCTATCTGTCTCTTGTAAAATCTAGCTTGCTAACCCTAAAGTCTGACCCTGCTAGGCAGAGGATGAGAGCTTTGTATATCTAGATTCATAATAACTCTAGTTTTCTACAATTTGGTACAGTCTTTTGTTGCAGTAACTATCAACTGTGCCAATAGTGGCCTGACCTTTGTACTGGTAAACTATAATAATTGATGTTGGCAATGCTTGGCATCTATTACCCAGCAAAAGCCTGAGAGCTTCCTCTTTTTATTTTGTCTAAACGTTGTCAGTGAAAAGAGAATAGACTCCTGTCCAGTGTTTTAATTCCTGCTACAGTCTAAATATCATAGTATTGAATGAGCATGAGTGAAATATTTAACATTTTTAAAAAATTCTTTGCTAATTGGGATGATAGCACAATGTTTAAAAGAAAATTATTGATGTACGATGTGGTTATTTTTCTCTAACGAGGAGAACCTCTCCCTCTGATAGACCCCTCCGGGGCTTGCTACCAGAGCTCGGGAGTGGATGCATCACCAGTGTTGCTGTTATCTGTCTGCAGTATGCTTCAATATGCTCTCTCGATAGAACAGAGTCCTGTCTTTACTTTGCATCTTTCTAACATAGTCTGCACCCTGATGAAGTTTTTGATTCAAATGCATGTCTCATCACGCCATTAACCCATGTGCTTTCTCTCTTTTTTGATAAGCACAGATGGTATTGGACTCTGAACATTTAGATTGTTGGCTTTGAACTGTCTAAAGGTGATGTGTTGCAGACAGTAGTGATCAGCAACCCAATCCTTTTTGATTTATGCCTTTTTTTTGTTTGCACACATTGTTCAAATATAACTTAAAGAAACAGCATTTTTAATATGGTTCAAGCAGCCGGTTGTTCAAGCCTGTATTGTGGTTTTGTTTTTGAAGAATGCCTTGATCTATTAAATGATAAGAATTATAGTTTGAAAGATGATTTTTCTAAGTAGCAGTGTGAGGAGTGAAATTCTTTTAATATTGTGATTCTGTTTTTCTAAAAGTATTACTCCGACCAGTATACCTTGCCATGGTCTGTGCAGAGATTAGCATAATCAGTCAACGGACCTTGCAGAGCATCTCTTGCGCTCTTTCTTTCTTTCTCATCTGACAGTTGTTACCCAACACCCCCAAATACACATCTCAATCGGATTTTAAACTGTGCAAACCAGGTATACTGTTGTGTGGTGGGGAGAATTTGTCAGAAACCATGTAATTCCGCTTTGATCTTTACAGTCGCTGAATTAAGCCGGTCATACAGAAAAGAAACAGACCCTTCAGTCCAACCAGTCTGTGCCAAACATAATCCCTAACTAAACTAGTCCCACCTGCCCATGCGAGGCCCATATCCCTCCAATCATTTCGAATTAATGTCTTTTAAATTTTGTATCCATACCTGCATCCATCACTTCCTCTGGAAGCTCATTCCGCACACCCCACTCTCCGACTAAAGAAAAATTGTCTTTTTAAAATAACTTTAAGTCTTTCTCCTCTGCCTTTAAAAATATGCTCCCTGTATATGAGCACCCCCCACCTACCTCAGGGAACAAACCTTTTTGCTATTCACCTTTATTTATACCCCTTACATTAATACCTCAAAGGTCTCCCCTCAACCTCCTATGTTAGTGAAAATCGTCCCAGTCTATTTTTTTTGTTATAACTCGATCCCTCCATTCCCAGCAACATCCTGATCCTCTCCAGCTTCATAATATCCTTCCTATAGGGAGGTTGGCCAGAATTGGACACATTACTCTAGAAGGGGCCTCACCAATGTGCTGTACAACCTCAATATGACATCCCAACTCCAATACCCCAAGGTCTGAACAATGAAGGCAAGTGTGCTAAACACTGCCTGAACTAACTGTCTGTATATGATGCAAACTTCAAAATTATGAAACTGAACTGCATTTATCCAAATTAAACACTATATCTGTCACTCCTCAGCCCATTGACCCAATTGATCAAGATCTTTTTGAAATCTAAACCTTCTTCACTATACTACCAATTTTGGTGTCATCTGCACGCTTACTAACCATACCTCCTATAATCTCTAAATCATAATTTGTAAATGGCAAAATGGATTAAGTACTGATCCCCATGGAACACCACTGGTCACAGGACCCCTGTCCAAAAAACACCACACCACCACCCTCTGTCTCCTGCTGTTGAGCCAATTTTTGTATTAAATTGGCCAGCTCTCCCTCCGTCCCAGGTCCTAAGTGGTCAGCTTATTTTGCATTTGTCACTAAGTGTGGTAATTCTATTATCATGCCATCATCAAATCCAGCTACAGAGTAACGTGAGAATGCTATTGTCATTCCTGCCATCTCCTGTTGTCAATGTTAAAATGTTTTAAAACAGTGTACTCTCTCGCATTTTGCATTGAGCTGTTTGAAGTAACATTATCTGCTCTTGTTGAGCAATACCTAGTCTGGTAAATGACAGCTAGAAAAGAGTTACTTTTGAAGCAAAATATAGAATGTAAACAGTAGAACAGTATGTACTGTTTCTGCCTGTACACCTAAGGGTTCATGGAGGAGGCAATTTAGCCATTTGTGGTTCTTCTTTGAAAATTCATAGTGCATCCTCCTATTTTTGTTTCTCCTTCAAGTTCCTTTTTATTTGGACACCAAAAACATGTCCACTATCGGGCAATGTTTTCCAATCCAATCTACTTTTTATTATCATGTGTATTTTGATACAACACTTTTCGATGTATTTTGTATAATGTTGCCACACTAGTAATTTCTCAAAACAGAAAGGTAAACCAAAACATAGAATATAAAGGCAGAAAAATGAAGAAATAAGTGTTCAATTTTACAGTCCTTATGTAAAGCTTTAAATCCGTGATGGCAAATTAATGACTCACTGGGGATAGCGAGCAGAACCTTTAGCTTATTGCTAAATTGGAATTTTTCTATATCAAATTAGTTTTGGAATTACAACAAATTCTACTAGTGACTCATACTGCCTGTTCTATCATAAGATGAGTTGCTTGTTCCACTTTCACCAGTTCTGACGTCATTTTATTTGCTGATGGGGTGTGAGCAGTGCTAACAAACCCAGCACTTCCATTTTGCTTGCCCTTGGTTGCCCCCAGAGTTCTGTAATTGGACATTCAGCAACGTCCACTTGAGGCCCATCCCTTAATTAACATTTCAGCTGTTGCCCTCCCCCTTTGGCTTCTGTGTTTTCATTATCATTTTGTAATCCCTCTGTTCACCTTCTCCCTGGCTCACGCACCCTCTTTCCCAGTAATATAGAGCACTCCATGAAGCCCTCCATTTCTCCATGAAGAAATTTGTTTAAAGCCAGTTCATTGCCGAATCACAAGTCGAGCGATGTATTATCAGCTGGCCTGACGTTTAACAAAGTTGAGGCTGAACACACATGATGGCGGTCATAAAGTTGTATTAATACTGTCAGTTCATCACCTATTCCCAACAGCGCCCCTCTACGTTTGTAGAAGGAGCTAAAGTAATTACACAGAAATAATTACCATGTACTTCACTTGAAATTTGGTATGACCTTCTGATTTACTTCTGCTGTAATTCATATTTGCAAATTGGTAGATTAGTAATTGACATTTTTTGGATTCACCGTAACAACTATTGCTTTCAGTGTATTCCCATTCGAGAGCAGTCTGGAAGGATGGGGTGGGGGAATATTGTAATTGTAATTGTTTAATTGTTTGAACAACAGGCAAAGAATGCTGTATCTTTATTTCAAAAGTATTGTGTATAATGTTAAGATATTTCACTGCTGTGATATTTGTGTTTTGCTGAATTAAAACAAATCTCTTCTGTTGGAATAGGATATAATCACAAGGATGGAAAGAATGGCTTTGAAGTGGCCAAAATAAATCTGCTCACTTCCCAGCAAACACTATTAAATGAAGCTGTCTTCACTAATGCCACGTTTATATTGCATTATAGTGGAGGAGATTTAAGATTCTGTTTGCCTTTGACGTGGTGGATTGAATTGGCTACAAATACTAGAGTACATCCAGGACTAATGTTCTGTGCTATGACCCTCAGTAGCACTGTATTGAGATGATATTTGTATACAGAGATCAAGTGAAAAGATCTTGTTAATTGTTTGGTGCTTTTTATGGACCAGACTACAGTGGCTTTTTTTTTTCAATAAAAGATCTTGATGCAGAGCCTGTTTGGTTTTTTTTTTTGGCTTTTTGAGATTTTTTTTGGTTCAAGATCTAAATGTGTAAATGTTTAATTCACTTCTGAGATGAAATGTCACTTTATACTGGTTTCTGAAAGTTTGTGTGAAGCTCTGAGAACAGTAAAGATGATCAGACCAATATAATTCTAAAGAGTTTTAAGAATCAGTGCATTTGGAAACTATTTGGAAGAGTGAAATTTATGTACCATACTCCTGTATGCTAGCAAGTCCCATTTAATGTTACCAGTACACGTACACGAAACCCTGAGCCAGAATCCGGTCGTCTATGAATGATTTAGCACCAGGTCCCCCGTGAACATGAGGTGCTAGTAAAAGAGAGAGGCGGCACCCATACGGCCGCACTCCAGACCAGAATCGAATGGTGATACACACCGACCAGAGTCGGTTATCCTAGGCCAACCAGTGATCCATGGTGCTAGGGTATCGTTACATTTAGGCAGGATTCTGACTTAGAGGCATTCAGTCATAATCCCACAGATGGTAGCTTCGCACCATTGGCTCCTCAGCCAAGTACATATACCAAATGTCTGAATCTGCGGTGGTTCTTGTACTGAACAGGATTTACTATTGCAACAACACAACATCAGTAGGGTGAAACTAACCTGTCTCACGACGGTGTAAACCCAGCTCACGTTCCCCATTAGTGGGTGAACGTGAGGCCCCGCTTTCACGGTCTGTACTCCTACTGAAAATCAAGATCAAGCAAGCTTTTGCCCTTCTGCTCCATGGGAGGTTTCTGTCCGCCCTGAGCTCGCCTTGGGACACCTGCGTTATAGTGTGACAGGTATACCGCCCCAGTCAAACTCCCCACCTGCCACTGCTCCCGGAGCGGGTCGTGCTCGGGCGCTTCCGACCAGAAGCGAGAGCCCCTCAGGGCTCTCCTCACTGGGTAAGTGAAAAAACGATAAGAGTAGTGGTATTTCACCGGTGGCCGAAGCCTCCCACTTATTCTACACCTCTCATGTCTCTTCACAGTACCAGACTAGAGTCAAGCTCAACAGGGTCTTCTTTCCCTGCTAATTCTGCCAAGCCCGTTCCCTTGACTGTGTGGTTTCGCTAGATAGTAGGTAGGGACAGTGGGAATCTTGTTCATCCATTCATGCGCGTCACTAATTAAATGACAAGGCATTAGGCTATTTTATGCATTCTCCATACGCAATGGATCGTGTCCTCTTCGAGATTTTAACGTCGCTCGTCGATAAATAAATACCCCTATCTAGCAAAACCACAGCCAGTTGATCTTAAGGGGACGATATAAAACAATATGAATCAGAATTTCAGCAACGCGAGAGATGAGCTGGGTTTTTCGACCGTTAGACTAGGTTGCCACTCATCGCCTGTTATGTAGCGTGCACTTTAATTATTTATCACCCAAATTACCCACCACCAGTTAACTGTGATCTAAAATAATACAATTTTAATTAATAAAATATTTAAAATTTAAAACTAATTAAAATCAAAACAATTTAAAATTGTTAATTACAATCATTAAAATACCTAAAATCTTATTAATTTATGTCAATAGGAGATATTAAGAGTCCATAAAAATCTGTAAAAGTTCAAGGGTCAAAGGTAAAACAAGGGTTGTGATATTCTGTGCAAAGGATTTAAATTTCAAGATCCCTAGGTATTTCATTAACTCAGTGTTCTTTTCAAACCACTTCCCTCAAACACCTATCACAAAACCGTAAAAAGATATATTACCTCCACCAGTGAAGTCCATTATCTCTTTTTCTAGATGTTTATATTTGTTATCTTTTTCTTCCTAAGCCGATTCAAGAGAGTTGATCTGTAGGTCCGTTCTAATAGTTACATCCACCACGACAATTTGATGTGCTTTCTTAAAAATTAAATCCGGTATCCAAAGTTTTCTGGTGTCATCTTTTAATTCGCGGTTCTACATATATTGTACACCCATTCTTCCTAACAAACTTGACTAATTCTTCTGTTATCCTATTATGCCTTTTAATTCTCATTTTTTAACATATGGGCACCACCCAGAAATATGTGCAAACTTCTCCGAAATATCATTACATTGATATTGAACGGCCTTCCGTACGACAACGATGTCCGTGTTGGAAATAAATTTGTTCTCAACAAGATTGACTTAACAACTTTGGACAACTTCATAAATTGTAATTTCGTCAACCAGTTGTTAGGTATATTATCATTTTTATAATAATGAACACCTGCCCCTTGACAGGGGAGGGCCATCCACCTCTGTACCTCTATGGCTCTCCAATTGGGGTAGTTAATACTACTGAATTCCTCCATCTCATCCTCATTATCTTCCACGATAATACCGTCTTCACCCAATTGCCGATTAATATTCGGGTTCCAGATCTTTTCCAACACTAATGGTTTGCTCAACTTATACATTTTCACTGCCACACTTTCACCCTTGAACCGAAACGAGGCATGCAAAATTTCGTCCTCTGATTTATGTAGCATCCCATACTTCCTCATAATCGAAATTGGAATGAAGGTTGACAATCTGTTTAACTTGAGGCCACCCTCACGGGACTTAGCATATAACACTCCATCCGTGATGGATTGAGGGAGGTGTAAAATTTCTTTAAATGCACTTTTAATTATATTGTCTAGTTTATATTGTCTAGTGTATTCACAATGGGACCTCTGCTGTTCAGCATGTTTGTTATGTATTTGTTTGGTTTATTCATTTAAATGATCGTGAAATTGCTGATTTTCCAATTCCAATTCCCAATCCCTTTCCCTGATCATCTTATGAAGATTTTCATACTGCTCTCAAAACTTCAAATCAAATTGTCCTTTTTCTGCTCCATTTACTGCAAACTGGTTCTGCTGAAGTCATATGATGCTCTTAATATTTAAATTCCCAAATCTACCTAAATGTGAACCAAAACTACCTCCCATTACTATTCCACTTACTAACATTGTGACCATGTGTGACCACCTTTTTTTTTGGAAGGAGAATTGGCAAACAATGCTGTAATTGGATGATAATGTAGTTCTAATAATTGTCAAATTGTTTACTGACTGATCTAAAGATTAACAGGATGTTTAAGTTGGACTGCAGTACACCACACGCTGGCATGATTGTTTCTCTTGAGCTCTGTATAGTAGGATTGAAACAAAAAATTTGAAATGTCAGTTGACTTATAATTCATCTCCATTGGACTGTAATTTTCTTTGAAGCAGCTTGCAGCAGAAGTCCTGTGCAGCATGATGGTGCTTTTGAGGTGTTGCAAGATGCTTTCAGTTCCATTGTGCTTAGTGGGGTTTTGTTTCATGAATTGAAATTTTGACGTTTTAGATTCATTAAAGATGTGTGTAAAAGCCATGTCGACAAGCTTTTTTTTAATTTTGAAATTTAATCTTCAACTTTTTCACTGTACTCTTGGGAAAGGTTTGAAATCCACTGCAAACCCAGTTTGTGCTACACTGTGCAATTTAAAATCGATTTGACAAGAATTTGTGATTTGAATCTATTTCCAATGACGATTGTGTATGGCAGTGGATTGATTCTGGTAGTGAGCCGACTAATACCAATAACAAAAGCTACAGCATCTTCTTTGGTTTCTGGGTGATATTTTACCATTGTAAAATGTATAGGAAGTTTTGTTTTGAGTATTTTGAATTGCTAACCTCTCTACAATACCAACCATATAAAACACCTTTTAAACATAGAGTAAGAGCGGGAGTAGGCCATTCAGCCCACTGACCATTCTCTGCCATTTGATATGATCATGTCTGATTATCCAACTCTGCATTCTGCTCCTACTTTTTTCTCCCTGTAGCCCTAAGAACCAAATCCAACTCCTTCCTGAAAACGTTCAATGTCTTGCCATCAACTGCTTTCTGTGGCAGAGAATTCCACAGGCTCATCATTTCCTGGGGGAAGAAATTTCTCCTCATCTCAGTCCTAAATGGCTGACCCTATATCCTTTTGTGACTCTAGGTTCTGGAACACCCTTCCTGTGTTTGCCCTGAATTCTGACTTGGGCCAAATAAGCAAGGTCTTTGTCAGCAGTTGTTAAAGGAAAGAAGCAAGAATAATCCAGAGATTTGGCTGCTGGGTAACTGACTACGAGAAGGTGCAGTGATTTTTAACATGTCTGGTTCGGAAGAGGCCAGAATTATAGGAGCATAGCCATCTTAGAGGATGGTGTTTCTTGGAATCTGAGCAGATTGAAGCATTTAAAAACAAAGATGAGAATTCAAAAATCAAAATGTTGTTTGTTCAGAAGTTAATATCGGTCAGTAAGCACAGGGGTGTTATGGAAATGGCTGAAAGTTATGATATAAGTAGCAGTTTTTGGAGGAGATTTTTATTTGTTCACAGGATGTGGGCATCACCACTGACTAGGCCAACACTGAGAGCCCATCTCTAAGGGGTGGGACAGTTAAGTGTTCAAGGGTCTGGCGTAACATGTAGGTCAGGCAAGGTAAGAATGTCTCTAAAGGATATTTAATGAAAAGGATATTAGTGAACCAGATGGGTTTTTCCTGACAATTGACAACTGTCTCATTATCATTGTTAGACTTTTAACTCCAGATTTTGTTCTAAACATAAATCTAATTTCCGTCATTGGAGCATTTAAACCCAGTCCCCAAGAATTATCTGGATCTCTAGATTAACAATCCCAATCAACTGTTGCTCTCCCCTCCCAATAAGACCAAAAAACATTAAGAGCAGAGACAAGGCCATTCAGCCCGTTGAGTCTGCTGCACCATTGAGTCATGGCTGATAAGTCAGATCAGTTCGCACAGCTTTGATAATCTCACCACAGGATCCAGTCATTCTGGTGCTGACTTGAGGGCAGGCAAATCTACTGAAAATGAACTGGATTCTAATCTTCTCCTTGTAGACATTTCATTACACTCCCCCCCCCCCCCCCCCCCCCCCCCCCCCAATAAACCTAATCTAAACCCCTGTCTGTATTGTATGTAACTCTCACCAAGTTTTGTTTAACTTGTGGCCTTTCTTATTCCCATCATTGAATCCAAATTATTGTATGATGTTAACCCCCTCTCAATCTCCAGGTTCTCTGTTTATTCTCTGACTCTGGATGGCTGCACATGCTGATAACTTTTTTTTTAAAAGTTCATAAGACATTAGAACCAGAAATAGGCCATTTGTCCCATCAAATCTGCTCTGCCATTCGATCGTGGCTGATATTCTCGTCACCCCCATTTTCCTGCCTTCTCTCCATAACCTTTCAACCCATTAACAATTTAAAAATCTGTCTAACTCCTCCTCAAGTTTACACACTGTCCTAGCATCTGCCGCATTTTGGAGTAACGGATTCCACAGATTCACAACTCTTTTTGGGAGAAGTAGTTTCTCCTACTGTTTTAAATTTGCTGCCCCTTATCCTAAGACTACGATCTCTGGTCCTAAAATGCCCCACTAGAGCAAGCATCCACTCCACATCTATTTTATCCACACCTTTTTTTATCATCTTGAATACCTCAATTTGATCTCTCTTTCTCTCTCTTCTTCCCCCTCTTCTCCTCCTTTTTTTTTTCTCTCCCCAACCCCCCCCCCCCCTCCTCTCCTCTTCCCCCACCCCACCCCACCCCAATCTTCTAAATTTCTAGACAGTAAAATTGCTCCAAACGTTTGGGTTGTGGCTCTGTGTCTCATTCTGTTTGATAATACTGTGAAACACCTGGGAACGCTCAATTACCTTAAGTGTGATATAAATGTTGTTGAAATTATTCACAATCTTTTCTCCAACCTTGCATGCAACTCCATTTTTTTTTAATTTTGTTGCATACAAATAGTTTTGACTGTTTGCGTTCAGCTGTCCTGATGACCCTGGGGAAAGTTTGTCTTCTCCTGTACTAGCCTTATTTCCATGATCTCTTGTGCGAATGAGAAGTGCAATAAGGTTATAACACAACACAATGTTTTCCTTCACTCCGACTAAATGTCGTAACTTGTTTTTTCGCAAAATGGCTGAAAAATGTTCCATTTGGCTTTTTGGAGGGGAGCGTATAGCATCAGTTAGGCTGATTGTCAATGCTGTCTGGACAGGATTAGATTCACCTTTGTATGCACATACAAAGACTGGGATTTGATCTTGCTTGACTTGAAAATTAACAATTTGCTGCACACTTGGTCCTATTTTTGAAGCTTTTGCCATCGTAGTGCAAGTTCGTATTTGCAGGGAAACTAACCCATGCTATTGGAGTTGAAATGTTAATAAGAAATAGAGCATTTAGCCCCTTGAGCCTACTCCACCATTCAGTATGGTCATTGCTGAATTCCTCTGCTTT
Organism: Chiloscyllium plagiosum; assembly: GCF_037043375.1. Classification (NCBI taxonomy): domain Eukaryota; kingdom Metazoa; phylum Chordata; class Chondrichthyes; order Orectolobiformes; family Hemiscylliidae; genus Chiloscyllium; species Chiloscyllium plagiosum. The sequence continues at coordinate 5,836,059 of NW_028270168.1, forward strand.
CCTGCCCACTCCCTGTAACCCTTCAACCCATTGCTGATTTTTAAAAATTCTATCGATGACTCCTTTGTTTCCTCACTGCGTGTTAATCTGTATAGATCGATCCTGTCACCTGGAGATGGTTTTGCTCCACCGATTAAAACTTGCTGTAATTCTTGTTTATGCTACATAAAATGTTTGTTTCGTTTTTTTTCTCTGGCTCAGAAGTTTCAGGGATGTTCAGTCATGATTGGATTGCTGCTGCGTTCAGTTTTTGTCCAGTCTTGATGCCACCATCTGAGCCCACCTTCTCCAGAAGTGTGGAGTGCAGTATCCCTAAGTGCTCTGAAGCAGAGTAGAGTCGGTGTTGTAGATTGATCCCTCTGCACCTCAGGAGTAAGGATATGGGGAGAGAACAGAAACAGGACTGAGTTAGATGGTCAACCATGATCTTTTTGAATGGTAGAGCAAGCTTGAAGGGCTGAATGATTTTTGGCCTATTTTCTGTGATTTATATTTAAAATAATTTTAAGTTGGTACTGTAAGACATTAGCAGCTCAAAGTACTCAACAGCAAAAACACTTGCTTCGGTGGATAGAGCGTTGGGTGAATAAGTGACTGAGGTGGCAGTCAGGTTAGTGGGAGGAAGCATTAATGTCAGAAGCCATGTTGTGGGTGTCCATTCAGGACTAACCCAGAAATTTAGTTTAAAGTTCTAATCAGTCTTCTAGTGAATTCACCCAAAAGGTTACCCAAGAGATGTAATAGCCCAAAGGCTCTGACTCCAGTTTAAGGTTGGAGACATTCTTATGGAGTGTTAAAGTTTGCATCATCGCCAAAGACAGGATTCCAGTCAATTTCCACGTGGGTCAATAAGTCAGGAGATCCAGTGTCCAGTCCACATCTTACTCGTATGTCCAGTCTTCAATGACGCAGAGACTGGAAGCTTTGGGCCTTTGCTGTTGTGCCGATTGACCAGAATATTTTGAAACAGACTTTTGGTTGTATAAGGTTTGAGTGACTTTATTTTTTTCTGAAATGGGAGGAGGATTGTAGAATTGCCACTTAAATCTCATTTCAAACTATTCCAGATAGGAAAAACATATCTACCAGATTTATGCTGTGCAGTACTTTTGACATTGACCAATTTAAAAGTTGGAATTTTAGTTTTGGCTTTTGTTGTATTTTTATGGATGGAAAACAGCAATTTGAAGACATCAAGCTAAATCTCAATTTTACAGAATATTTTCTCTTTTTAAGTTTGAGAAAGGGGCTAACGATGTATTATGGTGGCATTTGTTACTTGGAGAAGATTTGTTATTTGAGTTTCTAACAACTGGGGCAGTTAATACTCTTTCACAAAATCTCAAGACATATGAGTTCAATCTTGTACTTTGAGCAGTTTTAGAAATTTCAGGAGCATGTTTCTTTTAAAAACCAGAAGGTTAATTGTTTTTTTTTTCCTGGCAGCTGGCATTTAGATGTGTCTGATGTTAATAGTACTCTTGCCCATTAAACACCTTCATTGTCTTCATGTCTAAGCGGCATTAACTGTAGAAATGTCAGTTATTTTTATGGTGTACTGAAGTTCAAGGAAGATAATTAAAATGACTGACTAGTGTTTGCAGTTTAAACACTAAGCTTAAAATTCCTGCCCTTCGTGCAAGGACATTAATCCAATTGTGTTTTCAATTCCTGGTCTTGCTGCATTTGCAAGAACAATCCAAATACTAATGTTGAGGGGAGTACAATTTGGTGGACAAACTAATATTATTTCACCTCTGGTGGAAGGCATGCTCAAATTAAGCCTCTCTTCTTGCTAGAATCATCAAGTTTGTGCTCTGCAATTATCAGTGTATTTACCCACAAACAGTTGAGTTATAGAGATTCCAGAATGAAATTGCTGTGGCTAGAGATCCAATCAGATCTCTCTGGATTGCAAAGCAAAATCTACACTCTGCATGTTAATGCATCCCAGCTTAAAGTGTGACCTAACCAAGGTACGTGCAAACTGCTGCAAATCATGAAACCTCCTCCCAGATAGCTGAACTACCTGAAATGTACTTTTCTCTTTTTGCAATAAATAGGACTTAAAAGACAATAGACTTCACAAAATGCCATCATTTAAACCATTAACAAAAATCAGAAATATTCCTGTTGCTTTTGGAGAGATCAATCCATAGCTGCAAAGAAAAAGTAATAACAAACTTCTCTAACTACATCAGCTTAGGTTAGAGTAAGGCTTGATGCTAGTCTGATCCAGAAATGTATTGTTCAACTACTGATCAAAAGGAGGTTTCCTAATAGTTTCAGATATATCTAAACTTGTGTTATCAGATTGCTATCTAAAAATTTTCAGTTACTTAGTTAAAATTCTAACAGTCTATTGCGAAACTGGTGATAGGTTTTTGCCATGGAGCTGTGCAGTCAACAACCTGGAATGACATTTCACTAAAGGAGTCTGTGTCTGACTTGAACCCTATATGCAAAGACAGTGTATCGCCCAATCCTTACTAATACTGCAAGCTACAATAAAGCTGGCCTTCAGAAAGAGACACAGTGAGGAAGAAGAGCAATGTTAGAGGTGAGAGGGGAGACATCACTTGGTGATGTAGCAAGTCCTTGGGGCTTTGGCCTGACGCCTTCTGAGCATCTTTTGGATATTTGATGTTTCAAGAAAACAGAAAATGTCCCATATCCATTGTTCCATTGGTTTAAGGCATACATTTAGATGACTAGGATCATATCTGATAGAAAAGCATCAATGTTTTATGGGTATGACTTTGCATTGCCATCTTCCAGTATGGAGTACAGATTTCTTTGGGGCCTTAAATGGCAAAAAATCAATATTTTGTAAATTAATGCAGAAATTACATTAACCACGTGAAGTTTTTAAAGTAAGTCTACTTGGTTTTAGTTCCCTTTTCATTGGTCAATACTGGTGAAACACCTACTAATCAGCCAATGATAATTTTCCTTTATACAGACTTTAAATATTGCTACTAAGTTGGTTATAATGCTAACATCAACAACATCTTATTACTGTTTGTTTGTTATAGAAGTTTGGTTATTATAGAGCTATTAGCTTTATTGACATAGTAAAGGACTTGTTAGGTTCTTTTAGAATTTCTGTTCTGGCTGCAGATGGCATTTTTGGAGATCCTTACTTTTAATTTCTTTTGTTCTGTCAGTTAGGTTGGGGTCATGTCAACTTGATTTGTACCTCATGCCTAAAGCATTCTTGATTTTCACACTTGTGAAGAGAACTGCCATAAAGTGTCATCAGTCAGGTAGCTTAAACTTATTCACATGGATGAATTGTTTGTTTAGATACATTTATTTCTGTTTTACGGGTTTTTGTACAAAGTACTTTAGAAAACTGCTTGGATTGTGATTGCACTATATTTTGATCATTTGTGTATTATACAGTGCTCTGTATTTTTTCACTTATTGGTATGTAATAACATACCATAATATTGCTGTGATTGTGTGAAATAAAGTTTTGACTTGTTAAAATAAATAGTGGTCTGTTTGCACTTTTTGTTTGAAATATGAGCTGGGTATATGAATAGGAAGGGTTTGGAAGGATATGAACCGGGTGCAGGCAGGTGGGACTAGATTGGATTGGGATATCTGGTCGGCATGGACGGGTTGGACCGAAGGGTCTGTTTCCATGCTGTACATCTCTATGACTCTGAGTTTGAAGATGCAGTAACGGTGCAGCGGTCAAGTCATTTCATCCTTTGTCACCTCTTGAAAAAGAATGAAAGGACAAGTTTTATAAAATTGATGAATTGCATGCATAAACTTTTATTATTTTCTAAAAAAATTCACTCCTGGGATGTGGGCATCGCTAGCTAGACCGTCATTTTATTACACCTTCCCAGTTGCCCTTGAGGGTGGTGGTGAGCTGCTTTCTTGTGGAGTCCTTGTGCTGTGGGGTCCTGTAAATGCCGATAGGGAGGACAGTCCAGAATTTTGACCCAGCGACAGTGAAAAGAATCAAATTGACTGAAGACTGGTATCTGTGATGCTGGGGACCTCCTGGAGGAGGCTGAGACAGATCATCCTCTGGGTACTTCTAGCTGTATATTGTTGCAAATGCTTCAGCATTAACTCATAGAGGCATAGAGATATACAGCACGGAAACAGACCCTTCGGTCCAACTCATCTCTACAGACCAGATATCCTAATCTAGTCCCATTTGCCAGCACTTGGTCCATATCCCTCTTAAACCTTTCCTATTCATATACCCATCCAGATGCCTTTTTAAATGTTATAATTGTACCAGCTTCCACCACTTCCTCTGGCAGCTCATTCCTTACATGCACCACCCTCTGCGTGAAAAAGTTGCCCCTTTAGGTCCTTTTTATATCTTTACCCTCTCACCCTAAACCTATGCCCTCTAGTTCTGGACTCCCCACCCCACCCCAGAAAAAATACATTGTCTATTTATCCTATCCATGCCCCTCATGATATAAACCTCTGTAAGGTCACCCCTCAACCTCCGACACTCCAGGGAAAACAGCCCCAGCCTATTCAGCCTCTCCCTGTAGCTCAAACCCTCCAACCCTGGCTTTCCCATCTTTGAGGATGAAAGTATTGTGGGGTTGTCTCCTTTTAGTGAGTTACTCACCACTGTTTATGACAGGATTATGGAGCTACGATCCAATCTGTTGGTTATGTAATTTCTTCGTCATCTCTGCCACTTGCTGATAATGCTGTTTGTTTCTCAAGTGATTTTTTTTTTGTAGCTTCACCATGTTGATACCTCATTTTTAAATCTTGGTGCTGCTCCTGGCATGCCCATTTTATTTGACCCAGGATCAATTGTACTCCCTTGCCTTGTTAGTTCTCCGAAAATACATAATAGAATCTGAAAAGTGTGCAAGCAGGTCATTTGGCCCATCAAGTCCATGCCAATCCTCTGAAGAACATCCAGACACCTGCCCCTACCATATCACATAACCCCACAGCTAATCCATTTAAACCTAGACATCTTTGGAAGGGAACCCAGGTAGACTCCGGGAGAAAGGCAACTGCCCGGGTGGAGTTTGCACAGAGGCTGGAATCAAATCCAGGCCTCTGGCACTGAGAGGCAGCAGTGCTAACCACTGAGCCACCCTAAGATTTTAATTTGTGGGTTTATTGACTCTGTACCATCCCACACAGTGGCATTTGAACCCACGTCCCCAGAACATTTGCCTGAGGTTCTCTATTACTATTCCAGTGACATCACCACAATTCCACTGTCTCCCCAAGATCACCTCTCTTAGAGTCATAGAGATGTACAGCATGGAAACAGACCCTTCAGTCCAACTCATCCATACTGACTAGATAACCTAATCTAATCCCATTTGCCAGCACCCGGCACATATGCCTCTTAAACCCTTCCTATTCATATACCTGTCCAGATGCCTTTTTAAATGCTGTGATTGTACCAGCCTCCACCACTTCCTTTGGCAGCTCATTTCATACATACACTACCCTGTGCATCAAAATGTTGTCCCTTAGGCCCCCTTTATATCTTTCCCCTCTCACCCTGAACTTATACCCTCCAGTTCTGGACTCCCCCAACCCAGGGAAAAGACTGTCTATTTTTTCCTATCCATGCCTCTCCTGATTTTATAAACCTCTATAAGATCACCCCTCAGCCTCTGACGCTCCAGGGAAAACAGTCCCAGCTTATTCAGCGTCTCCCGATATCTCAAATCCTGTAACCTTGGCCATTTGGGGTGGCACGGTGGCACAGTGGTTAGCACTGCTGCCTCACAGCACCAGAGACCTGGGTTCAATTCCCGACTCAGGCGACTGACTGTGTGGAGTTTGCACATTCTCCCCGTGTCTGCGTGGGTTTCCTCCGGGTGCTCCGGTTTCCTCCCACAGTCCAAAGATGTGCAGGTCAGGTGAATTGGCCATGCTAAATTGCCTGTAGTGTTAGGTAAAGGGGTAAATGTAGGGGAATGGGTGGGTTACGCTTCGGCGGGTCGGTGTGGACTTGTTGGGCCGAAGGGCCTGTTTCCACACTGTAAGTAATCTAATCTAAAGTTTACATCCTTAAATCTTTTTTGAACCCTTCCAAGTTTCACAACATCCTTCCTTCAGGAGGGAGACCAGGACTGCATGCAATATTCCAAAAATAGTTGTGGTTCTGTTCGCCGAGTTGGGAATTTGTGTTGCAGACGTTTCATCCCCTGTCTAGGTGACATCCTCAGTGCTTGGGAGCCTCCTGTGATGTTTCCTCCGGCATTTGTAGTGGTTTGAATCTGCCGCTTCTGGTTGTCAGTTCCAGCTGTCCGTTGCAGTGGTCGGTATATTGGGTCCAGGTCTTATTGATTGATTGAATCTGAGGATGAGTGCCATGCCTCTAGGAATTCCCTGGCTGTTCTCTGTTTGGCTTGTCCTATAATAGTAGTGTTGTCCCAGTCGAATTCATGTCGCTTGTCATCTGCGTGTGTCATAAGCACATTGACCCCACCAACCTCCATATACATCGTATCATCTGTCGTCATTTCTGCTACCTCCAAACGGACACCACCACCAGGGATATATTTCCCTCCCCTCCCCTATATGCGTTCCGAAAAGACCACTCCCTCCGTGACTCCCTCGTCAGGTCCACACCCCCCACCGCTCCCGGCACCTTCCCCTGCAACTGCAAGAAATGCAAAACTTGCGCCCACACCTCCCCCCTCACTTCCCTCCAATGCTCCAAGGGATCCTTCCATATCCGTCACAAATTCACCTGCACCTCCACACACATCATTTACTGCATCCGCTGCAACCGATGTGGCCTCTATATTGGGGAGACAGGTCGCCTACTTGCGGAATGTTTCAGAGAACACCTCTGGGACACCTGGACCAACCAACCCAATCACCCTGTGGCTCAACACTTGTAACTTCCCCCCCCACTCCACCAAGGACATGCAGGTCCTTGGACACCTCCATCGCCAGATCATAGCAACACGATGGCTGGAGGAAGAGCGCCTCATCTTCTGCCTGGGAACCCTCCAACCACAAGGGATGAACTCAGATTTCTCCAATTTCCTCATTTCCTCTCCCACCTTGTCTCAGTCCCAACACTCAAACTCAGCACCACCTCCCTTACCTGCAATCTTCTTCCTGACCTCTCTGCCCCCACCCCCACTCCGACCTATCACCCTCACCTTAACCTCCTTTCACCTATCGCATTTCCAACGCCCCTCCCCCAAGTCCCTTCTCCCTACCTTTTATCTTAGCCTGCTTGGCACACTCTCCTTATTCCTGAAGAAGGGCTCATGCCCAAAATGACGATTCTCCTGCTCCTTGGATGCTGCCTGACCTCCTGCGCTTTTCCAGCAACACATTTTCAGCTCTGATCTCCAGCATCTGCAGTCCTCACTTTCTCCTAAACTATTTCCTATGGCTGGGGATTCTAGAACTGGGAGCATAGTATAAAAATTAGGGCCAGACTGTTCAAGAGAGATGTTAGAAAGTACTTTGACATATGAAGGGTGTTTAGCACTGCCGTCTCACAACGCCAGGGGCTCAGGTTTGAATCCAGCCTCGGGCGACTGTCACGGTGGAGTTTGCACATTCTTCCTGGGTCTGTGTGGGTTTATTCCGGGTGCTCCAGTTTCCTCCCACAGTCCAAAGATGTGATTAGGGTGGATTGGCAATGCTAAATTGCCCATAATGTCCAGAATGTGCAAGATAGATGGTTTAGCCATGGGAAGTGTAGGGTTATGGGGGTAGAGGGGATGGGTCTTGGAGGGATGCTATTTGAAATGTCAGTGTGTACTCAATGTACTCAACTAGAATTGTTGTCAATTTTAAATCTAAGATTTTTTTTTGTTAATGAGAAGTATTAAGGGATATGGGCCAAAGACAGGAATGTGGAGTTAGACTTTAGATCAGCCATGATCACATTGAATGGGCTGAATGGTCAACTTTGTGTTCCTGTGTACTATCAAGTTTTCGATGACAAAGTTATGGTGAAGATTATGTCCATATAAACCTAGTATATCAGATATATTCCTTGTCGTTTGAGCTTCGGTGACCCTGCTATTTTAAAATTGATGCCTGCAATAAAAGGTGTGCTTTGACAGCTTTTGATTGACAGATCTACTGACCTATAGTAACAGGGCACTGCTCCGTATCAACCAATTATAGCTGGTGAGTCGGGCCCTACCGTTGACGGACAGATTGATAGCCCAATGAAGAGTGAACATTGTTTTGGGGCGGGCCACAGCATCCAGTTATCATGGAGGTCCGGGATCACCAATAGATTCATCTGTGGTAAAAACAATGACTGCAGATGCTGGAAACCAGATTCTGGATCAGTGGTGCTGGAAGAACACAGCAATTCAGGCAGCATCTGAGGACAGGCAAAATCGACGTTTCGGGCAAAAGCCCTTCATCAGGAATAAAGGCAGAGAGCCTGAAGCGTGGAGAGATAAGCTAGAGGAGGGTGGGGGTGGGGAGAGAGTAGCATAGAGTACAATAGGTCAGTGGGGAAGGAGATGAAGGTGATAGGTCAGGGAGGAGAGGGTGGAGTGGATAAGTGGAAAAGGAGCTGGGCAGGTCGGACAAGTCCGGACAAGTCAAGGGGACAGTGTTGAGCTGGAGGTTAGAAACTAGGATGAGGTGGGGGAAGGGGAAATGAGAAAACTGTTGAAGTCCACATTGATGCCCTGGGGTTGAAGTGTTCCGAGGCAGAAGATGAGGCGTTCTTCCTCCAGGCATCTGGTGGTGAGGGAGCGGCGGTGGAGGAGCCCAGCACCTCCATATCCTCGGCAGAGTGGGAGGGGGAGTTGAAATGTTGGGCCACGGGGCGGTTTGGTTGATTGGTGCGGGTGTCCCAGAGATGTTCCCTAAAGCACTCTGCTAGGAGGTGCCCAGTCTCCCCAATGTAGAGGAGACCGCATCGGGAGCAACGGATACAATAGATGATATTAGTGGATGTGCAGGTAAAACTTTGATGGATGTGGAAGGCTCCTTTAGGGCCTTGGATGGAGGTGAGGGAGGAGGTGTGGGCACAGGTTTTACAGTTCCGGTGGTGGCAGGGGAAAGTGCCAGGATGGGAGGGTGGGTCGTAGGGGGGCGTGGACCTGACCAGGTAGTCACGGAGGGAACGGTCTTTGTGGAAGGCGGAGAGGGGTGGGGAGGGAAATATATCCCTGGTGGTGGGGTCTGTTTGGAGGTGGCGGAAATGTCGGCGGATGATTTGGTTTATGCGAAGGTTGGTAGGGTGGAAGGTGAGCACCAGGGGCGTTCTGTCCTTGTTGCGGTTGGAGGGGTTGGGTCTGAGGGCGGAGGTGCGGGATGTGGATGAGATGCGTTGGAGGGCATCTTTAACCACGTGGGAAGGGAAATTGCGGTCTCTAAAGAAGGAGGCCATCTGGTGTGTTCTGTGGTGGAACTGCTCCTCTTGGGAGCAGATACGGCGGAGGCGGAGGAATTGGGAATACGGGATGGCATTTTTGCAAGAGGTAGGGTGGGAAGAGGTGTAATCCAGGTAGCTGTGGGAGTCGGTGGGTTTGTAGAAAATGTCAGTGTCAAGTCGGTCGTCACTGATGGAGATGGATAGGTCCAGGAAGGGGAGGGAGCGCTTTAGGGAACATCTCCGAGACACCTGCACCAATCAACCAAACCACTCCGTGGCCCAACATTTCAACTCCCCCTCCCACTCTGCCGAGGACATGGAGGTCCTGGGCCTCCTCCACTGCCGCTCCCTCACCACCAGACGCCTGGAGGAAGAGCGCCTCATCTTCCGCCTCGGAACACTTCAACCCCAGGGCATCAATGTGGACTTCAACAGCTTCCTCATTTCCCCTTCCCCCACCTCATCCTAGTTTCTAACCTCCAGCTCAGCACTGTCCCCTTGACCTGTCCGGACTTGTCCGACCTGCCCAGCTCCTTTTCCACCTATCCACTCCACCCTCTCCTCCCTGACCTATCACCTTCATCTCCTTCCCCACTGACCTATTGTACTCTATGCTACTCTCTCCCCACCCCCACCCTCCTCTAGGTTATCTCTCCACGCTTCAGGCTCACTGCCTTTATTCATGATGAAGGGCTTTTGCCCGAAACGTCGATTTTGCCTGTCCTCGGATGCTGCCTGAACTGCTGTGCTCTTCCAGCACCACTAACCCAGAAATAGATTCATCTGTGTCGGTGGGGGCGTGGACCATCCAAGCCAATCAGGCGGGGTCCATTGTGTAATTGACATGGTTTGTGCCCAATCGGCGCAGGGAAGCGATGACAGGCGTGATTCGATGTGTGATTGACATGCATTTTTGCCCAAGCAACGCAGGGAGGCGTGTAAGGTTAGGCCTGTTTTGTGACTGACATGGATTCTGTCCAATAGACTTGGAGAGGCGGCGTCTGGTGGGCGTGTCTGCTGTGTGATTGACTGGAGCTCGGATAAGTCTATTTGCAGTGTGTTGACCAATTAACGGAGAGGTGGGAAAAAAAACAGGCCCTGACTGGCACTGGGACCGACCAATGGAGCTTGGGCAGACGGACGGTATTGACCAATCGGTGGGGAAGAGTGGGCGGTGACTGGGGGCCGGGCGGGAGCGTGTGTTAAAGATAATGGCGGGTGAGTGGGAGAGAGAGAGGGTCAGGCTGAAGGGAGTTGGGGGAATGGAGGGCACATTGGCCAATACTTATACTTCAGCCCGCTTCAGGAAACCAGTCGGGTCCCATCATTATCACAGAGCCGTGTGAAGAAAATACTGCAGTACTTTGACACGAAATGACGTCATGGCTGACAGTGGGATCTTGCTGTGCGTAGATTTCCTGCCCTTTGGGGACTGACCTGCATGAAATGCATCAATAAAAGTGAAATGTTGAGAATGCTGGAATCTAACCAAACCCAGGAAATACTGGAGAAACCCAGCAGGTTTGGCACAGTTCAGATTTTGAAGAATTAAGGACTGTACATGATGAAGTGTGAAGTCCTGTAATTTATGAAAGGTGCTTCTAGAAACGTAGAGCCACAGAGATGTACAGCACCGAAACAGACCCTTCGGTCCATCCCGACCAGATATCCTAACATAACGTAATCCCATTTGGCCCATATCCCCCTCGAACCTTCCTATTCACATACCCATCCAGATGTTGTAATTGTGAGAAAGTGAGGACTGGAAACGCTCAGCAGGTCAGACGGCATCTGAGGAGCAGGAGAGTTGACATTTCGAGCATGAGCCCTTTGTCAGGAATGTTGTAATTGTACCAGCCTCCACCACCTCCTACGGCAGCTCATTTCATACACATACCACGCTCTGTGTGAGAAAGTTGTCCTTAGGCCCCTTTTAAATATCTCCTCTCTCACCTTAAACCTGTGCCCTCTAGTGTAGGACTCCCATGTCTCAAGGAAAAGACCTTGGCTATTTACCCTATCCTTGCCTCTCATGATTTTATAGACCTCTACAACGTCACCCTCAGCCTCTGACATTACAAGGAAAACAGCCCTGGCCTATTCAGCCTCTCCCTATAGGTCAAACCCTCCAACCCTGGTAACACCCTTGTAAATCTTTTCTAAACCCTTTCAAGTTCCATAACATTCCTTGCTATAACAGAAAGACTGGAATTGCATGCAGTATTCCAAAAGTGGCCTAACCAATGCCCTGTACTGTTGTAACATAACATCCCAACTCTCATACTCAGTGCACTGATCAATAAAGGCAAGCATTTCCAAACACTGCCTTCACTATCCTCTCTACCAGCGGTTCCTCTTTCAAGGAACTATGAACCTGCACTCCAAGGTGTCTTTGTTTAGCAGCTCGCCCCATGACCTTACCATTAAGTGTACAAGTTCTGCTTTGAATTGCCTTTCCAAAATGCAGCATCTCACATTTATCTAGATTTGTTTTACAAAAAAAACTATTTCCATTGTGTGCTGGAAATGTGGAACTCAATAGAATAAGAAGTAGCTGAGGAGATTGCTATAGATGTGATTTATAGAAATATAGACGATTAAGAAGAAAGTTGAGGATTATATAGTAGAGACTGAAGTTTACCATGATGCCAAGGGGCTGGAGTAGCCTGGTCAACATCACTGAGATATGGAAGTAGGTTTGCTCGCTGAGCTGGACGGTTCATTTCCAGACGTTTTATCAACCTATTAGGTAACAACTTCAGTGGGCCTCCAGGCGAAGCATTGTTGACAATTCCTGCTTTCTATTTATATGTTCGGGTTTTCTTTGGGTTGATGATGTAATTTCCTGTGGTAATATCATTTCCGATGATGACATCATTTCCTGTGAATATGTCATTTCCGGTTCTTTTTCTCAGGGGGTGGTAGATGGGGTCTAACTCGGTGTGGTTGTTGATAGAGTTCCGGTTGGAATGCCATGCTTCTAGGAATTCTCGTGTGTGTCTCTGTTTGGCTTGTTCTAGGATGGGTATGTTGTCCCAGTTGAAGTGGTGTTCTTCCTTATCTGTATGTGAGAGAGGGTCATGTCGTTTTGTGGCTAGTTGATGTTCATGTATCCTGGTGGCTAGTTTTCTGCCTGTTTGTCCAATGTAGTGTTTGTTACACTAAATAGAAAGCATGAATTATCAACAGTGCTTCGCCCGGAGGCCCACTGAAGATTTACCTAGTATGGTGACGAAACGTCTGGAAATGAACCGTCCAGCTCAGTGAGCAAACCTACATCCAGAACCTCAACCTGAGCTACAAATCTTCTCAGAACTCGCTATTACTGAGATATCTTTAATGTATGGTAGTATGGCTAGAGTCTCTGGTCTTCTTGTTTACGATTGTTGTGTAAGAATCAGCAGACTGTGCTTATCAGGTACCCGTTGTTTTTGAATATGTTGTATAGATTCAAAGTTTGTGCGAAGATTTGTAGCTCGGGTGCTCGTTGTTGTGGTTCTGTTTGCCGAGCTGGAAGTTTTTGTTGCAAACGTTTCGTCCCCTGGCTAGGCGACGAAACGACACGACCAGCTATCCTTAGTAGCCACACACGCAGACAACAAGCAACATGAATTCGACTGGGACAACACTACTATCATAGGGCAAGCCAGACAGAGAACAGCCAGGGAATCCCTAGAGGCATGGCATTCATCCACAAACTCCATCAACAAACACATCGACCTGGACCCAATATACCAACCACTGCAGCGGACAGCTGAAACTGACAACCGGAAGCGGCAGGGACAGACCACTATAAACACCGGAGGAAACATCAAAGAAGCGCTTCGCAGGAGGCTCCCAAGCACTGATGATGTCGCCTAGCCAGGGGACGAAACGTTTGCAACAAAAACTTCCAGCTCGGCGAACAGAACCACAACAATGTAGTATAGGTGTTTTTCGACAAGTCTCCACAACATCTATCCCAAGTGTCATTAGCAATCTCAGATCTACCTCTTCACGGCCCAGTTTTTAAGCCTTATCTCTTAAGGACGTATTCTGACATACTTCAGTCTAAGAGTAATGCTTGTTTCCTCTCTTTGGAAATACTCATGATGAAGGTTAATAATAATTGTTGTGGGCTCAGATTCTAAAGTAGTGGTACATCTATTTTTGATTTTGATTTCTGTGAAATCAAAATCTGTCTTGAAAGGGTCAGAAACATATTTAGAATTGAGTCAAAACAGCGGTTTCAACAAATAACGACAAAACTGGCAACCTAGTGAGATAATAGTTGAAAAGTTTAATATACTCAGATTTGCGACCCAGAGAGAGACCAATAAATGGCCAGAGCAGGTTCGGTTTAGAAGAAACTATCCATAGCAGTAGATGTGCTGTTTAGCAACCTAAAAATGGTCAAAATAGCTTGACAAAGCTCGATGATTATTTTAAGAGTCAGTGAAAACAGTCAATTAGCATCTGTCTCAGGGAGAGATAGTTAGTGGGTGAATCACAACTGTGAATGTGCAGAAATCCACCAAAAGGAAATATGTATGACCTCACTGGTTGAATAGGAACGATTCATGTGAAGATAGAGTGATAATTCACTGGGGACTGAGTGTCTATGAAGGAAAATTCTGGGTTAAAAAAAGGATGAATCTTTAATTTTGCCATTTATAATAAGATCCTTCCAAATTGTGTTTATATAGCTTTTATTTTTGTAAGTTTGGATGACTGAGCGACCCTTTTTCATTATTACAATCTGAATGTATGAAAATGGGATAATGTCAGCGCATTGAAGACCAGGAAATCTTTATGAAATCTAAGTCTGATACTTAACAAAGTTTTGAATCATGTTGATCCTGCTGTGGCAGGTAAGAGTGTGTTGAGGTCTTTTGTACAGCTGGAGCTCCCCCTACACTTGATACAAAGGACCATTCTTTCTGTGGAAATCTATTGATGAGTGATGACTAGTTAACCTGAACTATTGAAGAAGTATCTGGTCTTGTCCTCAACTGACTTTCAGAAAAGTGCCGTTTCCAGCATGGATGACTTGGTAATCATCAACAGTAGGAATTGGATGTCTTTCACGTAACATGCCTCAGCGGACAAAGTTCAAGAAACGCATTGTTGTTTGATCTTTGCTCATTTAGCATGAAACAGGGATCTGACAAGGAGACACCTTTATCTTTACAACTAGAACTGCACTATATTATGCATTTTTCCCAGGAGTTATTTGGTGAGTAGCTGCCGTGTACTCAACAGTATTTCTAATTAGTTCGAGAAAGTGTTAAAATTGTTGGTCTCCTTCCTCACCTCACATTTCCAATGCTGGTGTGGCTCATTTTATCCTTTTTTTTCTGTTGAACTATAAAAAAAACTCTCGTAATTCATTAACAGTAAAAGAAATTCCAAACTCTCTGACATTTTTCTTTCACCAGACTTAGTGTCAAACTGACACTGACCCCATTATACATATGCCTCTGTTTATTATTACCTAATGCAGTACCACATATTTCAAATTCTTTTATTTTTAACATACATGACTGTTTCCTTCAAGTGAAGTTGATGGAAAGTTACCTTGCTGACTCTGGATGTTGTCACAAAGGTACTCCAGAAGACCAAACAGCAATGGAGAAAAGCCCAACATCATCGTCACACTACTCTTTAAAGGAAAAAGAGTGTACTAAGTTTAGCAGCATACATTATAATGAATCCTCCATTTGATGGAAGCATTTTGGAAATATAAAGTGTCTTTTTTGAAATTGTAGACAAGTATTTTGATAGGCTGGCAAATGATAAAAACACATACAGTTTATCAACTGTCACAATTTAACTGGGAAGGGATTGAAGACTGTCCCCTTAATCGTTCCCCACCATTCAACAAGCAGTGATAAAATGTACAAAATCAGAATGAGAACACTAAAATGACCAATTTGTCTGACTGCTACTCGACAAAAGCAAGTAACACCAGGTAATTTCAGTAAGAGTAAAGATAAATTGTATTCCAACACAATTTTAATGAGCAGTGAAAAGAAAATGTCATTAATTTATACAACTTAAACTAAACCTGTCAAACCCCATGTGTAAACACAGTGCTATAATTTAGACAGACAAAAGACAAATAGTTTAACATATACCATAGGTGGAAAAGAATATAGAACATTAAACAAAATTCCAAAGATCAAAAGTCCCAATCACAAGATGGAAATTTATTTTCCTGCAGTACTTTTTTTTTGCAATCATGAAACATTGAAGGTGAGAGAGCAAGTTTAAAGGAGATGTACAAGGCCAATTTTTTTTACATACAAGGTGGTAGGTGCCCGAATGTGTTGCCGGGTGTGGTAGTAGAAGCAGATACAGTAGCAATTTTTAAGAGTCATTCATACAAATACAGGAACAGGCAGCAAATAGAGGAATACAGACCATATGCAGGCAGATGGGATTAGTTTAGAATGGCATCATGGTCAGAGCAGACATAGTGGTGGAAGGGCATGTTCCTGTGCTGGACTGTTCTCTGTGCTGTCATTTATAACGTGGTGCCCATTCTTCAGTTCGATGGCTGTTGAGGTAAACAGGTCTTCTTTTAAACTTTCTTGGTTTTTAATTCCCACACAGAAGGAAGGAGAGAGGAGGGAAATGGAAGCTTTCTGTCTGCATGCTTTGGATGTTTCTTCCACTCTGTTCCTCTTTTAACTTATAGCTCTTTATAATTCAACAACTCAACCCAAGAGTTGCTATCTCATGGTACAGTGGTAGAGTTCCTAACTCTGAGCTAGGAGGCCTGGGTTCAAGTCCCACCTGCTCCAGGGGTGTGTAATAACATCTCTGAACAGATTGATTTGGAAATATCTATAGAGAGCTGTCGTAAGGCGGAATTTCCTTATGCCGGATGATTTGCAGTGCTGTTCGGTCTCAAATTTCCCCTCTTACTGCTTCTAAAAAGCAGCATTGTACTGTACATCTGGACAAGATGCAACACTTGCCTTTCAAGTTGCAAAACCTTCCTGGTATTAAAATCAAAGCAGTCCAAAATCCGTTTTAGTTTATAGTCCCAAAAATGGAAAATATGTGGTCTCTTACACAGTCTTTAAAGAAACAATGCTACATTCGATTGATTAGAATTAAGACCTTTAGCTGTACAGTCTGTTCTGATATAACGCGATAGTTCCATTCCCGTGCGATCCAGCATTATAAGAAAATTGCGTAATAGCAGGACCATTTAAAGCAATGGGACCAGAATTGTGATAAAGCCAATACAGGTAAGGAAAGTTCGCATTCTACAAATAACGGTCTAAGTTCTTCAATTGCTTTATAGTCAATTTGCATTAAAGAAACACACATTATAGCAGAACTGACTATATGTTTAATGGTAAATTTAACCAATGAGCCCATATTGAATGCTTATTTGAAAAAAAAACTTCCATCTTTCAATACGAGGCATGTGCGGGCAGATTGTCTTAGCAGGGCAAAAGTGAGATCTGCAGATGCTGGAGATTAGAGTCAAGAGTGTGATGCTGGAAAAGCACAGCAGGTCAGGCAGCATCTGAGGAACAGGAGAATCGGTGTTTTGGGCAAAAGCCCTTCATCAGGAATGAGGCTGGGAGCCCCGGGGTGGAGAGATAAATGGGAGGGGGTGGGGATGGGGGGAAGCTAGTTGAGAGTGCAATAGGTGGATGGAGGTGGGGGTAAAGGTGATAGGTTGGAGGGGAGGGTGGAGCAGATAAGTGGGAAGGAGGATGGACTGACGGGACAGGTTATGAGGACGGTGCTGAGCTGGAAGGTAGGAACTTGGATAAGGTGGCGGGAGGGGAAATGAGGAAACTGGTGAAATCCACATTGATGCCCTGTGGTTGAAGGGTCCTGAGGTGGAAGGTGAGGCATTCTTCCTCCAGGTTTTGGGTGGTAAGGGAGTGGCGATGGAGGAGGCCCAGCACTTGCATGTTCTTGGCAGAGTGGGAGGGGAGGTTAAAGTATTCGGCCACGGGTCAGTGGGGTTGGTTGATGTGAGTGTCCCAGAGATGTTCTCTGAAGCATTCTGCGAGTAGCCGTCCTGTCTCCCCAATGTAGAGGAGACTGCATTGGAAGCAATGGATACAGTAAGTGAGGTGTGGAAGCGCAGGTGAAACTCTGAAGAATGTGGAAGATCCTTTGGAGCCTTGGATGGAGGTGAGGGGGGAGGTGTGGGCGCAGGTTTTGCAATTCCTGCGGTGGCAGGGGAAGGCGCTGGG
The DNA here is from genome assembly GCF_037043375.1 of Chiloscyllium plagiosum. Taxonomy (NCBI): domain Eukaryota; kingdom Metazoa; phylum Chordata; class Chondrichthyes; order Orectolobiformes; family Hemiscylliidae; genus Chiloscyllium; species Chiloscyllium plagiosum. The sequence goes on from NW_028270168.1 coordinate 5,853,603, forward strand.
AGGGGAGGGTTGGTTGTTGGGGGTGTGGACCTGACGAGGTGGTCACAGAGGGAACGGTCTTTACGGAAAGCAGATAGGAGTGGGAGGGAAATAGACCCCTGGATGATGCGATGCATACAGAGGTTGGTGGAGTTGAAGGTGAGAACTGGGGATGTTCTGTCCTTGTTGCGATTGCAGGGGTGGAGTTTGAGGGCGGAGGTGTGGGATGTGGATGAGATGCACTGGAGGGCATCATCAATTACGTGGGAGGGGAAATTGTGGTTTTTAAAGAAAGAGGCCATCTGGTGTGTTCTGTGGTGGAACTGGTCCTCCTGGGAGCAGATATGGTAGAGGCGGAGGAATTGGGAATAAGGGATAGCATTTTTGCAGGAGGTAGGGTGGGAGGAACTGTAGTCCAGGTAGCTGTGGGAGCCGGTGAGTTTGTAGAAAATGTCAGTGTTGAGTTGGTCACCATTGATCTGAGATGGAGAGGTCCAGGAAGGAGAGGGGTGTCAGAGATGGTCCACATGAATTTAAGGTTGGGATGGAATGTGTTGGTGAAGTTTGTTCAACCTCCTCATGGGAGCACGAGGTGGCGCTGATGCAGTCATCAATGTAGCGGAGGTAAAGGTGGGGAGTGGTACCGGTGTAACTGCAGAGGATAGACTGTTCCACGTGGCTTACGAAGTGACAGGCATAACTGGGGCCCATGTGGGTGCCCATGGCTACCCTTTTCGTCTGGAGAAAGTGGGAAGATTCGAAGGTGAAATTGTTGAGGGTGAGGACTAGTTCAGCCAAATGAATAAGAGTATCAGTGGAAGGGTAACTGGTGGGGACGTCAGGAGGGGAAGAAGTGGAGGGCTTGGAGGCCCTGGTCTTGGCGGATTGACGTGTAAAGGGACTGGATGCCCATGGTGAAGATAAGGCGTTGGGGCCAGGGAACTTGAAGAGGTGGAGGGCGTGGATGGAGTCCAGAATGTTTGTGGGCATTTCCTGGACTGGGAGGATAGTACAGTATCGAGGTAGGTGGAGATGAATTTGGTGGGGCAGGAGCAGGGTGAGATGGTAGGTCAGCCAGGGTAGTCAGGTTTGTGGATCTTGGGCAGGAGATTGTCTTAGCACGTGAGCGGCCTAAAAAATTGTTCACTTTAGTGAAAGTTTATCCTGGACGGTTCATATCCCTTCAGCGCGGTTTGGGATTAGTGATGGCAAGTTCATTAGTAATATACACAAACTCGGAGCAGGCGTAGGCTACCCAGCCCTTCATGAGGTAAAAACAATGACTGCAGATGCTGGAAACCAGATTCTGGATTAGTGGTGCTGGGAGAGCACAGCAGTTCAGGCAGCATCCAAGGAGCTTCGAAATCGACGTTTTGGGCAAAAGCTCTTCCTCAGGAATAAAGGCAGTGAGCCTGAAGCGTGGAGAGATAAGCTAGAGGAGGCTGTGGGTGGAGAGAAACTGGCATAGAGTACAATGGGTCAGTGGGGGAGGGGATGAAGGTGATAGGTCAGGGAGGAGAGGGTGGAGTGGATATGTGGAAAAGGAGATAGGCAGGTAGGACAAGTCATGGGGACAGTGCTGAGCTGGAAGTTTGGAACTAGGGTGAGGTGGGGGAAGGGGAAATGAGGAAACTGTTGAAGTCCACATTGATGCCCTGGGGTTGAAGTGTTCCGAGGCGGAAGATGAGGCGTTCTTCCTCCAGGCGTCTGGTGGTGAGGGAGCGGCAGTGAAGGAGGCCCAGGACCTCCATGTCCTCGGCAGTGTGGGAGGGGGAGTTGAATTGTTGGGACACGGGGCGGTGTGGTTGATTGGTGCGGGTGTCCTGGAGATGTTCCCTAAAGCGCTCTGCTAGGAGGCATCCAGTCTCCCCAATGTAGAGGAGACCGCATCGGGAGCAACGGATACAATAAATGATATTAGTGGATGTGCAAGTAAAACTTTGATGGATGTGGAAGGCTTCTTTAGGGCCTTGAATAGAGGTGAGGGAGGAGGTGTGGGCGCAGGTTTTACAGTTCCTGCGATGGTAGGGGAAATTGCCAGAATGGGAGGGTGGGTTGTAGGGGGGCATGGACCTGACCAGGTAGTCATGGAGGGAACGGTCTTTGAGGAAGGCGGAAAGGGGTGGGGAGGGAAATATATTCCTGGTGGTGGGGTCTGTTTGGAGGTGGCGGAAATGTCGGTGGATTATTTGGTTTATGCAGAGGTTGGTAGGGTGGAAGGTGAGCACCAGGGGCATTCTGTCCTTGTTACGGTTGGAGGGGTGGGGTCTGAGGGCGGAAGTGCAGGATGTGGACGAGATGCGTTGGAGGGCATCTTTAACCACGTGGGAAGGGAAATTGCGGTCTCTAAAGAAGGAGGCCATCTGGTGTGTTCTGTGGTGGAACTGGTCCTCCTGGGAGCAGATACGGCGGAGGCGGAGGAATTGGGAATACGGGATGGCATTTTTGCAAGCGATAGGGTGGGAAGAGGTGTAATCCAGGTAGCTGTGAGAGTCGGTGGGTTTGTAAAAAATGTCAGTGTCAAGTCGGTCATCATTAATGGAGATGGAGAGGTCCAGGAAGGGGAGGGAGGTGTCAGAGATGGTCCAGGTAAATTTAAGGTCAGGGTGGAATGTGTTGGTGAAGTTGATGAATTGCTCAACCTCCTCGCGGGAGCACGAGGTGGCGCCAATGCAGTCATCAATGCAGCGGAGGGTGGGGAGTGGTGCCGGTGTAATTACGGAAGATCAACTGCTCTACGTAGCCAACAAAGAGACAGGCATAGCTGGGGCCCATACGGGTACCCATGGCTACCCCTTTGGTCTGGAGGAAGTGGGAGGATTCAAAGGAGAAATTAAGGGTGAGGACCAGTTCGGCCAAACGAATGAGTGTGTCGGTGGAAGGGTACTGTTGGGGACGTCTGGAGAGGAAAAAACGGAGGGCTTGGAGGCCCTGGTCATGGCGAATGGAGGTGTAGAGGGATTGGATATCCATGGTGAAGATGAGGCGTTGGGGGCCGGGGAAACGGAAGTCTTAGAGGAGATGGAGGGCGTGGGTGGTATCTCGAATGTATGTGGGGAGCTCCTGGACTGGGGGGGGATAGGACAGTGTCGAGGTAGGTAGAGATGAGTTCAGTGGGGCAGGAGCATGCTGAGACAATGGGTCGGCCAGAGTGGTCAGGCTTGTGGATCTTGGGAAGGAGGTAGAACCGGGCAGTGCGGGGTTCCCGGACTATGAGGTTGGAAGCTGTGGGTGGGAGATCTCCTGAGGTGATGAGGTTCCGCATGGTCTGGGAGATGATGGTTTGGTCATGGGGGGTGGGGTCATGGTCGAGGGGGCAGTAGGAAGAGGTGTCCTCGAGTTGGCGTTTGGCTTCAGCGGTGTAGAGGTCAGTGCGCCAGACTATCACTGCGCCCCCTTTATCCACTGGCTTGATGGTGAGGTTGGGATTGGAGCAGAGGGATTGGAGGGCTGCGCGTTGAGAGGGTGAGAGGTTGGAGTGGGGGAGGGGGGTAGACAGATTGAGGCGGTTAATGTCCCGGCGGCAGTTGGAAATGAAGAGGTCAAGGGCAAGTAATAGGCCAGCGCGGGGTGTCCAGGTGGATGCAGTGTGTTGGAGGTGGGCAAAGGGGTCCTCGGAAGGTGAGCGGGAATCCTGATTGTGAAAGTAAGCTCGGAGGCGGAGGCGACGGAAGAATTATTCGACGTCACAGCGTGTATTAAATTTTGCCCGAAACGTCGATTTCGAAGCTCCTTGGATGCTGCCTGAACTGCTGTGCTCTTCCAGCACCACTAATCCAGTACCCAGCCCTTCACGTTTGCTCCACCATTCAGTATGATCTGTTGTGTGTAACCTGTCAACATTTTGACTTATAATAATTCAACCAATGTGTCCTGTATATGGTATGTTGAGTTATTTTGTGCTCATTTGCCCTTCACATTGATGATTATCAGATGATAAGTATAAACAGATTATCTTGATTTTACAACGGTGCAATTGTCTCTTTTCTGTCTCTTATAGTGTTCACTTCCAGACCTTACTCTTGTGTAGCTTGACGCTGTTTTATTTAACTCAAGGAAGAAATAACAGTTTTAAAAAATTGCGTTAGAACAATTGCTGTTTCTCAATAAAGTAAATATAGAGCTCGTTGTGTCTGTGTTGGTCATCAAGAATCTATCAATGTTAATTCCATTTTCTAGCACATGGCCTGTAGCCTTGTATACTATAGAGTATCAGGGGCTCATCTAAATAATTCTTAAATGTCTTAATAGCTCCCTGGTTTACCATCTTTTTAGGCAGAGGATTCCAGATAGCGACCAGCATCAGGGTAAAAAAAGAATTCCCCAAATCCGGCCAAAACCTCCTGCTCCTTATCTTAAAACTCAATGATCAGGGCTCACAATTTTAAGGTAAGGGGCAGAAGGTTTAGACGAGATGTGAGGAAAAGCTTTTTCACCCAGAGGATGGTGGGAATCTGGAACTCACTGCCTGTGAGTCTGGGAGAGGCAGAAACCCTCAGCACATTAAAGACGGAATTAGATGTGTATCTGTGATGCCAAGGCCATGGGCCAAGTGCTGGAAAATGAGATTAGAAAAGTGAGGTGGTTGATGTTGACTGGTACAGATTGGATGAGCCTAAGGGCCTTTTTCTGTACTATAAATCTCTGTAACACTCTGACTGCATACCTTATTATTGACTGCTGTCCTATGGGGAAATGTTTCTTTGCATTATCCTTTTCATGCCCCTCATAATCTTGTATACCTCAGTTATGTCCCCTGGCTGAGGCAAACATTTTTACTTTTCAAATTTTTGTTGAACTAAAATCTGAATCCAACATTAAACACAGATGGGATTACAATGCTGTGCAGCTCCTGGCCGTACTTACATTTTCTGTAGCAAGCTGGCTGTGCAGACAGTCTTGCAGGTCAACAATAGGACCCAAGCGTCCTGAAGAAGGGTTACACCTGAAACGTCGACGCCTCCATCTCCTGATGTTGCCTGGCTTGCTGGGTTCTTCCAGCCTCATGCCTGTGTACTGCAGACAACCCTGCAGCAACAATGAAATGAATTTTATGCAGTATTCGCAAAGACGATGGGTTAGCACATCACCAGGTTAACAGTTGTTCTTTACCTGAGTTGCATGCCTGAATGACATGCAGAAATTGTAATACATTAATGCAATACACTGACATCCAACATCTATAGCATTAGGGAGGTGATGGTCTAGTGTATTATCAGAAGACTCTTAATCCAGAGACCTAAGTTAAAGTTTCAGGGACCTGAGTTTGAATTCTGCCACAGCAGTTAGAGTCATATATGGAAATAAACCTTTTGGTCTAACTAGTCCATGTAGACCATAATCCCAAATCAACCATATCCCTCCAAACATTTCTTATTCATGTACTTAAGCAAATGTCTTTTAAATGTTATAACAACTGTACACCCATTCTCCACTTCATTCCACACACTAACCACTCTCTGTATAAAAAAATGCCCCTTGTTTCTGGAATTTGATGGTGGAATGTGAATCAAATAAAAGCCTGGAATTAAGAGTCTAATGATGACCATGAAACTGTTGTCAATTGTCAGGAATGCCCCACCTGGTTCAATAATATCCTTTAGGGAAGGAAACTGTCATCTTTACCCAGGCCGACACTTTGCACAATTTAAGAACAGCCTATTTTTCAGGTGAATTAAAAAAAAAGTTGGAATTTGTTCAGAGTACAATTAGTTTTTTCAAAGCGAGTTACAGTTTCAGGGTTTCACAGAATCAACTGTGGATGTTTGCGTTCAGTGATGCGTGCCTGACTGAAATCTGTAAATAAAATCACCAGTGCCCTTCAATGGATCCAGAATTTATGTTCTAGCTGTTGTTGAAAGCTACTGGAGTGTATAAACTTCATAGTTCTGCATTTTTAACTGGCAATGACCTCAGCCAAAATTATATTTTTGGTCTATATAGATGTTGGTACAACAATCCTTTTATGAAGGCCAGTTCGAAGCTGTTTTAGTAACTCTGTATTGTTGGTGACATTATGAACATGGAACTCACAAGTGGCAGTAAACCAGCAAGAGAAGAAACTGAGTTAACTCCTGCTAGCTACCCGAGGCAAGTTGTTTCATCAATGTTAATAGTTGCACAAGACCAATGTGTCAGGTGTAAACACAGCAGTATTAAATTTGAACTTGAATTTTCCAATCTTTGACGAGATAAGATTTCATGTAGAATGACATAAAATGGTAAAATATGCACAGCTTGCTTTTTAAAATGTTGCTTTTAAATAATGGTTGTTTACTTTGGTTAATGAATAATTTGAGACAAAATTAAATTGCCAGAGCTGCTTTCTATATATAATCACCCATTTCTAAATTCTTATTTCATCAGCTTATGTTCTTAATTTATTTTTAATATTTCTAAAAATAGCTACATACGTTTTGGAGTAATTAATAAATAATGATCTGAACTAACAAAAAATAAATGCCTGTCTAACTTCCTGAAGATACAGAGCTAAAAATAGAGCTTCAGGAATCACTTCCATTTAGCAAGTAAAGTTTCTACTCTTATTATTTTAATTGTTTGCCCACTCCTACACTGACCTGTTTGTTACCTGCCTCCTATATTGTTCTAAAGAAGCTCAATGACAGCATCTCATCTTTCATTAGACATTTGACAACAGAATGCACTCATCATTTGAATTAACAATATAAGATCTTAACCTCAGTCCGTATTTTTATTCACACAACAACTTTTGATGACAAATCTGTCATTCTCATTTCTGTTTGTTGCTTTTGTTTCTTGCCCCTTTATCCATCATCTTTTGCCTTGCAGCACCACCAACATTGTTACTTGATCTATTCTGCCTTCCACCTATTGACCTTTTGACCCTGACCCCCCCACTCCTTATTTGTACTTGTTAAAACCCCTCACATCTCTAGTTTTAGAATAAAAGCAAAATGTTGCAAATGATGGAAATCTAAAACAAACACAAAGTGCTGAAGAAACTCAGCAGATCTGGCAGGATCTGTGGAGAGAAAAACCTGTTATACTTCAAGTCCATAGGAACAGGAGTAGGCATTCAGCTCTTCAAGCCTGCTCAGCTATTTAATAGGATCATGGCTGATCCAACATTCTTCATGCCCTCTTTCCTGTCCTTTCCCCATATTAATTGATTCCCCTATTAATTAAGTTATCTATCTCAGCCTTAAATGTACGCAAGGACTTTGTCTCCACGGCTCTCTGTGCCAAGGATTTCCAAAGACAGTCAGCACTCTGAGAAGAAATTCTTTCTTAGCTCACTCTTAAATTGGTGCCTCTTTATTCTGAATCTATGCCCTCGGGGTCTAAACTCACAGTGTGATTTTTTAGAATGGAAGTCGTCTTCTTCAAAGCGCTTCTTAATATTTCCTGGATTTGAAGTGTAAATTCTGTTTCTGTCTCCACAGATGTTGCTAGATCTGTTGAGTGTCTCCAGCGCTTTCTGTGTGTTTATTTTACATCCCTAACTTTTGCAGTTTTGATGAGCAGTCATCAAACTGAAATACTAACATTGTTTCTCTGTCCACAAGCAATGCTGCTGGTATTTTCATTTGCAGATTTGCAGCATCTGTAGATTGTACATTTGCAGAACACTGATCAGTTCTGTCCAGCTCAGGGAGGTAAAGCTAATTTGTCCAAAGCTAATTGGCTAATCTGGCACTGATGTTCCAGTGAATTTGGCAGTTTCCTCAAATGTGTGCCTCATGTAATGAATTTACCCAGCAAGTTCGAATATTGTTTATAAACTGTTCACAAAATACGTGTTATTTAGTAAACCACACTCATGCCTCTCTTTGCTGCCGTAACAAAAGTATTTGTACCAGCTCATGGTGATTGATTCAGCAGGCATGATTTGAAAGTTTACTTCTGTTTCTGATTTTCAGCAATGAAATTCAAAGATAAAAATCATAATAAAATAAGCTTTGTACTATTGCTATTTTTAAAAAATAAAGCCTGTTTTGGTTATTATTGTGTGTGAATGTACCTTTTTCCTTAATGTAAGTACTGGTCCTAATTTTGTTTTAGAATGTCTCGATCTCTTTCTTTGTTATAGAGCTACATTATTAGCACAACACATCAATAAATACAATTTAATGTTTTCTTGACAGTGTAACTTTTTGGTTAAGAAGCATTTATATTCAGTTTCTGATCTTGTTTAATTTTAACTACTTTTTAAGGAAAGGTATTAGTTTTTGTTGAACTGTAGATACTAGTCTATATTTTGTGAGACCTCCTATTCTGTGTCACTGTGTCATTGTAGAGATGCAGTTGTCTTCTTGTTACTAGTTTGTCTTTTAATATATTGTTACCTGAAACACCATCCTGCTGACCATGCTGAACTTTGAAATCCCATAACTTTCAAAAGACACATCAAAATAGTTTAGAACAGTACCGATCTGTATCCAGATTTCTTACCGTCATGTGTGAAGCTAAACCTGTGGCTGAAAGTGATATTTATATGAAAATCTGGGAAAACTCTTTCAAATAGTTTGGTGGTAAAGAACTTGAGAACTGATGAAAATGGACATATTTGTCAAAACTTTTCATTTTCCCCTAATCAGGACAATTCACGAATACCAGTCCAAGGGGAAACCAACATTTGGACTACATGAGAGTACTGATTAGATGGCAAGTGGACTGCAATTGGTAAAGATGGTGTCATAGAGAATGCACCAGTAATGATGAATGGTAGTTAACAGCCAGGTTTTGTTTAAATTTTAAGCTAGGCAGGTTGACTCTGGTTCGGGCATTACTCATAGAAATGTGCCTTTAAATGACTATCATCTATTCCATTGAGTTGAAACAAACACAGAGCATGTACATTTCCTTTCTATTTGTAAAAAATAGGACATCCCGTTACCACATTTTCAACACATCCAAAGTGAAACTAAAAGGCATGTTTACCCCCTTAATGTCACAATATAGAAACACCATTAAAGCTTAAAGTGATACATCATTCCTCTACTTTAGAACCAAGCTCTCTGAAATATAATAATATTGTATAGAGCTTCATTGCATTCCTGAGCCATTTTCTTGGCAGAGCAAGGAGGCAGTTGTTAGGGGCTATATGATCACTTAGATAACCATGATGTCTCCTCAACATTACCTTCAAACACATTTTGTGCTGTTTCTTTATCTGTGTTTAATTTGGAAATTCTCCACACAATTGAAATTAGTATAAACAAGAATGCTTCAATTAAGTACAGTCTATAACTGCTGGTTGTACACCTCACCACTAGCCACCATAAGTGCCAGTTTTGTTAGGGGAGTGGATTCTATACACATTGTAAGCATTAATGTAACATTATGGGGTCATCTTGTGGTGTAGTGTCTAAACCCATGAACCAGGACAACCAGGTTCAATTGCCAGCTGCTCCAGAGGTATGTAATAACATCTCTGAACAGATTGATTAGAGAAATAATGTTAGGTTTTTAAAAATTTAACCTATCAGTCACATTTGAACAATTCTTGCGCTCTTGACAGAGGGGAACTTTGGTACAAACTTCCCTGCAGTTTGTAAAATATCCATTTGCTGTCACTTTCATTTTTCCATCCTTCAGCCAAGGATAGCAAATTTCCTTACCTATAAGAATTTACTAAAGCAGATTTTTGTTAACAGCAAATGATGATGGTTTCATGTTAATCATTACTAGTTCTAACTTTTAATTCAAGCTTTGTTATTTGAATTTTTAAAAATTTAACCAGCAGCCACGGTGGAATTTGAACCCATGCCCCAGAGCATTAATCTGGGCCTCTGGATTATTAGTGTCATTAACACTACACCATTTATATTATGCATAGAAAGATAGAAAACAGAAATAGGCCATTCAGCCCTTCAAGCCTGTTCCACCATTCAATATAATCCTTGCTGATCATCCACCTCACTCTCCTGTTTCTGAATACTCTCCATATCCTTTAACTCCTTTAGTCCTTAGAACCATATTTACCACCACCTTGAAGACATTAAATGTTTTGGCCTCAAGTGCTTTATGTAGCAAAGTATTCCATTAACTCATTACTCTCTTTGTGAAGAAATGTCTTAACAACTCCATACTATTTGCCCCAAACAAAAACAGAAATATCTGGAGAAACTCCACAGGTATGGCAGTTTGTATGGGCTGTGACTGCCATAGTGTTAAAGGTTTAGATGGATAGGAATTTGTTAAATTTTCTGATTCAGTTTGTGGATGTACCTACTAGAGAAGGTGCAAAACTTGACCTACTCTTGGAAAATAAGGCAGGTGACTAAGGTGTCAGTGGGGGAGCACTATGGAGCCAGCGGCCATAATTCTATACTCTAGTTTTAAAATACTAATGGAAAAGGATAGACCAGATCTAAAAGATAAAGTTCTAAATTGGAGGAAAGCCAATTTTAATGGTATTAAGCAAGAACTTTCAAAAGCTGATTGGGGGGCAGATGTTCACAGGTAAAGAGATGGCTGAAAAATGGGAAGCCTTCAGAAATGAGATAATGAGAATCCAGATAAAGTATATTCCTGTTAGGGTGAAAGGAAAGGCTGGTAGGTGTAGGGAAAGCTGAATGACTAAAGAAATTGAGGGTTTGGTTAAGAAAAAGAAGGAAGCATCTGTCAGGTATAGACAGGAGAGATCAAAAGAATCTTTAGAGTACAAATGCAGTAGGAATACACTTAAGAGGGAAATCAGGAGGGCAAAAAGGGGACATGAGATAGCTTTGGCAAATAGGGTTAAGGAGAATCCAATGGGATTCTATAAATACATTAAGAACAAAAGGGAGACAATAGGGCCCCTCAAAGATCAGCAAGGCATCCCATCTGTGGAGCCACAGAAGGTGTGGGAGATATTAAAGGAGAGTATTTTGCATCAGTCTTTACTGTGGAGAAAGACATGGAAGATATAGAATGTGGGGAAATAAATGATGACATCTTGAAAAATGTCCACATTACAGAGGAGGTGGTGCTGGATGGTTAAAGGTGGATAAATGCCCAGGCCTTGATCAGGTGTATCCTAGAATTCTGTGGGAAGCTAGGGAAGTGATTGCTGGACCCCTTGCTGAGATATTTGTATCGTCGATAATCACAGGTGGTGCTCGAAGACTGGAGGTTGGATAACGTGGTGCCACTATTTAAGAAAGGTGGTAAAGATATTATGAAGGTGTAGAAGTGTTCTGTACCTTTAAGAGAGTGAAGGACTTGGCAAGCACACCAAGTGCTGGAGACTTTACAATGTAATGTTTGGTTCAGAACAGATAGCACTGGCTGAGTTGCTGTGAGACAAAAAAAATTTGAATTCGGCCTATCAGTTTATACCCCGAAAAATACCAAATTCCAATCAAGTTTGAATTTAGTATATTGACAATCGTATAAGCCAATGACACAATCTAATGCTTTGGGGGCATAAGACTGAGGAAAATCGAACAGTTGGGAGGAGAACAGCCAAGCTACCAGTATGTAAAGACCGCCTGAAAAATAGATCTCTTAAAGGTACCTTTATTGATCAGTAATCTGTGAAGCAGATTCCCAAGAAGAAGGAAAGAAGACCGGAATACAGAGAAGAACGGAAAGCTGCCTGGCTTTGAGATAAGAAATTTCATAAATCTTAATCAGTGACTTTATCGGACTAGTATTGTAGAAGGGGGAGTTGTAAATAGTGGTTAGTTAATTATGCTTTGTTATACTTCAAGAAATAAAGTTGTTAAATTTACTTTAAATAGTTCTTGGCCTTTTGAATTTTCACTGATTACTGCAAGGGATAAATCTTTTCTGTGTTGCTAGTTTAAATTAAGCAGGAGAGTTTACCCCATGTCGTAACAATTTGGGGGCTTGCATCCATGATTTTAACTGGTTTAGACAGATTTGAATAGATTTGGGGGTACAAAAAATCCTAGCAGATTTAAATACTTGCAGGTAAGTAGCCTATATCTTTAAATAAAACATAGGTGAGATGATTTATTTAATTTCGGTGACTTGTGGTTGATTAAAGTAAAAGTGAGAGAAGTGGCTCTTAAAATTGCTAAAGAGGTTCTGGGATTTGAAGATTCTCAAATTTGCCAAGAAAGTTTAGAAGGAAAGAAAAAGGCCAAACTTCTAGAATTAGCAAATAAGTTAGATTTGGGTTTAATCAAGGACTAAAGTAAAGCTGAAATTGTAAGGGAATTACTCAAACACTTCGGTGTATCAAAGAAGCAGACAAGTGCATTTGAGGTAGAAAAAATTAAATTACAATTGAGGAAAATTGAATTAGAAGATAAAGACAGAACGAGAGAGTAAGGAAAAGAAGAGAGAAAGTTTTTAGCTTAGCAAAGAGGGAGAGAGAAAGAGAGAAGAGAGAGAGGAAAAAGAAAAAGTTTTTACCTGAGCAAAAAGAGCGTTTGAACTTGAGAGTTGTGACTTAGTCAACAAAGTCAAGATAACAGGATAGAGATTGAAAGAGAAGGTAGTGATATATATAAATAGGTCAAAACCCTGCCACATTTTGATGAGAAAGATGTTGAAGCCTCCTTTATTTCATTTGAAAATGTGACTAGGCAGATGGAGTGGTTCGAGGATTTATGGGTAATGCTAGTTCAGACTAAACTGGTCGGCAGGGCTAGTGAGGTATTTCCCTCACTGTCAGATGAGGGGTCAATAGATTATGAAGAGGTTAAACAGGCTATTTTAAGTGCTTATGAATTGGTACCAGAAGCATACAGACAGTGGTTCAGAAACACAAAGAAGGAACCAGGTCAGATGCATGTTGAGTTTGAAAGAATTAAACATTAGTCATTTTGGTCAATGGGTGCGTGATTTGAAGATAGATAAGACCTTTGAGGCCCTAAGAGAGATTATTCTGCTGGAGGATTTAAAAACTAATTTCCAGAGATGGTAAGAATTCACATAGAGGAACAAAAAGTTCTGGAAGTGAGAAGGGCAGCAGAATTAGCAGATGAGTACATGTTAGTGCATAAGACAAGTTTCTGGTCAGAATTTTGTCCTGTGAGGGATCGAAGTTGGGAGAAGGGGAGATCCTACATGAGAGAACCAAGAGTAGAGAGCACTGGCAAGAATTTACCACAGGATAAAAAAAAGGCCCAAGAGGGTGGAAAAGAGATGAAAGGCCTCAGGTGTTTTCACTGTAATGGAGTGGGACACAGAAAATTACAGTGCCGGTGGTTTCAGAAGGGCACTGGGAAAAAGGTGTTTCCACTGTGGTAAAGTGGGACACGTAAAGTCACAGTGTTGGACATTAAAGAAAGGCACTGGGAAAAGATGTGGTAAAAGAAGCTAAGCTAGTGGCATTAGGGAAGGTAGTAAAGGAGACTCCAAGAAGAGTCTGAGGAGCTGCAGGAGAGTTCATAGGCTATGCGGGGGCTGGGTATGGAGTTAGTACCTGATCTCTACAAAGAATTTGCCTCTGTAGGTAAAGTTTACTCAGAAAGAACAGGGGGTGAAGGACAAGAATTTATAGTTTTGAGAGATACAAGATCTAACCAGTTGGTGATAGTAAGGGATGAGCGAATATGTATTCTTTCTGATCTGTTCCTGAGAGTGCGGTAATTTGTGAGATATATGGATAGAAATTTAGCATTCCCCTACGTAAGATCAGGTTGGAGTGCCAACTCAAGACTGGGGAGGTTACAGTGGGATTGATTGACAGAGTTCAGTTCCAGGAATTCAGTTTGTTCTTGGGAATGATTAGGCAGGATCCAAAGTGGAATGACGCCCCTTGTTGTGGAGAGGCCTAAGGAAGACCAGGAAACTGAGGGGTTAAAACAGAAATATCCTGGAATTTTCCCAGACTATGTGGTAACCAGATCGTCCTATCATAAGTCACAGCACAAAGTGAAAAGTAAAGAGAAAGATGAAGGAGTTGAGGTTCAGTTAGCGGATACTCTGTTTGACATAATGGTGCAAGAAAAACCTGAACAGGCAAAAGTGTTTAATCTGGAAAGGCAAAGAGACTTGCAACAGCAAAACAAGACAATAAAAGATATATATGTGGATGCGTACTCTGAAAAGGGGGCAGAGAATATTCCGGAGGGTTATAATCTAAAAGATAGAATCCTAAGGTGGAAATGGAGACCACAGTAGGTTTGTGCAGAGGAGAAATGGGCTGAAGTACACCAGATTATGTTGCCGGTAGCAGATTATGCTGCTCCCAGGAGGACCAGTTCCAATACCAAACAACCCATATGGCCTGCTTCTTCAAAGACCGCAATTTCCCCCCAGATGTGATCGACAATGCTCTCCACCACATCTCCTCCACTTCCCGCTCCTCCACCCTTGAGCCCCGCCCCTCCAATCGCCACCAGGACAGAACACCCTTAGTCCTCACCTACCACCCCACCAACCTCCATATACATCATATCATCTGTCGTCATTTCCACCACCTCCAAATGAACCCCACCACCAAGAATATATTTCCCTCCCCTCCCCTATCAGCGTTCTGAAAAGACCACTCCCTCCGTGACTCCCTTGTCAGGTCCACACCGCCCACCAACCCAACCTCCACTACCGGCACCTTCCCCTGCAACCGCAAGAAATGCAAAACTTGCGCCCACACCTCCCCCCTTACTTACCTCCAAGGCCCCAATGGATCCTTCCATATCCGCCACAAATTCACCTGCACCTCCACACACATCATTTACTGCATCCGCTGCACCCGATGTGGCCTCCTCTATATTGGGGAGACAGGCCGCTTACTTGCGGAACGTTTCAGAGACACTTCTGGGATACCCGGACCAACCAACCCAACCACCCCGTGGCTCAACACTTCAACTCCCCCTCCCACTCCACCAAGGACATGCAGGTCCTTGGACTCCTCCATCGCCAGACCATAGCAACATGACGGCTGGAGGAAGAGTGCCTCATCTTCCACCTAGGAACCCTCCAACCACAAGGGATGAACTCAGATTTCTCCAGTTTCCTCATTTCCTCTCCCCCCACCTAGTCTCAGTCCCAACCCTCGAACTCAGCACCACCTTCCTAACCTGCAATCTTCTTCTCGACCTCTCCACCCCCACTCCCACTCTGGCCTTTCACCCTCACCTTAACCTCCTTCCACCTATCGCATTTCCAATGCCCCTCCCCCAAGTCCCTCCTCCCTACCTTTTATCTTAGCCTGCTTGGCACACTCTCCTCATTCCTGAAGAAGGGCTCATTTCGAAACATCGATTCTCCTGCTCCTTGGATGCTGCCTGATCTGCTGCGCTTTTCCAGCAACACATTTTCAGCTCTGATCTCCAGCATCTGCAGTCCTCACTTTCTCCCGGTAGCATACAGACAGGAGGTGTTATATGTAACATGTTCCAGGTAGCACCTGAACTATCTATGGGAGGTAGGAAAGACTTAAGCCAAGGTATAAAAACATTTTTATTGGCCTGGAATGCACAAGGATGTGGCTAACTTTTGCCATATGTGTCATACATGTCAATTGATAGGTAAGCCACAGGCGGTAATAAAACCAGCAACTTTGTTGCCAATTCCCACACTTGAAGAATCTTTCACGTGGGTTATAATTGATTGTGTAGGTCCCTTCATGAGAACTAAAAGTGGAAACCAGTACTTGCTAACCATAATGGATGTGTCTACCAGATTTCCAGAGGCAATTGCATTATGGAACATCAAGGCAAAAAAGGTGGTAGAGGAGTTAGTAGCTTTCTTCACACGGTATGAAAGATTCAGTTGGACCAAGGGTCAAATTTTACTGCTAGGCTGTTTAAGGAGGTTATGGATAGTTTAGGTATACAGCGCTTTAAGTCCAGTGCATATCATCCTGAATCCCAGGGAGGCTTTAGAAAGGTGGCATCAGACCTTGAACACCATGTGCTGTCAGGACTACCCAAATGATTGGAATAAAGGTATCTTATTAATATTGTTTGCCATTAGAGATGCCCCAAATGAATCTACTCAGTTCATTCCCTTCAAGTTAATATTTGGGCATGAAGTGAGAGGCCCTTTGAAATTAATTAACCAAAAAGTGACAGGACCAAAGTCAGAGATCTCACACTTAGATAATGCATTGGAGGTGAGGGAGAGATTAAATAGCATAGGTGAGATTAAACAGCACCTAAAGAGGGCTCAGTATACAATGAAGCAGGTGGCAGATAAAAACTCTGAGACCCGGACCTTTTTTTGAGGGGATGACATGTTAGTACTGTTACCAGTGTTAGAAGATCTCTTCAAAGCCAGATTTAGTGGTCCCTATTAATTTGAGAAAAAATTGAGTCTGGTGAACTATTTAGGAAAGATGCCAGATAGAGAAAAAAGGTATTGGGTATCTCATGTGAACAAGTTGAAACCGTATTATACTAGAGAGAAAGAACTGGAGAAACAGGTGTTAGTTACTGCCCAGCAGAATGAGGAATCAAATCCAGATGATGTGGATTTTGATGTGCTCAAAATAGATTAAAAAATGAAAAAGTCTTCAAGGAGTGGGATAGGTTAGTAAGCTACCTGTCTCAAAAGCATAGAACGCAGTCGAAAGATTTGTTATTGCACTATAAGGACGTGTAAGAATCAGATGGAGAGGACTCATGCTATTGTACATGAAGTAGATGTGGGGAATACTGCTTTGATGAAACAACACCCCTATCAGCTTAATCCTTTCAAAGCCAGACAGGTCCAAATGGAGGTGGAGGCAATGCTCGATGAGGACATCATCGAACCAAGCCAGAGCGAGTGTAGTTCACCGATCGTTTTAGTTCCCAAACCAGATAGGACTCAATGATTCTGCATGGATTACGGGAAGGTCAATGCCATTACAAAATCGGACTCATATCCAATTCCTAAATTGGAGGACAGTATCGAGAAAGTCGGACAAGCCAATTACATCCCAAGTTGGAATTAATGTGTGGTTACTGGCAGGTACCTTTATCAGAGACAGCGAAAGAAATTTCTACGTTTGTAACCCCAAATGGGCTGTATCAATTTAAAGTGATGGCCTTTGGAATAAAGAACACACTCACCACATTCCAGAGACTCATGAACAGAGCTGTGGCTTGTTTAACAAACTGTGCAGCCTATTTGGATGATGTAGGGATCTTCAGTAATCCCTGGAAAGATCACATCATACAGTTGGCAGAGCTTTTTCAATGACTATGAGAAACAACTGCTGATAAATAAACTGAAGTCGCGATAGCAGAGGTTACGTTCTTGGGACATAACATTGGTCATGGAAGGTTGACCCCACAGAATACAAAGACGAAGGCCATTGAGGAATTTCCACGACCAGCGTCGAAGAAAGAGGTGCTTCGATTCTTAGGACTGAGTGGATTCTATCTGAAGTTTGTTCCAAACTTCAGCAGTGTATTGGCATCGTTAACCAATTTGCTGAAGAAGAACACAAAGTTTCGGTGGACAGAACAATGCCAGGAGGCATTCGACACAGGAATTGCTGGAGAAATTTAGCAGATCTGGCAGCACCTGTGGAGTGAGTGGGAGAGAAAAAGCTTCTTCAGAACATGCCATGCTCATGTCTTATGTGTCCTCGCCGCTCATTTTATTGCGACACCTCAATTTTTCAGACATTCTGTGTGTGGGAGGTACAAACTACTCAGGAGCTGAGACTGATCTCAGCACCTTGAGTCACAGCACCTCTGGAAGGCATGATTTGGAGATGCCGGTGTTGGACTGGTGTGTACAAAGTTAAAAATCACACAACACCAGGTTATAGTCCAACAGGTTTAATTGGAAGCACTAGCTTTCGGAGCGCCGCTCCTTCATCAGGTGGTTGTGGAGGACACAATTGTAAGGAACAGAATTTATAGCAAAAGTTTACAGTGTGATGTAACTGAAATTATACATTGAAAAATACCTTGATTGTCTGTTGAGTCTTTCATCTGTTCGAATACCATGATAGTTTCACTTCTTTCATGTGTGAATCACAAACTTTTTTTTTAAAGTTGCATTCTTAGATTAACTGTTACAATTGGTGTTAGCTGGACAATATGTTGAAGGTGTTAGCCCCCTGTGTTCTCTGTCTGTGCCATGATGTTTAGATTGATTTAATCTAAAAAGTGAGATAACAGAGTTTTACATGAATTCATGCAGTTTTTGAGCAAAATACAATGTAATTCTGCAAGTACAAATTCACCCCACAAACACATATGTATATGTGTGCATGTGGGTCTTTGTCTGTCTGTGTGTATGTCTGTCTGTCTGGGTTGGGGGATTGTGAGTGTGAGAGAGAGTGTATACACGTGAGTGTAGAGTGTCTTAAGTCTGTGAGGGGGTCGTGTGGGAGTGTGTGTCTGGGGTGGGGGGTTGTAAGTGTCTGTGAGAGAGAGTGTATATGTGTGTGCATGAGTGTAGAGTGGTCTATGTCTCTGAGAGGGTGCATGTATGAGTGTGTATGTCTGTAAGGGTCTGTGTGCATGTCTGTGTATGTGTGTCCGTGTGTATGTGTGTGTGTATGTGTATAGTGCAATGGTGGTCACCTGTAATGTGACATGAACCCAAGGTCCCGGTTGAGGCCCTCCCTATGGGTACAGAACTTAGCCATCAGCCTCTGTTCGGCCACTTTTCGCTGCTGCCTGTCCCGAAGTCCGCCTTGAAGGATGGTCACCCGAAAGTCCAAGGTTGAATGTTCCCCAGCTGGGAGGGAACCCTCCTGTCTGTTGATTGTTGTGCGGTGTCCATTCATCCGTTGTAGCCTTTGCTCAGTTTCCCCAATGTACCATACCTCCGGGCATCCTTGCCTGCAACGTATAAGATAGACGATGTTGTCTGAGTCACATGAGTACCTGCCACGTACATGGTGGGAGGTGTCCCCACGTGTAATGGTGGTACCTATGTCCACACTCTGACACGTCTTGCAGCACCTACTGTGACATGGTTGTATGGAATTGTCCCGAAAGCCGGGCAGCTTGCTACGAACAATTATCTGTTTGAGGTTTGACGGTTGTTTAAAGGCAAGTAGTGGAGGTGTGGGAAAGGTCTTGGCGAGGGACCTTCGGGTGACGATCCTCCAAGGCGGATTTCAGAATAGGCAGCAGCGAAAGGTGGCCGAGCAGAGACTGATAGCTAAGTTCCATACGCATAGGGAGGGCCTCAACCAGGACCTTGGGTTCGTGTCACACTACAGGTGACCACCATTGCACTATACACACACGCGGACACTCCTATTCACACATACAAACACAGGGACACCAATAAACACACATACACACAGACAAACATATACACAGACACACACACACACCCCCACACTCACACAGGCATCCTCTCCGAGACTTAGACTACTCTGCACTCATGCACACACATATACACTCTCTCTCACAGACACTCACAACCCCCTACCCCAGACACACACACACTCCCACACGCACCCCCTCACAGTCTTAAGACACGCTACACTCACATACACACACATATGCATTCTCTCTCATACTCATAACCCTCCAACCCAGACAGACACAGACACAGACACAAAGACCCACATGCACACATACATATACGTTTGTGGGGTGAATTTGTACTTGCAGAGTTACATTGTACTTTGCTCAAAAACTGCATGAATTCATCTAAAACTCTGATTCTAATTAAAAAGTGAGATAACAATCTAAACATCATGGCACAGACAGAGAACACAGGGGGCTAACACCTTCAACATATTGTCTAGCTAACACCAATTGTTACAGTTAACAACTTTTAAAAAGGTTTTGTGATTTACACATGAAAGAAGTGAAACTATCATGGTATTCGAACAGATGAAAGACTCAACAAACTATCAGGCATTTTTCAATGTATAATTTCAGTTACATCACACTGTAAACTTTTGCTATAAATTCTGTTCCTTACAATTGTGTCCTCCACAACCACCTGATGAAGGAGCGTCGCTCCGAAAGCTAGTGCTTCCAATTAAACCTGTTGGACTATAACCTGGTGTTGGGTGATTTTTTTTAACCTCTGCAAGGCGTGTTTTCCAGGTGGGCCGGCGGCGCGGCGCACGCCGGGAGTTGTAGTCCTCGCAACCGCAACGGATATAGGCGGGAGCCCGGTCCTAACTACAACTCCCGAAGGCCATCGCGCCGGCTGGGTATGCGTGGACCCGTTCTCCCGTAACCAGTTGTGAAAGTTGCGTCAACTGCGGGACAGAATTCTAGCGAAAATATTTTTTTAAAATATATAGTTTCGATTTTGAAGCAGTGGAGCTATTTAAAGAGTGCCACAATTCAGCAGGCGTGTGTTATATTTGTTGGAAACTTGGAGAAGGTGGCTGTGGAGCGGGGAGAAAAAGTTTTTGAAACTTTTCTGAAGTTTGTTCCAGAGTTTCCTCCCCCGATCAATGACGGAGTGTGAATGAGCGGCTCGCCCTACAGCATCGGCGGCTCCTGTCACCGCGATGTCCCTGGACAGAGGCGATCCTGCTGCCGCCTTGGAGCCGGGGCCGCCCGGAGACCTCCGCAAGTGGAGAGAATTGGTCGGCAGCCGGGAGGAGGGCCACCGGGCAGCGGCGATGGAGCGAGCAGCCCGCACCGTGCACGCCTGCCTTGACCAGCAGCAGCAGCAGCCGCCCGGGCGAGAGGCGAGGGACCAGCTCCAGCTCCAGCTCCAGCTCCAGCAGCTCCTCCTGCTCCTGCTCCGGCTCTCACGGAGCTGCCCCTTCCCCGATGTCCGAGAGAGGAGTGAGCACATCCTGCAGACCGTGCTGGTAAATACAGCCCCTACCTACAGAGGGGCTACACTACCCCTCCAATACCTCTCATCCCCTCTTTATCCAGCTCTCTCTCTCGTGTCCATCTCTTTCTCTCCACCTCTCCAGATGCGTGTGTATCTCTCTCCACAGACATTCTCTAAGTCTGCTCTTTACAATATGAAAACGATTCATTTTGCTGCTGCAATGTGCTGTTTCAAGAGGCGAGTATATTTCCACATTAATTGGGTCACGCCCACCTCTGTTTACAACGTTTGCTGCTGAATGTTGGGTATTATAAGGGCGATTTCTCAGTTAAAGTGTTGGACAGAAGGTCCAACATTTACATGTAACTGCGGGGAGTTGGGAGGCGGGGGAAATTGATTGTAACACGACATTTGAGTTTGACCTTGTTTCCAGTGGGGCTGATCGGATGTCGGTGATCCTGTTTCTGTACAATGAAGGCACGAGGGAGAGTGGATTTACAGAAATCTACCACCTCTTGTATTACTGGCCTGTTTCTCCTCACATTAGGGAGTCATTGTTCAATGCAGTCATGCTGGGATAGTGAGATTGATCCCTGTGCTAATTAAAACAAGTTTGCAAAAAGGCAAATGGAAATGAAACCTGAAGCTAATTACAATTGTGGCAATGAAAGTGTTCCAGAAGTACTGTGCATGCGTGGTGTGGCATCGCAGCTTTGTGATTTTGGGTATCCTTGGAGCTATTGAAGGAAAGGTATCGATTGCATTTCCTTGAGTTTTCATAAGAGGCCTCTTGACTTGCATCAGGACAACTATTTAGTGCTTTTGTGATGCAACTTTAAGGCCATTACAAGAGCACTAGAAAGCAAAATTACATACCGCACCATAAAAATCATTAGGGCAAGTGGCCAAAAGCCTTCTGGAGCTAATAATAGCATTTCAAAGAGAGAGAGAGAGCTTTGTGATCAGAATTCCAGAATTTCAGGACTTGGCAGCTGAAGGCATGGGTCCCAGTGACAGAACAATAAAATTGGTGGGTGTCAGCACAGACCCAATAGGCCAAAGCTCCTTTTATCTGTGCTGTAGACCTCCATGACTCTGAGACATGAGGAGTTCTGATATCGTGAGGATTGTTGGCTGGAGGGACAAGGCCATGGTGGAATTTGAGAACAAGACTGAGAATTTTAAAATCAACATTTTTCTTTACTGAGAGTTAGCACGCAGGGCTGATGGGTGAATGGGACTTGGTATGAGGAAGAATTTGATTTTTTGTGGCTTCAAGCTGTTGGAGGATACGACAATAAGAGGCTGGCAAGGAGTTGTATTGTAAGCTCCTAATTAAAAAGCTACCATCTAGGGGTTTGGGAGCGCAGAGATCCCTTGCCTACCCACTTTATGGACAGCTGGATAACTGTAGCTGGCAACAGGCACTGTGCAGTCTTCCTGTGTTATCAAATTCAACTGCACAATTATCAGTGCAGAATACTGATGTCTATGGGGTGCAACATCTCCCCTCAAATTACAAAAGGTTTGTCCCTTGGTGAGTTCAGGTCTTCTAGAACATTCTGATAAAGGTATGCAAAGACAAACCTAGATAGACACACCTCCCTTCTTGTAACCAATGCGATTGAATTTGCACATATAACTTGGCTAGAATTAGTGCATTTTATTTGGATCAGACATTTTTAATAGATCTGTCTTGTACAGCCGATGCTGGCCTTCAACAGAATGAAATGTTTAATAATACAATATTCTCCCTATGAACAGCTGTTGCAGCAATGGACCTGATTGAGTCATTGGGGTGTACAGCAGGGAAACAGACTGTTCAATGCAACCAGTCCTTGCCGACCAGATATCCTAACCTAATCTTGTCCCATTTGCCAGCATTTGGCCCATATCCCTCTAAACCCTTCCTATTCACATACCCAAACAGATGCCTTTTAAATGCTGCAATTGTACCAGCCTCCACCACTTCCTCTGGCAGCTCATTCCAGACACATACCACCCTCTGCGTGAAAAAGTTGCCTCTCCGGTCCCTTTTAAATCTTTCCGCTCTCACCTTTAACCTATCTCCTCTTTAGAAAAAGACCTTGGCTATTCATCCTATCCATGCCCCTCATGATCTTACAAACCTCTATAAGGTAACCCTCAGCCTCCAATACTCCAGGGAATAAAGCCCCAGCACATTCAGCCTCTCCCCATAGCTCAAACAGGTTAGAGATTGAGAAGGACATTCCTGCATGGTGACCTCAGCTGGTGCAGGACTTGAACCCACACTGTTGGTGTCACTCTGCGTGGCAAACCAGTCATTCAGCCAACTGAATTAACTGATCTCTTATGTAGGCATGATTAAATGTTGACAGAGTAAACAGTAACAGAATACAACTCCGTATGCTCAGTCTTGTCTCCAGTTAAATTAAAATCACAAAATAAAATATTATCCTATTACCTCCACTCCTCCCATCCACCATCATAGCCCAGAAAAAACTGGAGTTTTTTTGTTGTTGTTGTTTGTTTTTTGTTTTTTTTTCCACACTACCACCTAGGTGTGGTAGTGCTTATTTTTTTCCCCAGCACCCATGGTGTGTGTATACGTGTGAGACACAGTGAAAGACACAAAGTGCACAAATCTTTATTCAATTTCCACCACCAGGAAGACAGGAAAACACCCGGGTGGCCAGTGACAAACACTGCCCTTCACATCAAAGGACAGTGCTGTGTGATCAAACAGTGAAGGGGAGGGCAGGGACTAAATCAAAATAGAGTTGGAGGGAGAAATAATGCACTCCACTCCCTGCGGCGCCCACCTCTCCCTGAACAACTCCAGGGTGTTGGTGGACACCGCGTGCTCCTTCTCCAAGGACACCCGGGCTCTAACGTAACCGCGGAAGAGGGGCAGGCAGTCGGCCCTAACGACCCCCTCCACGGCCCGCTGCCTGGACCTGTTAAAAAACTGGAGTTTATGGTAGTGCATGTCTGAATTGGGATTGGATGACTGTGGAATGATGATTGATAGTAGTCCTGCTTATCTGTTGACAATCAAACGTGCACTTATTGAATGAATAGCCCCAGGATGTGTAGGAAGTAGGAGTTGTAAAGTGGCCATTAGGTTGTTTGGGTTTTCAATTTTGATTTAACTCCTTCCCACAGCAGGCGCTCTTATAGGATTTGAGCTATTTTAAAGAAAAGTTTTGTTTAATTTGAATTAGTAAATGCTGTAACAGGATTGTTTAGAATTTTGAAACACTGAATCCTGGTCATTTGATTGGAGATGGAGTTAGTTTTACATGTGACAGTGAGTGGCCATTAATAAGGACAGACCATGCTGGAGAAATCCAACACAGAACCCATAGAATCCCTACAGTGTGGAAACAGGTTCTTCGGCCCAACAACTCTACACCAGTCCTCTGGAGAGTAACCCACCCAGACCCATTCTCCTGCCCTATTAATGTACATTTACCCCTGACTAATGTGGAGAAAGTGAGGACTTCGTCGGATATGTGGAACAGTCCATCTTCCGCAGCTACTCTGGCACCACCGCCCACCTTTTCCTCCGCTACATCGATGACTGTAACGGCGCTACCTCGTGCTCCCACGAGGAGGTTGAGCAGTTCATCCACTTTACTAACCCCTTCCACCCCGACCTCAAATTTACCTGGACCGTCTCAGACTCCTCCCTCCCCTTCCTAGACCTCTCCATTTCTATCTCGGGCGACCGACTCAACACGGACATTTACTACAAACCGACTGACTCTCACTGCTACCTAGATTACACCTCCTCCCACCCTGCCCCCTGTAAAAACGCCATCCCATATTCCCAATTCCTTCGCCTCTGTTGCATCTGCTCCCAGGAGGACCAATTCCAATACCGAACAACCCAGATGTCCTCCTTCTTCAAAGACCGCAATTTCCCCCCAGACGTGGTTGATGATGCTCTCCACCGCATCTCCTCCACTTCCCGCTCCTCCGCCCTTGAACCCCGCCCCTCCAATCACCACCAGGACAGAACCCCACTAGTCCTCACCTACCACTCCACCAACCTCCAGATACATCGTATCATCCTTCGTCATTTCCGCCACCTCCAAACAGACCCCACCACCAAGGGTATATTTCCCTCCCCTCCCCTATCAGCGTTCCGGAAAGACGACTCCCTCGTCAGGTCCACACCCCGTACCAACCCAACCTCCACTCCCGGCACCTTCCCCTGCAACCGCAAGAAATGCAAAACTTGCGTTTACACCTTCCCCCTCACTTCCCTCCAAGGCCCCAAGGGATCCTTCCATATCCGTCACAAATTCACCTGCACCTCCACACACATCATTTACTGCATCCGCTGCACCCGATGTGGCCCTCTCTACATTGGAGAGACAGGCCGTCTACTTGCGGAACGTTTCTGGGACACCCGCACCAACCAACCCAACCGCCCCGTGGTGGAACACTTTAACTCCCCCTCCCACTCCGCCAAGGACATGCAGGTCCTTGGCCTCCTCCATCGCCAGACCATGGCAACACGACGCCTGGAGGAAGAGCGCCTCATCTTCTGCCTAGGAACCCTCCAACCACAAGGGATGAACTCAGATTTCTCCAGCTTCCTCATTTCCCCTCCCCCACCTTTTCTCAGTCCCAACTCTCAGCCTCAGCATCGCCTTCTTGACCTGCAATCTTCTTCTCGACCTCCCCGCCCCCAACCCCTCTCCGGCCTATCACCCTCGCCTTAACCTCCTTCCACCTATCGCATTCCCAACACCCCCCTCCCCCAAGTCCCTACTCCCTATCTTTTATCTTAGCCTGCTTGGCACACCTTCCTCATTCCTGAAGAAGGGCTTATGCCCGAAACGTCGATTCTCCTGCTCCTTGGATGCTGCACTTTTCCAGCAACACATTTTTCAGCCCTGACTAATGCACCTAACCTACACATCCCTTATCACTACGGGCAATTTAGCGTGGCCAATTCACCTAACCTGCACATCTTTTGAATTGTGGGAGGAAACCGGAGCACCCACAGGAAACCCACGCAGACACGGGGAGAATGTGCAAACTCCGCACAGACAGTTGCCCGCGGCTGGAATTAAACCCGAGTCCCTGGCGCTGTGAAGCAGTTGTGCTAACCACTGTGCTGTCTGGCTTCTTTAAACTTGAAACATTAACTCTGTTTCTGTCTCCACAGATGTTGCCAGACCTGTTGCGTTTCTCCAGCTTTGTCTGTTTTTATTTCCGATTTCCAGCATCTGCAGCTTTTTATTAAGTGATTGAACACTACTGCTTGAAGAAGAGAACTGTTTCTAAATTATTTGCCAGTTCATAGTCATTGAAGGAGCACTGGGCCAATGACTGATGATTGTATGTTTCACATCTGCTTTTTAACATTGTATTTGTGTGACGTACGTGATCTTGGTTTATTACCTGTACCTAATCTCCCCAAGGGCAGTTAAGAGTCAACCTTATTTTTGTGGTTTTGTAGTCAGACCAAGTAAGAATGCCAGTTTTCTTCCCTAAAGTGACATTAGTGAACCAGATGGGTTTTACCCAACAATGACAATTTGGTCATTATTAGACTCTTAATTCAAAATTTTTGTTGAATTCGAATTCCAGGACCTGCCATAGTGGGACTTTGGACTCAGTTCCCAGAATATTACCCGGGTCTCTAGATTAGTAGACTAGCAATGATACCACTGGGTCAGGCAAAGGCAGAAATAGGGAATTATCCAGTCTGGCTGGATCTGGGTTATCGTGACATGTTAGATATTCAAGTATCTGCCTTGTCTCAATGTAGGAGTTGAAGCCCTGCTCTAGAACTCTACATGTAAACCAAGCTGATGTTTCAGTACTGCACTGCCTGAGATGCCATTGGTTAGGATGGAGTGAAATGTTAGTGCAAGGACCTGTTTACTCCCTCTGATGGAATGAAAGAACCTGAGGCATCATTCAAAGAAGGATGTTGGTATTTCCTCTGTGCTGGGAAATATTTATCCTTCAACCAACAATTGTTAGTGTCAGGCTGTCTGGCATGAACCACATTTGTTGACAGGATCTTGCGAAATACAAATTGGTTGGCATGCTTTTAAACATTGCAATAGTGAGTTTAATTAAAGCACTTGATTAGCCAGTGCAGGGCTGTCACATAGCGCTGCTCCCATTCTCAGGGTATGGGTCGTACTACTATACCGTGAGAGTTGTGTTCCTCTGCAATCTTGTGCAATAGAAAGTCGCGCTGCAGAAGATAGCTATACCTGTTCAGTAGAAAGTTCGTGTTATACTAAGAGTGTCCACAATTTGTCCATTGCATTATAGCTGATTTGTGCTGACGAAATGCGCATTATAGCAGAATGATCTGTATCTGAATGCATATTGTTGATTTTATCCTGGATTAGAGTAAAACACACTCTATCTTCTTGTCTTGGAAGGTAACAAAATTAACCTAGGTTCTTGTTCACATGTGCATCTGGCTTGGTATGGCTGCTGGACAATACAGAAGAGTTTGATTTGCATAGTGCCTTTTGTGACCTCGGGACATCCTGATGTATATGGTAGCCAATGGGGTACTTTTAAATATAACGACTTTTGTCGTAAGATCAATGTATGGAGATTGAAGTTCAGTCAAATGGCAGTGGTTAGAACAAAGAGATTTCCATGAACAGGCCCTTCAGCCCATCAAGACTGTGCCAATACACGATGCCTTTCTAAATTAAACATTCTCTGCTTATCCCTGTATCTGTCCAAATGCCATTTAAATGTTGCTGCTGCATCCACCTCCTTTGGAAGCACATTCCAGGCACTTACCACCTTCTGTGTTTTTTAAAAAGGTCTGCCTCTCTCATCTCCTTATTTTTAAGAGATATTGCCCTAGAATATCAACATACCCTTCCTGAGACTCACTATCCATCATGTCCTTCTACTTTATGAATATAGATGCAAAATATTCATTAAGGACCTCACCCATTTCCTCTGGTTCCAGGCATAAATTCCCTCCTTTGTCCTTGAGTGAATCTAACCTTTGTCTAGCTACATATATGTATGTGTATATAATGCCTTGGGATTTTCCTTAATCCTGTTTGCCAAACTTATTTCGTGGCCCCTTTTTAACCTTGTGAATTCCTTGCTTGAATTCTTTCCTCCTCCCTTTTGTATTCTTTTGAGGGATCTATCTGTGTTCTTTTTCCTAAACCTTACATTTGCCTCCTTTTTCTTTTTGAATCGGCTCTCAATTTCTCTTGGGAGAAAGTGAGGACTGCAGATGCTAGAGATCAGGGTCGAGAGTGTACTGCTAGAAAAACACAGATCAGGCAGCATCTGAGGAGCAGGAGAATCGACGTTTTGGAAGGGCTTATGCACGAAATTTCGATTTCGATTCTCCTACTCCTCAGATGCTGCCTGAGCTGCTGTGTTTTTCCAGCACCACACTCCCAACTCTCAATTTCTCTTGTCATTCATGGTTCCTAAATCTTGTCATGGTTATCTGTCATTGTCCTGGACTCGAATCAATTCATCTTTAAAAGAGACCCATATGCCAGATGTGGATTTACCCTCAAACAGCCACGCCCTGTCTATATTCCCTGTTCCTGCTTAATATTGTCCGAGTTAGCCTTCTCTCAATTTAATAATTTCACCTCGGACTATTCTTGTTCTTGGAGAAAGTGAGGACTGCAGATGCTGGAGATCAGAGCTGAAAATGTGTTGCTGGAAAAGCGCAACAGGTCAGGCAGCATCAAAGGAGCAGGAGAATCGACGTTTCGGGCATAAGCCCTTCTTCAGGAATGAGGAAAGTGTGCCAAGCAGGCTAAGATAAAAGGTAGGGAGGAGGGACTTGGGGGATGGGCACTGGGAACACGATAGGTGGAAGGAGGTTAAGGTGAGGGTGATAGGCCGGAGAGGGGGTGGGGGCGGAGAGGTCGAGAAGAAGATTGCTGGTCAAGAAGGCGGTGCTGAGTCTGAGAGTTGGGACGAAGATAAGGTGGGGGGAGGGGAAATGAGAAAGCTGGAGAAATCTGCATTCATCCCTTGTGGTTGGAGGGTTCCTAGGCGGAAGATGAGGCGCTCTTCCTCCAGGCATCGTGTTGCCATGGTCTGGCGATGGAGGAGGCCAAGGACCTGCATGTCCTTGGTGGAGTGGGAGGGGGAGTTAAAGTGTTCAGCCACAGGGTGGTTGGGTTGGTTGGTGCGGTAGTCCCAGAGGTGTTCTCTGAAACGTTCCGCAAGTAGGCGGCCTGTCTCCCCAATGTAGAGGAGGCCACATCGGGTGCAGCGGATGCAGTAAATGATGTGTGTGGAGGTGCAGGTGAATTTGTGAAGATATGGAAGGATCTCTTGGAGCCTTGGAGGGAAGTAAGGGGGGAGGAGTGGGCGCAAGTTTTGCATTTCTTGCGGTTGCAGGGGAAGGTGCCGGGAGTGGAGGTTGAGTTGGTGGGGGGTGAGGACCTGACAAGGGAGTCGCGGAGGGAGTCGTCTTTCCGGAACACTGATAGGGGAGGGGAGGGCTCCTCCGCCCTTGAACCCCCTCCCCTCCAATCGCCACCAGGACAGAACCCCACTGGTCCTCACCTACCACCGCACCAACCTCCAGATACATCGTATCATCCTTCGCCATTTCCGCCACCTCCAAACAGACCCCACCACCAAGGATATATTTCCCTCCCCTATCAGCGTTCCGGATGTGGCCTCCTCTACATTGGGGAGACAGGCCGCCTACTTGCGGAACGTTTCAGAGAACACCTCTGGGACACCCGCACCAACCAACCCAACCACCCCGTGGCTGAACACTTTAACTCCCCCTCCCACTCCACCAAGGACATGCAGGTCCTTGGCCTCCTCAGTCCCAACCCTCGGACTCCGCACCGCCTTCTTGACCTGCAATCTTCTTCCCGACCTCTCCGCCCCCACCCCCTCTCCAGCCTATCACCCTCACCTTAACCTCCTTCCACCTATCGCATTCCCAAAGCCCCTCTCCGAAGTCCCTCCAACCTATCTTTTATCTTAGCCTGCTTGGCACACCTTCCTCATTCCTGAAGAAGGGCTTATGCCCGAAACGTCGATTCTCCTATTCTTGTTCTTGTCCATATGTAACTCATGGAATTATGGTCGCTGTCCCTCTCTTCCCACCCACAACAGTGATAGCCCCCCCACAGCTGTCCTTACCTACCATCCCACCAGCATCCACATCCAGAAGATCATCAGCTGCCATTTCTGCCATTTCCAGCAGGATGCCACCCTAGACACAAAGTCCCCTCCCCTTCCTTATCAGACTTCCCCAAGGATCATTCCCTCTGGGATATCCTGGTTCACTCCTCCTTCACTCCCACTCCCTCCCCTTGAGGCCTTCCCCTGTAACCACCAAAGGTGTAACACCTGTCCAATGACTTGCCACCTCCTCACTATCCAATGGCTCAGACACACTTTCCGGGGAAGCAGCATTTTACCCTCATTCCACACAATCCAGTCCACTGCATTCACTGCTCACAGCGTGGTCTCCTCTACACTGGGGAAACGAAGTGTAGACTGGGTGATCGCTTCACAAAAGTGAGTCTCTGAGCTTCTAGTTGCCTGACACTTTAACACCCCACCCTGTTCCCTGACAAAACATCTCTGTCTCAGGCTTGCTGCAGTGCTCCAGTGAAGCTCAGTGTAAGCTGGAAGAATAGCACCTCATTTTTCGCTTGGGAACTCTACAGCCTTCTGGATTCAATATTGAGTTCAAAAACATTTGGGCTTGATCCTTCCTATGTCCTTACCCCAACCCCCACACACCAGGCCTTGTGTTCACATAGTCTGCTATGAGACACAATCCAATGTTAGCCACTAACAGTCCTCATTGACAGCTATTCTCCCTCCTTGGTAAATTGTTATCCACTCTTTTGTCTGTGCAACTGTTCTCTTTCTTTGGGCTCTATCTCCACCTGTTCTTTACTCCTTAACACCCTCACCCCACACCCACATCCTCTGTATGAAAAAAAACATTTTCCTAACCACCTTTAGTTCTGAGGAGGGGTCACTGGACCAGAAACGTTAACTCGTGAGTTTTCTCCACAGATGCTGCCAGATCTCCTGAGATTTTACAGCAATTTTTGTTTTTGTTCCTGAAATGCTCTCCCACTGAAACTTTGATCACCTGACCGGGCCCATTCTGCAGTACCAGGTCTAGTATGGCTCCCTTCCTCGTTTATATATTGTTTTAAAAAAAAACCATCCTTCACACACCTTCTCCCTAAACCGTTCCTCCCCTCAAGAAACCCCTGGCACTAAGCTATTTCCTGATGAAGGGCTCTTGCCTGCTCCTCAGATGCTGCTTGACCCGCTGTGCTTTTCCAGCACCACGCTCTCGACACTAAGCTATTCCCAGCCAATACTGGAGGAGTTACGATCACCAACCACAACAACGTTGAAGTTTTCACACTTTTTTTTCTCTAATCTGTCCACATATCTGTTCCTCTCTCACTGACTGGCCTCTACCACAATTCCATCAAAGCGATTATACCTTTCCCATTCCTGAGCTCTAACCATGTGGCCTTGCTGGGTGAGCCCTCCAGGGTGTCCTACCTCAGTAAAGCTGTGATATTCTCCCTAATCAGTAACACAACTCCCCCACCTCTTTTACATCCCTCTCTATCCCACCTGAAACATCTAAATCCCAGTTTTCCCTTGTGGGAGAGCCTAGCGCCTGAGGGCATTACCTCAGAATAATGGGCTGAATATTAAAGACCGAGATGAAGAAGAATTTCTTCACTGAAGGTAGTAAAGCTGTGGAATTCTTTTCTGCAAAGAGCTGTAGAGACTGGGTCATCAAGGAGATTCAAGGTTGAGATGGACAGATTTTAAAGAGTAGGGGATCAAAGTTTGTGCGAAGATTTGTAGCTCGGGTGCTCGTTGTTGTGGTTCTGTTCACCGAGCTGGAAGCTTTTGTTGCAAACGTTTTGTCCCCTGGCTAGGCGACATCATCAGTGCTTGGGAGCCTCCTGCAAAGCGCTTCTTTGACGTTTCCTCCGGTGTTTATAGTGGTCTGTCCCTGCCGCTTCCGGTTGTCAGTTCCAGCTGTCCGCTGTAGTGGTTGGTATATTGGGTCCAGGTCGATGTGTTTGTTGATGGAGTTTGTGGATGAATGCCATGCCTCTAGGGATTCCCTGGCTGTTCCCTGTCTGGCTTGCCCTATGATAGTAGTGTTGTCCCAGTCGAATTCATGTTGCTTGTTGTCTGCGTGTGTGGCTACTAAGGATAGCTGGTCGTGTCGTTTCGTGGCTAGTTGATGTTCATGTATGCGGATTGTTAGCTGTCTTCCTGTTTGTCCTATATAGTGTTTAGTGCAGTCCTTGCATGGTATTTTGTACACTACATTAGTTTTGCTCATGTTGGGTATCGGGTCCTTCGTTCTGGTGAGTTGTTGTCTGAGTGTGCCTGTTGGTTTGTGTGCCGTTATGAGTCCTAGGGGTCGCAGTAGTCTGGCTGTCAGTTCCGAGATGCTCCTGATGGATGGTAATGTGGCTAGTCCTTTTGGTTGTGGTATGTCTTCGTTCCGTGGTCTTTCTCTTAGGCATCAATTGATGAAGTTGCGCGGGTATCCGTTTTTGGCGAATATCTTGTGTAGGTGTTCCTCTTCCTCTTTTTGCAGTTCTGGTGTACTGCAGTGTGTTGTGGCCCTTTTGAATAGTGTCCTGATGCAGCTTCGTTTGTCTGTGTTGGGGTGGTTACTTTCATAGTTTAGTACCTAAAGTACACAAACCAGGCATCCCACTCAGACCCATAGTATCACTGCCAGGGACACCATCATACAAACTGGCCAAAGAACTACAACAGAAACTGAAACACCTGGTCAGCGGATCCAAACACTCTATACAATCAACAAAGGAATTCTTGGACATCATCAGAAATATACACATAGACAAAGAAGAAACCATGATATCATTCGACGTGACGGCACTGTTCACTTCGATTGACAAAACCCTAGTCAGAGAAACAATAGCCAACCTACTGGACATACAGAACAGAAAACAGGACGCTGAACCTATCAACAAAGACGGCATACTTAAACTACTGGACTTGTGCCTCACAACACACTTCACATTCAACAACCAGATATACGAACAAATCAACGGAACACCCATGGGATCACCAATCTCGGGACTCATAGCAGAGGCAGTTATGCAAAAGTTAGAACAAACCGTCCTACCACAAATTCAACCCAAACTCTGGGTCAGATATGTCGATGACATGTTTGTAATCATTAAAAACACAGAAATAGAAAAAACACACCGGATCATCAACACCACACTCACAGGAATCCGATTCACGAGAGTAGAAGAAAAGGATAACCAACTCCCATTCCTAGACGTGATGGTACAGAAAACACCGAACGGAGAATTCACTACAAAGGTATACAGGAAAGCCACACACACAGACCAAGTCCTAAACTATGAAAGTAACCACCCCAATACACACAAACGAAGCTGCATCAGGACACTATTCAAAAGGGCCACAACACACTGCAGTACACCAGAACTGCAAAAAGAGGAAGAGGAACACCTACACAAGGTATTCGCCAAAAACGGATACCCGTGCAACTTCATCAACAGATGCCTAAGAGAAAGACCACAGAACGAGGACATACCACAACCAAAAGGACTAGCCACACTACCATACATCAGGAACATCTCGGAACTGACAGCCAGACTACTGCGACCCCTAGGACTCATAACGGCACACAAACCAACAGCCACGCTCAGACAACAACTCACCAGAACGAAGGACCCGATACCCAACATGATCAAAACTAATGTAGTGTACAAAATACCATGCAAGGACTGCACTAAACACTATATAGGACAAACAGGAAGACAGCTAACAATCCGCATACATGAACATCAACTAGCCACGAAACGACACGACCAGCTATCCTTAGTAGCCACACACGCAGACAACAAGCAACATGAATTCGACTGGGACAACACTACTATCATAGGGCAAGCCAGACAGAGAACAGCCAGGGAATT
Source organism: Chiloscyllium plagiosum (assembly GCF_037043375.1). Classification (NCBI taxonomy): domain Eukaryota; kingdom Metazoa; phylum Chordata; class Chondrichthyes; order Orectolobiformes; family Hemiscylliidae; genus Chiloscyllium; species Chiloscyllium plagiosum. Next base: position 5,887,151 of record NW_028270168.1, read on the forward strand.
CCTCGAGGCATGGCATTCATCCACAAACTCCATCAACAAACACGTTGACCTGGACCCAATATACCAACCACTACAGCGGACAGATGAAACTGACAACCGGAAGCGGCAGGGACAGACCACTATAAACACCGGAGGAAATGTCAAAGAAGCGCTTTGCAGGAGGCTCCCAAGCACTGATGATGTCGCCTAGCCAGGGGACAAAACGTTTGCAACAAAAACTTCCAGCTCGGCGAACAGAACCACAACACAGAGTAGGGGAATCAAGGTTATGGGGAAAAGGTAGGAAATGACGATTATCATATCCGCCATGGTGGAATAGATTTGATGGGCTGAATGGTCTACTTCTCCTATGTCGTTCCTCATCCAGGCACTTTGAGATGGCCGTCAGTCTGCCTGAGCTAGGTGGGTCACTTGGGTAGATTTCTTCAAAATGACTATCTTAAGTGTGGAAATGATCTCCTATTCTGGGTGGTTCCATACCAAGCCAGGTGTTAAGCTTTGTGAAGGCACTGGTGAATTGAATTCTTTTTACAGGCAAAGCTGAACAAAGTATAAGTCAGTAAAGAATTGGGACATGCTGAGACTTGTCTTTGGGGTGAGGAGGAGATTTGTTGGTGAGTCTGCCAACTTACCTGGCTGACAAACTGCAAGCAATGGGCTGGATCTGGTAGTCAGCAGTAAACACCCGGCAGCAACTACTCATGGCAGTTGCCTGGACACTTATGAGCTTTCTACTGTCTGCTTTCTGCCCAGACAGTAAAGTGCCCTTGAGAGGGGATCTGGAACCTGCAAACAGAACACCCAGCATCCGAATGAGGAAATGAACCAATTCCAAATCATGCCCAGCAATTGAAACACTGAAAATAATTATTTCTAACAGTAACTCAAACTGAAGGAATAACGGTCCGCACTTGTAGGCATTTAGGTCTGAGCACCAGAGAGTTAGTTTAATAGTAATTAAAACATGGAGAAAGTGAGGACTGCAGATGCTGAAGATCGGAGTCAAAAAGTGTGGTGTTGGAAAAGCACAGCCGGTCAGGCAGCATCTGAGGAGCAGGAGAGTTGACATTTTGGCATCAGTCCTTCTTCAGGAATGTGGGAGGGGGGGGGGGCAATGGGGCTGAGAGATAAATGGGAGGGAGTGGGGCTGGAGGGAAGGTAGCTCGGAATGCAATAGGTGGATGAAAGTGGGGGTGAAGGTGATAGGTCAGAGAGGAGGATGTTGCGGATAGGTGGGAAGGAAGATGGACAGGTAAAACAGTTCAAGAAGGTGGTGCCGAGTTGGAGAGTTGGATCTGGGATACAGTGGGAGGAGTGGGATGAGAAAACTGGTGAAATTGACATTGATTCCATGTGGTTAGAGGGTCCCAAAGCGGAAGATGAGGCATTCTGCCTCCAGTCATCAGGTGACTAGGATTTGGCGGTGGAGGTGGCCCAGGACTTGCATGTCTTTGGTGGAATGGGAGTGGGAGGGGGAGTTGAACTGGTCAGCAACGGGGGGTTGTTTAGTGCATGTGTCCTGGGGATGTTCTCTGCAACTTGCTGTCCTGCCTCCCCAATGTAGAGGAGATCACATCGAGAGCAACGGACACAGTAGATGAGGTGTTTGGAGGTGCAGGAAAATCTCTGGATGTGGAAGGATCCTTTGGGACCTTGGATGGAGGGTGGGAGGGGGTGTGGGTGCAGGTTTTACACCTCTAGACATCACAGTAGAACGAAGAGCCAGCGGACAGCTGCAGATCAGCGTCTATAGGAAAGTCACATACACTGACCAGCTACTCAACTACAGTAGCAGTGATCCTAACACCCACAAACTGAGCTGCATCAGGACATTATTTAAACGAGCCACAACACACTGCAGCAGCACCCAGGAACTATGAGAAGCCGAGGAAAACACCTGTACAATATATTCAGCAACAACAGGTACCCAATAAGCGCAGTCTGCTGGTTCCTACACAACAGACCTAAATAAGAAGGCACAACATGCCCAGAGACTGTAGTCACCCTGCCATACATCAAAGACATCTCGAAGATTACATCCAGACTACTCCAGCTCCTAGGCATCACGGTAGTCCACAAACTTACCACCACACTGAAATAGCTCCTGATGAATTTAAAGGACTCCATATCAACCACCAGCAGAATGACCATCATATACAAAATACAATGCAAGGACTGCAACAAACATTACCTTGGACAGACGGGCAGGAAACTATCCACCAGGACATATGAGCACCAACTAGCCACCAAAAGACGTGAGCAACCATCACTAGAATCCAGACGCACAGACGAAGAGGGACACCAGTTTGATTGGGATAATACATCCATCCTGGGACAGGCTAAACAAAGACATGCACGGGAATTCCTAGAGGCCTAGCATTCAAACCGGAGCTCCCTTAACAAACGTATCGATTTGGACCCCATTTACCAACCTCTCGGAAAAAGAACCGGAAGTGATATCGTCCACCACAACAAACCAAGACACTTAAATGGAAAGTGGGCCAGAATACTGGAGGCTCACTGATGTTACCTAGCATGATGATGAAATGTCTGAGAACAAATCTACTAGCTCAGCGAGCAAACTCTCATCAAGAGCTCCAAATCTTCACTAAAATTGCAAATTTATTGCCTATTCCCAGTTTCTCTTGAGAAAATGCTGGTGCCTTCTCGAACCACTTCATGCCATGTAGGCTTCTGCATGTCCAGGATAAAGCGACCAGCACAAGCACAATGTCCACACCCTCCACCAACGTTCAGTCACAGCAGTGTGTACCCATCCATAAGATGCACTGTAGAAATTCACTGAGGCTCCTTAGGCAACACCTTCTAAACCCAAGACAAGGGCCTCAGATACTTGGGAACACTACCCCCTACAAGTTCCCTCCAAGTCACTCACCATCCTGCCTTGGAAATATATCGCTGTTCATTCAGTGTTGCTAGGTCAAAATCTTGGAATTCCCTCCCTGACAGCATTGTGGGTCTAGCTACAGCACATGGACTGCAGGTGGTTGAAGAAGGCAGCTCACCACCATCTTCTTAAGGGCAACTATGGATGGGCAATAATTAGCAATGCCAATGACCCACGACAGAATAAAGAGTATTAATAATAACAGGGTCATTGTACTGCCACAGCAACAGAGGCTCCATGACCAATTACAGCACAGGAGTAGGGCATTCAGCCCAAAGTACCTGTGCCGGCTCTCTAAGAGCTCAGTTGGTGTCAATGTCGTGCTTTTTCTCACCCAGGCCTACAGCTTAATATTCCCTTCAGCAATGATCCATTTTTAGGACTTAAATATTTAACTCCGTATGTGAGCTTCACCACAGTGGTGTAAAAACAGAAATATTTTCTCCTAGTCTGACACAATAGAATCACAGAATCCCTACAGTGCAGTAGGAGACCACTCGGCCCATTCCAGCACCAATCCTCCCAGCAGGTTTGATATAATCTTGATTATTGCCACAAATGTCTCTCTTGGGCTGAGAAGGACATTATTGTTGAATAGTTGCAGCTGTATAGAATGTTGAGGTGCTGGATTAGCACAAACAGGTTTTTCAAGTGAGGGAGGCATAATCCCAGTATTATGATTTGTACAATTGAATTAGATGCATTGTACAATACCATATTTAAATCTCCCAGGGTTCTCAACCATATTTTTTAAAGACAAACATTGTGCAAGTTTCTTACCCAATCATGAATAGAATAACACATTGAAAAGTGACACTCTGCAGAATTCATATTGCTTAACTAACACATTTTCCCTGTTGTATCCCTCCACTTTTGTTCCCTTTTCTACTAAAGGTGACATGTTGATGAGTTGTTTGTAAGGGAGCTAGACCCTGTCCATGCTAGATGTGCACATGTTCCAACAGATTGGAGTCCGGACTGGTGGCTTTCTGCTTCTCCTTTTCTATCTTGCACTGATTTGAAATCATCTTTCACCTTGGCTGAGTTCCACAAGCTTTAGTTTTCAATGTTGAGGATCATTCTTGTTGTCAATCTGTCTTGCCTGTCGTTGGTTTATTCCCTGGTATCTGCAGGTGGCGGTGTTGAGCTGGCTGGAGTTGGTGATTCCAACAGCACCACCAGCTGGAGCACCATGTCTGAGCAGCACTAACAAACTGCACCGGTTTCTTGACCCCTGATCATTTTAACACAACGAGGAAGATGACCAGGAAACTGAAAATGTTAGTGGCAAAGATGAAGTTTAAAAGTATTAATGAGCTGTCACCATGTTGATGATCTTCTCCTATGATACAATGACAGCATTTAAAAGGCATCTGGATGCATATATGAATAGGAAGGGTTTAGAAGGATGTGGGCCAAGTGCTGACAAATGGGACTGTTTCCATGTTGTACATTGCTATGACAATAGCATGTGACATAAGTTAATCAATAGGGAAAAGTCCTTCAGTATGAAGCCTGGTGATGAAGAATAAAGATGGATTATTGTCTTCAGGTAATTTTATACACCTACTACCTGCATGCTATTAACAAGGATTTGATTAGGATAATTTCACTTTTGTGTAGCATTTGGGATGTTTTATTGAGTTCTCTGCCCCAAGCCACTTCACAGTTATTCATAGAGTCACAGAGGCCATTTGGCCCTTTGTGTCTGCAGTGTCTCTTCAAACAATCTTCATTGGCACTAGGCGGTCCTGCTTTTCCCACTGTAATCATTTAAATAAAAATAATGGCCCAATTGAACCTGCCTTCACCACACTTCCAGACAGTACATTCCATACCGTAACCACTTACTGAGTAAAAATGTTTTTTCTTATTATAGTTATGCACCTTTTGCGTGTGGTTTTAAATCTGTGCTCTTGTTCCTTTTACAAGCAGGATCTCTCTCTCTTCAACCTATTCGTCGTTTTGCAAACCTCCATCAGATTTCTCTTTCTTTCGTTTTCTTCTCTCCAAAGAGAACACTCCTAATTGTTTGTTTCTTTTTTAACAATATAGTCACTATTATCTGGAGTGGTGCTGCTGCTAACTTTCTTACTAGTCCCTGTGAAAAGTGGTGAGATCAATAATCTGTTTTGATTTGTTGAGGGTAACCTCTGACCTGGATATTAGCAAAAAGTTCTTTAAAGTGGGCCACGGGCTGGTATCGGGATAAGAAGACAAAAAGCAGATGCTTCACCTTGTGGGACAGTGTAGAACGAGAGCTCACGGTTTTAGGATAAGGGGAGGCAGAAATGAGGAGTAATTACTTCTCCCAAAGGGTTGTGAATCTGGGAGTGCGGTGGACACCAGGACACAGAATAAATTTTAGGAGGAGCCAGACAGATTTTTAATGAATTGGTTAAAGCATTACGAGACCAGGTAGGAAAGTGGGGCCAAGATGAGATCGGCTATGATCGTATTGAATGGCAGAGCAGGGTCAAGGGGCTGAATGGCCTGCTCCTGATCCTAGTTTTTATGTCGTCTTCACCTAAAGAAGCAGATTCTTGGTTAACATTACAGCTAAAACATAGGTGCATAACAGTACAGAATTCCAATGACTCATAAATCAAAATTACACACTTTGAAGGCATGTGGGACTTGAAGCAGAAATTGGTGGAGACGTTTAGCAGGTCTGGAGAGAAAGCAAAGTTTTCAAAACTGATAGTAGTTTGGAAAAGATTGTATATGTACTAAAGAAAGGGAAGTGGTGAGGAAAAGGAATGAGCGGATAGATGGGGAGAGAAAGAGAGAGAACGACTGCCAGACAAAGGAATTTTTGATAGTAAGCCAGAGAGGAAGAAAAACTGATCACAGAGACGATAAGTAGATGAAAAAGAGTTGGTTGTGCTGAAAGCAGTCCATGTCATGATGGGCCTGGAATACGTAAAGGACATGGAAGATGTTCCAGCCCTAAAATTATTGAAGTTAATATTGACTCCAGAAGGCTGCAGGGTTCCCGAGAGGAAAATGAAGTGCTGTCCTTCCAGGTTACACTGAGCTTTGTTGGAGCACTGCAGCAAGCCTGAGACAATAGACAATAGGTGCAGGAGTAGGCCATTCTGCCCTTCGAGCCTGCACCACCATTCAATATGATCATGGCTGATCATCCTTAATTAGTATCCTGTTCCTGCCTTATCTCCATAACCTTGATTCCACTATCCTTGAGAGCTCTATCCAACTCTTTCTTAAATGAATCCAGAGACTGGGCCTCCATTGCCAGGGAACGTGGTGGTGTGTTGAAGTGGCAGGCACTTGAATTCAAACCTTCTGGCTCTGAATGTGGGACACTACCACTGCACCACAAGGACCCAGTATGGAGAATGAGATGGGCTCTCACTTTCTCGCCTGAATAACAAGGCCAAGCCAAAGTTATTATTTCTTCAGTGGGGTTTAAAAGCCAGATGTTCTGACTGACTGGGATAAGTGTTTTATTAATTAGCAAAGCTGATAAGTGGAATAATATCATCATCTCAGACTATAATTTTCCAAAGGCAAATTTTTATCACGAAGCGAGGATAATCCTTTCAATCAGTGTACACTGTTTGCAAAACAAATGATTCTAGTTATCCCCAATACATTAAATAGTTGCTAGTGTCTATTGACAAGACTTGGAATATCTGATAATCCTGACCTGGGAAAGCCCAAATTCACATTCATGGAGATGTTTTGAATCATTATCTGGTTGTTTACCCCCTTGTTATTTGGATCTTGCTCTGTACTGCTGACTGATGTGTTTCCTACGTGAAAGCAGTGTCTTCACTTTTGGGATGTCCAAAATTCCTGAAAGTTTCTACGTAAAGGAATGTTTTTTCTTTCTTTCTTGAACTCTGGGCATTTAAGCTTTTAAAATGAGAGTACCTGCATGCTGAAAAGGAATGACCTGCTCACTGTGAATTAGAATCAGAACACCAGCAACAGAAACGAAATGCATTTTAATCTCCTGGAGTCACATAGTCCAGACCATGTAATGATGGCAGCTTCCTTCTGTAAAGGACGCTAATGAAACAGATTGGTTTTCCAGACAATCTGAAATGGATTCAGAATAAATTATTAGAGTCTGCATTCCAGATTCATTTTATTGAATTCAATCTGCCATGTTGAGATTTGAACCTGCAGGAAGGACAGTTGATGCAAGTGGAGAATTGCATATAAGACTCTCTGATGTCGTCTGTGCCTAGGTCTGCAGCAATGCTGCACAAATGTAGTTCCATTGCAAAATGTGACTGTCCAGTGCAGCTTTGTGTCACTCTACTGATGGCACTTTGATAGGTGTGAATTAATCCGACCTCATAAATGTTACAGTAAGGACTCTTTGTGGCGCGGTGATAATGTCCTTACCTCTGGACCCGGAGGTCCAGGTACAAGTCCTACCTGCTCCAGAGATGTGTCATAACATCTCTGAACAGGTTGAGAAAATAATTCAATGTAAAAATATTGTGATCTGGATGCCAGAGCTCAGAGGTTAGATCACATGGAATATGGGGGAACTAGCCAATTGGATACAAAATTGGTTTGAGGGTAGGACATAGAGGGTGGTGGTGGTGAGGGGTTGTTTTTCAGACTGGAGGCCTGTGACCAGTGGTGTGTTGCTAAGATTGGTGGTGGGTCAGTTGCTTTTTGTCATTTGGATCTGAATATAGGAGGTTTAGTTAGTTAGTTTGCAGATGACATCAAAGTTAGTAGTGTAGTGAACAGTGAAGGTTATCTCCAAGTACAGTGGGACCTTTACCAACTGAGCCAATGGGCCAAGGAGTGGCAGATAGAGTATAATTTAGATAAGTGTGAGGTGTTGTATTTTGGAAAGGAAAATCAGGGCAGGAGTTATACGCTTAGTGGTAGGCCCCTGGGGAGTGATGCCGAGCCACGAGACCTCTGGGTGCAGCTTCATGGTTTCTGAAAGAGTTGCAGGTAGACTGGGTAGTGAAGGAGGTGTTTGTTGGTCAGTGCATGGAGTATAGGAGTTGGGAGGTCACGTTGTGGCTGTACAGGACATTGGTTCGGGCCACTCTTGGAATATTACGTGCAATTCTGCTTTAGGAAAGGTGTTGTTAAGCTTGAAGGGGTTCAGAAAAGACTAACAAGGTGTTTGTCGGGATTGCAGGTTTAAGCTAGGGTGAATAGCCAAGGTCTTTTTCCAAGGGACCTGAGGGACAACCTTTTTCACCAGAGGGTGGTGTGTGTATGGAATGAGCTGCCAGAAGATGTGGTGGAGGCTGAAAAAATTACATTTAAAAGACGTCTGGATGGGTATATGAATAGGAAAGGTTTGAAGGGATATGGGCCAAATGCTGGCAAACAGGCCTGGATCAATTTAGGATATCTGGTTGGCATGGATGAGTTGGACCAGAGGGTCTGTTTCTGTACTGTATGACTCTGACTCAATTGAATTAATTTACTGCTCATTAAGCAGAATGCAGGAGGATTGAGCTGGAAACTGAATTTTTATAATTAGAACTTTAAGTGTGTTGTGTTTGATCAAGCAATTTGAATGTTTCAGTAACATGTGACTGACTTAGTTTATTGGTGCCTTTTGTTACTGTCTTTTATGCATTTGCAAATACCGAGGAGCAAAGGTTGGGTTACAGCTGATTGGAACCAGTCCATTCCTGTTGAGTGTAACTAGGGCATGGCGATGTGCCTCAGCAGGTCATTGTTCAAACTCCGCTGAATGCTAGATAGGAATGAAAGGGAAGCAGAGTTCTCAAAACAATGATTGTTGTTTTCTGTAAACTCTGCTCATTCCAAGAGAGTACGCTATTGTAACCTATTTAGTTAGCCTCTGGTAAAGTTACCTTAACCTCCTAACTGACCCTGGTATTTAATAACTCTGCTGCAGCTGGAACTTTTTTTGCATGTTTTGAACTAACTGGACTATTTGTCCAAGAGCATCAGAATTGAACCATGTTCCATTGGAAAGGGAAAGTCACTGCAGTCCCAGAGGTCCATAATGTGATCTCATCCGAGAGGCCTAACTGGTGGTGGTTTCACCTCAGAATCACCATGCCTAAGGAGAGGGAGGCATTTGAGAAAGAAAGCCCTTCATAGTGGCCCCAGTTGGTGCGACAATTGAACCCCCACTTGTTGGTGTCACTCTGCATTGTGAACTAGCCACCCAGCTAACTGATATTGACACAGATGTCCAATGGGAATCTCTGGCTGCTGAGGAACAGTGACTCAGTCTGATTTTAATTCCCAAAGTGATGGACCCATTGCAAGAACATCCTGATGGCTAGAACGGAACAGAAAGAGCAATACTGTTAGCGTGAGTGTCTTAACTTAAAACAAAATTTTCAAGATAGTTGAACAATTTTAACTTACACCAAACAGTAAAGAATGAAAAAGGCTAGAATGTCAATATTTGTTACATTGTGTAACTAAATAAAAGCTTACTGTATGTCAGAGATAACCTCCCCGAACACTACCAAAGGATAGCATGTTTGGAGGAGGAAACAGTTAAAGGAACGTGATATTCTTTAACTTACTGTTGCAAGGTCAATACAAGAAATAAATAGTTTCTTCCAACATGTTGGCTTTTGCTATAGTTGAGTACAGCGGTAAGGTCGGGGAACCCAGGTCTAATCTTGCGATGACATTTGATCTAAACCAGGACATTGTGAAAAGTCCTGTATGGATTGATTTAGTAGTATAACTCGAGAGATGCAACAGTATTTCATGAAATGCTGTTGTTCATGTTATGGGTAACAGCTGGATACCAGGATATTGTAGAGAAATGAATTAAAATGTGGGGGGAGCGGGAGGAGAAAAGCATTTGATGCAATTCCTAGAATTTCCAGTGAGCTGATATTATCCTATTGGAAGGTCATGCTGAGCTGACTAAAATCTTTTCTGTTCTGAACCTTTGGCCTGGTTATTTTCTTAATGAGTACAGTCAAATGTAAAGACTAATCCCTTTGACTCCAGGTCATTTTGCTGGGAAGAAAGAACAGGAAGTAAAAAGACTTGCTGCCCTCACCGACAAAACAGTTGTACTTTGAAGCATTAGCCACGAATGATTCTCAGAACGATGCTTTTATGTTGAATTAACAAGCTGTGCTGTTGTGGCACTCTCTTCCCCATCTTTCTGTGAAGGAATCTGTATTTTGACTGCCAGCAGGAACTATTTCAGCAATACATTATAGCTGTGAAAGAGAGAGAGGGAACTTTTGGTTTGGAAAAGTGGTATGTGATTGCCAGGTTTATATATAGGTCCTATCAACAGAGGGGCCATCAAACAACATGACTCCTTTGACTGTTGGCAGCATGCCATTTGTGGGTACATCCTGCACTTACCAACTTTGGAACACCGTGCAACATTTTGATGTTCTGCAATTGCACAACTTTCACTGAATAGCCCAGATTCTGCTAAGGTCATTATTTGGGTTTGCAATGGGATTCTAGGCTGTGCTTTCTAGATATTGTCACACAGAATCGTGTCCTCTGTAGGCAAAAGAAATGTGTCCATGTGTTGCATCTTTCCCATTGGAGTTAGGGAGATTGCCATTAGGAATGCAGCAGCGATTGACAGTGTAGGCAGCGATTGTCTACCTGCCTGGCTTGAGATTAATCAGCTAAGATTGAGACTTTAAGAGTTCCTTCTAGATCTCCTTGTCAACCATGGTCCAGGCAATTGGCACCCCCTCCTCATGCTGTGTAAAATGATATCACTTTTGACTTTCATTTCTTGCATTTTGAGATGTGTAAGATTGTGGGGCTGGACAGGGTGGATAGAAAATAGCTGTTCCCCTGAGCTGAAAGGTCAGTAATAAGGAGGCATTGTTTTAAAGTGAAAGGCAGAAGGGTTAGAGGGAATTTGAGAAAAATATTGTTCACCCAGGGGCTGGTAGGGGTCTGGAATGCACTGCCTGGGAGAGGAGATGAGGTGGGAAACCTCACAAACTTTAGAAAGTACTTGTATGAGAACTTGAAATGTCATAACCTTCAAGGCTGTGGACTTTAATGCAAGTGGGGCTAGTTTTGGTGGTTTACACTTGATGGGCTGAAGGTCCTCTTTACTGTATTATATATATTTACTGTTGCCTGAATTTCCTTATGTGTTAATAATCTTGCTTTTGAAGCTGGACATGATACTGCAGAATTTTGTAAGATGTTAGTAACTAAATCCATTGCAAAGCTCGCTTTGTATTTTTTTCAAAACTGCATTCACCCCTTTTGAAGAGCTTGAACATGCACTATAGACCGAGATGGATTGTTTAGTGGGTTTGCGTCTATAGACACTCTGCCTGACCACTTCCTGACGACACATTTGCTGACACAGGCCAAAGCTTTCTCGCTCAATGATCTCCGCAAATTTCTGACATCTTGTCTGCTCCTGCAGAGCTTGAGTGACATGCGTTGCATGTTTGAGATGGTACAAACCAGGAAATCCTGCAGAAACTCAACAGGTCTGGCAGCATCTGTGGAGAGAGAAATCAGAGTTAACGTTTCAAGACCAGTTTGAGTCGTTTTTGGAGCAGTTCATACTTCATCCGTAATTTGCCTTTACGGAGTGGTATGGTAGCTCAGTGGTTAGCACTGCTTCCTCAGCGCTAGGGACCTGGGTTTGATTCCAGCCTTGGGTGACTGTCTGTGTGGAGTTTGCACATTCTCCCCACGTCTGTGTGGGCTTCCTGCGGGTGCTCTGGTTTCCTCCCACAGTCCAAAGATGTGCAGGTTAGGGTGAATTGGCCATGGGAAATGCCAGGTTACAGGGATAGGGTAGGGTGGTGGGTCTGGGTGGGAAGCTGTTCAGAGGGTTGATGTGGATTTGATGGACCATGAGGCCTGCTTCCACACTCTCTAGGGATTCTGTGATTAGAATTTTTGACATGATATTTGGGAAAGCTCCAAAAGTGAAGCTTCTAACACGTTAACCAGGAAGGTATGTTGTCAGAGGATGTGACAATTTCTTTTCCCTCAATCCATCTACAGGATACAGGCATCTTTGGTAATGCCAGCATTTATTGCCACTTGCTGATAGTTTATTAGGAAAATGGAAGTGAGAAGTCTGCTTGTAGACTGGGCCCTTTCATGCTTAAGAGTTAATAATATTGTGATAGGTTGTGGTGCTGCTGTCTCACCAGTGAACTTGCTGCGGGAAATTATGGAGAAGTTTATGGATGATTAAACTTAGGAAACATCACCAATCATTCCTTTTTCTGGAAACTTTAGGCCATTGTTGTGAACCACTAAGGTATTGGGCATCAATTTACTGCTTTCAAACAGCCACATTGTGCTAAGGAGCAGGTATTGGTTGAAAGGTGCACAACCCGGTTAGAAAGTCATAATCAGTCAGAGAGGTTCCATATGAATAGTTTTTGGTATTACTGAACTCGTGCTGCTGGACAAAGACCCATTTTCTCAAAAAATTTGTATCGTAGAGACCTCAAGACATTCACAAGAAAAGCAATGTAAGGAAAAACAGCATTTTATATTGTTTGCAAAAAAAGTGCTGATTGGTTGTCTTTATCAGACTCGAACTGGCATCGCCATGGGGAATGCACCAGGCTAATGATGACTGATACTTAATTGCCAAGCTTGTTGAAAGGCAGGCCATTCAGCCCATTGAGTCCACATCGACACTCCAAAGAACATTCACCCAAACCGAGCCCCCCAACCGCTCCCAACCACCACTTCCCGTAACCCTGCATTTCTCATAGTTAACCCACCAAACCTACACATCCCTGGGCACAATAGGCAATTTAACATGGTGTTAGTATCCGCCTAAAATGCACATCTTTGGACTGTGGGAGAAAACTAAAGCACCCGGAGGAAAACCACACACACTGAGAATGTGCAGACTCCACACACAGTCACCCAAGGGTGGAATCAAACCTGGGTCTCTGGTACTGTGAGGCAGCAGTGCTAACCACTGAGACACTGTTGATGTTTACAGGATGTTGGGTTTGATCGGAATATTGTGTATTTTTAAGTGTAGACGTAGGATTAGGTCAACAAAGGAAAATTGAAAGCAAGAAGAAGTGAAGTGATTGTACTTAATTTGCAAGATCCATTCAGGTTTAATTTTATTTTTACAAAGTACAATCCTGATGTTGCTGTTTAGCTGTTGGTGTGGCCTGGATTGCAATGTACCTACGACTCATGGAGTGCAGCAATTCCAGAAGGTGACTGAGCACCAGTGCAGTTTGGGATGGGATAGGATGGTAATCTTGTCAGTGGCACCCAAATTCCAAGAACAAATTCTAAAACTCAATAAAGCAGTAAACTCCGGAATTCAGGCCTCAATCTGGAATGTAAAGGACATAGTCTCATCTGCCATTTCAGCAGTGGGGAGTGTAATTGTTTGGATGGATTTAAAGGAGAAAGTGAGGTCTGCAGATGCTGGAGATCAAAGTTGAAACTTTATTGCTGGAACAGCGCAGCAGGTCAGGCAGCATCCAGGGAACAGGAGATTCGACGTTTCGGGCACAGGCCCTTCTTCAGGAAACTTCATTTCTCTGTTTAGGATGAAAACATTTCATATAAATGGAGTGTTGTGTGCTGACTTGGCTTAAGCACTCCTGCAAAATCCACATGAGCTGCCAATTTGACTGACTTTGCCGTTCACAGGAATTTAATCGATGTAAATTAATCATGTAACTACCTAACGATATTGCTCTGACTTTAAACTAAATTATTATTTGGTTTGTTTTATGATGGCCAGAGGTTGTGAAAGATACCATCTAAATTCAAACATGTTTCTATCCTCCTTTCCATCCTTATGTTTTGCTACAAGATTCTAGTTCCACATCTTATGGGATTATAAACGGGATACACACCAGAAATTCAAATTTTGAACATTTCCTGAAAACAGCCAGTCTCACCTTGATTCTTTTTTTTTTATATAGAATTTTCAAAGAATCCCTACATCATGGAAGCAGGACCCATTTGGCTGAATCATTTTTATATGTAGAGTCTTGCATTTCTGTCCCATTTAACTCCCAAAGTAAACTCCTGCCATCCATTACCCTCCATGTACCTTCTGGGGAGGGAAAGGTCAGGGGACATAAAAGTATAAGAGCTGAACATTTACTGTGCCTTCTCATTTCAAAATACTGGAGTTGCTTCATTAACCACTTCATAAGCCAGCTATTACCTAATGCCTGGACTGATCTAGCAGATTAAATCATAAATACTTATGACAAGCAAATTGGCCATGTTTAAATTTTTTTTTTTTTAAGTCAATCATTAGATAAGTTGGTGAACTTGTTTATTCTTGCAGGCAGCTTATCCACTAGCAAGGAGTGAAGTAGCTGGGCATTGTCACCGAGTGAACAAGGGCAATGAGTACATAGATTTCCAGCTGGGGAGACAATTATTCAATCCTCCTTTTTTTTTTTCAGGATCATTTTTAATCTACTTCTGAGCCATTCTAATCTGCCTTTTGCTTATGGAATGAGTGTGTATGACTAAACCAGGGACAGCACGGTGGCTTGGTGATTAGCACTGCTGCCTCACAGCACCAGGGACTCACGTTCAATTCCAGCCTCGGGCAACTGGCTGTGTGGAGTTTGCACATTCTCCCCGTGTCTGCGTGGGTTTCTTCCAATGTTCCAGGTTCCGCCAACAGTCCAAAGATGTGCAGGTTAGATGTTAAATTGCCCTTAGTGTTCAGGGATGTGCAGGCTAGATAATTAGCCATGAGAAATGCAGGGATACAAGGAAAGGTTAAGGGAGTGGATTTGGGTGGGAGCTCTTCGGAGGGACATGTGGACTTGATGGGCTAAGTGGCCTGCTACCATGATGTATGGATTCTATGAAAATTCTATGAAAAAATATACCGAGGTGAGACTGGCTGTTTTCAGTAAATGTTCAGAATTTGAATTTCTGGTGTGTATCCCATGAGATGTAGGACCATTTGGCCATTGAGTCTTCTCTGCTATTTGATCTTGGCTGATATGTTTCTCAATCCCATTCTCCTGCTTTCTCCCAGTAACGCTTGATCCTTTTTACTAATGAAGAAACTATCTATCTCACACACACTCAGTGAGGTGACCTCCATAGCTTTTTCCAACTGTTAGTTCCACCGATTTAACCACCCTCTGCCTGAAGAAATTCCTCCTCAGGTCTTGGTCTCTCCTACTGCTGGAAATTTGTGGTACTTTGTGGTACACTCTATCCAGGCCTCTCAGTATTCTGCAAGATTCAGTAAGAACCCCTCTTCCCCCACCACCACCACCCCATCCTTCTGAACTCCATCGAGTACAGACCCAGAGTCCTCAACAGCTCCTCATATGACAAGCCCTTCATTCCCAGCATTGTTCTTATAAACCTCCTTTGAGCCCCCTCCAACATCAGCGCACCCTTCCTTAGATATGGGACCCAGACCTCTCCCTATCGTACTCTTTCCTGAATCTGTTTTTGATTATTGTTGTAATGTGAAGGTGTATTTACAGGGCAATCCGATATCACTTCCTTGTTTTTTCAGGGTCCACATGAACACATCTTTGAACCATCCTTAGCCAATGTAGTTTCCAGTATGTCCCAAAGCTAAATGTTTTTGTTTCCCAAAACAAAAATGCCAGTGACATGTCAGCACTTCCTCCTTTTGACCACTGGAATCCGTTAATTTAGCAGAGTAGGAATTAAAATTTCTCGCCTTTGCTAATTTGGTAGCTCACATGATGTTGAATTCACATACCCAGCTTGTGCGTATATAGACACAGTACATGTCAAATGGCGAGACGGTGAAATACTTAGAGAATACTTCAAGACTTGCAACACTGCATTTCTACCCCAAAATTACACTCATTATCCCTTACATATGCTTGTACAATATTTACTTGGCAAACCACAATAAAACCAGAGACTGCAGTGGTCCAGAAGATGCTGAATTGAGCATGTAGTTAAACTATTAATTGATCCAGTAGAAATTGATCAATGAGAGTCCAAAGAGGGTTCTCATTTTTGCTGGTGGTGGAAAAATTTAATAAAGGATATTCACCATAGTGTCTTTTCTTCCTGTCTCACTCTATATAATAAAATAAATTAAATATATGGATCTATATGGACTTCATTAAGGCGTTCGACAAGGTTCCCCGTAGGAGACTGATTAGCAAGGTTAGATCTCATGGAATACAGGAAGAACTAGCCATTTGGATACAGAACTGGCTCAAAGGTAGAAGACAGAGGGTGGTGGTGGAGGGTTGTTTCTCAGACTGGAGGCCTGTGACCAGTGGAGTGCCACAAGGATCGGTGCTGGGCCCTCTACTTTTTGTCGTTTACATAAATGATTTGGATGCGAGCATAAGAGGTGCAGTTAGTAAGTTTGCAGATGACACCAAATTGGAGGTGTAGTGGACAGCGAAGAAAGTTACCTCCGATTACAAGAGGATCTGGACCAGATGGGCCAATGGGCTGAGAAGTGACAGATGGAGTTTAATTCATATAAATGCGAGGTGCTGCATTTTGGGAAAGCAAATCTTAGCAGGACTTATACACTTAATAGTAAGGTCCTAGGGAGTGTTGCTGAACAAAGAGACCTTGGAGTGCAGGTTCATAGCTCCTTGAAAGTGGAGTCACAGGTAGATAGGATAGTGAAGGCAGCGTTTGGTATGCTTTCCTTTATTGGTCAGATTATTGAATACAGGAGTTGGGAGGTCATGTTGCGGCTGTACAGAACATTGGTTAGGCCACTGTTGGAATATTGCTTGCAATTCTGGTTTC
This sequence comes from Chiloscyllium plagiosum, assembly GCF_037043375.1. Lineage (NCBI taxonomy): Eukaryota > Metazoa > Chordata > Chondrichthyes > Orectolobiformes > Hemiscylliidae > Chiloscyllium > Chiloscyllium plagiosum. The sequence continues at coordinate 5,903,760 of NW_028270168.1, forward strand.
TTTCCTATCGGAAAGATGTTGTGAAATTTGAAAGGGTTCAGAAAAGATTTACAAGGATGTTGCCAGTGTTGGAGGATCTGAGCTACAGGGAGAGGCTGAACAGGCTGGGGCCTTTTTCCCTGGAGCGTCGGAGGCTGAGGGGTGACCTTATAGAGGTTTACAAAATTATGAGGGGCATGGATAGGATAAATAGACAAAGTCTTTTCCCTGGGGTCGGGGAGTCCAGAACTAGAGGGCATAGGTTTAGGGTGAGAGGGGAAAGATATAAAAGAGACCGAAGGGGCAACCTTTTCAAGCAAAAGGTGGTACGTGTATGGAATGAGCTACCAGAGGAAGTGGTGGAGGCTGGTACAATTGCAATATTTAAGATGCATTTAGATGGGTATATGAATAGGAAGGGTTTGGAGGGATATGGGCCGGGTGCTGGCAGGTGGGACTAGATTGGGTTGGGATATCTGGTCGGCATGGACGGGTTGGACCAAAGGGTCTGTTTCCATGCTGTACATCTCTGACTCTATAACCACGGGACGATTGAGGAAAGTGGTCCTTATAAAAGGAGAAAAAAGAGAGGGTCCTTGCGCTAACGTGATAGTGTCCCCATCCCTGGCCCAAGGCATCCATGTTCAAGTCCCAGCTGCTTTAGAGGTGTCTTGACACCTCTGAACAAGTTGGTTAGACAAACTAGTTTAAAAACAAATTAAAACTTTACCGGATACATCTCTTGTGGTGCAGTGGTAGTGTCTGTTTTGAGCAGGTCGATGATATTAAAAAAAGGAAAGTAAAGTGAAACTAAACTTGGGCCTCCTAGTGATGTAGAGGTAGTGTCCCTACTCTGGGCTGCGAGGACCAATTTCAAGTCCCACCTGCTCCAGAGATGTGTAATAACATCTCTGAACAGGTTGATTACAAAAACAGGTTTAAAAAAAATTAAAACTTTTCAGGAAAGATCTTTCGTGGTGCACTGGTAGTATGCTTACCTCTAGGCCAGAGGTCAGGGTTCATTTCCTACTTAGCTCAGAGGGGCATCATTACATATCTGAATGGGTTGCTTCAAACAGTTTGAAACATTTGTAGGCCCCTTCCAACTCCAATCTGATTTAGTCCCCTTCCCCAGCTCCCTACTTCTCCCCCAACTTTTATGGTTTGCTTTGACCTTGACAGACTTTGTACATGAATTATTCAGTTGGAAACACGGATCGTTTACTGGACATAGATGAAAAAATGACCATGGGTGCTGGGGAAAAGAAAATGTTCAGATATGTCTAAGAGCATTTCCAGATATAAAAATTAACTGTATTTAAACCTTGCAGATCCCTTCCAACTCCATTTTGATCAAGCTACCTTCCTCATCCCCTTTCCTTATTTCTTCCCCCCCCCCCCCCCCCCCGCCCCCGCCCCCGCCTCACCTTTGATACAAACTAGAAACACTGACTTACTGGTGGTGGTTAATGAATGAAAAAAATACATACCATGGGTGATTTGGTGATGGTGGGTGGGGGGAGAAGAAGGCTCAGTTGTATGTAAGAACACTTATGTGAGGAATAAGAGAATGATCAAAGAAAGAGTAGGGCCGATCAGGGATAGCATAGGGAATTTGTGTGTGGAGTCTGAGGTGGTAGGGGAAGCCCTAAATGAGTTTTTTGCTTCTGTCTTTATGAAAGAAATGAACTTTTGTAGTGAATGAAACCTTTGAAGAGCAGGTGTGCATGCTGAAATGGATAGAGATAGAAGAGGCTGATGTGCTGAACATTTTGTCAAACATTAAAATTGACAAGTCGTCAGGCCCGGACCAGATTTGTCCTCGGCTGCTTTGGGAAATGAGAAATGTAATTGCTTCACCACTTGCGAAGATCTTTTCATCCTCGCTCTCCACTGGAGTCGTACCTGAGGACTGGAGAGAGGCAAATGTAATTCCTCCAAGGAAGGAAATAGGGAAATCCCCGGCAATTACAGACCAGTAAGTCTCACGTCTGTCGTCTGCAAGGTGTTAGGATTTATGAGGAGAAAGTGAGGTCTGCAGATGCTGGAGATCAAAGTTGAAACTTTATTGCTGGAACAGCACAGCAGGTCAGGCAGCATCCAGGGAACAGGAGATTCGACGTTTCGGGCACAGGCTCATTCCTGAAGAAGGGCCTGTGCCCGAAACGTCGAATCTCCTGTTCCCTGGATGCTGCCTGACCTGCTGTGCTGTTCCAGCAATAAAGTTTCAAGTTAGGATTTATGACCATCTGGAAGATCATGGCTTGATTAAATGCAGTCAACACGGCTTTGTGAGGGGCAGGTCATGCCTCACAAATCTTATCGGGTTCTTTGAGGATGTGACTAGAAAAGTTGATGAGGGTCGAGCTGTGGATGTGGTGTATATGGACTTCAGCAAGGCATTTGATAAGGTTCCCCATGGTAGGCTCATTCATAAAGTCAGGAGGAATGGGATTCAGGGGAACATAGCTGTCTGGATACAGAATTGGCTGGCCAACAGAAGACAGCGAGTGGTAGTAGAAGGAAAATATTCTGCCTGGAAGTCTGTGGTGAGTGGTGTTCCACAGGGCTCTGTCCTTGGACCTCCTATTGTTTGTAATTTTTATTAATGACTTGGATGAGGGGATTGAAGGATGGGTCAGCAAGTTTGCAACCACATAAAGGTTGGAGGTGCCGTTGACAGTATAGAGGGCTGTTGTAGGCTGCAGCGGGACATTGACAGGATGCAAAGATGGGCTGAGAGGTGGCAGATGGAGTTCAACCTGGATAAATGCGAGGTGATGCATTTTGGAAGGTCGAATTTGAAAGCTGAGTACAAGATTAAGGATAGGATTCTTGGCAGTGTGGAGGAACAGAGGGATCTTGGGGTGCAGGTACATAGATCCCTTAAAATGGCCACCCAAGTGGACAGGGTTGTTAAGAAAGCATATGGTGTTTTGGCTTTCATTAACAGGGGATTGAGTTTAAGAGTCGTGAGATCTTGTTGCAGCTCTATAAAACTTTGGTTAGACCGCACTTGGAATACTGCGTCCAGTTCTGGTCGCCCTATTATAGAAAAAATGTGGATGCTTTGGAGAGGGTTCAGAGGAGGTTTACCAGAATGCTGCCTGGACTGGAGGGCTTATTTTATGAGGAGAGGTTGACTGAGCTCAGACTTTTATCATTGGAGAAAAGGAGGAGAAGAGGGGACCTACCTGAGATATACAAGATAATGAGAGGCATAGATAGTCTCTGGCTATCGCCTCTATTTCCCAGGGCAGAAATGACTAACACGAGGGGTCATAGTTTTAAGCTGGTTGGAGGAAAGTATAGAGGGGATGTCAGAGGCAGGTTCTTTACACCGAGAGTTGTGAGAACATGGAATGTATTGCCAGCAGCAGTTGTGGAGGCAGGGTCATTGGGGATATTTAAGAGACTCCTGGACATTCATATGGTCACAGAAATTTGAGGGTGCATACATGAGGATCAGTGGTTGGCACAACATCGTGGGCTGAAGGGTCTGTTCTGTGCTGTACTGTTCTATGTTCTATGTAACACTTTAGGATATAAAAATACAACCTGAAAAACTTTCAGGAAATCACTTACCACGTTGATGATAAGTTTAGTATTCAAAACAATTACCTCAGTAATGTGAGGTGGATTCACTGGGAGATGGGTAAATCTTGACGTTATACTGTCCTTCTATAAAGCTCTTTAGTTGAAAGCCATGAATCCCAGTGAGGATATTAGTGAGTGACTGACACTGTTCTCAGCAATTATGAGACATATGAGCAGGACCTATGCATTGCTTTGGAATTTCTGTTGGCTGTTTACATTTGGGTGTGTCTATGTTTTACTGAAGTCCTAACGTGGTTTATGTGAGTCCAAACCCCTCTAGTCAGAAGATCATGTTCATATCCTACTACAGGCACCTGAGCATGTAATCGAAGCTGATGTTTTCAGTCCAGTACAGGTACAAAGTGAACATTGCATTGTTTGAGCTTTCAGATTTCAGATGAGGTGTTAAGTAAAGACTCCCATGTGCACGCTCAGGTGCCTGTAAACAATCCAATGACCCCATTTGATTAAGTCTTGGGGAACTCTGTGTGCCCTGGCCAATATTTATCCATCAGCAAATACTGACGTAGATTTAATTGGTCACTGATATCATGACTGTTTGCAGGACCTTATTGTGTATGCACACTATTCAATTTGCCTTAATAATAGTAACTATACATGCTGTAACACTCACTGGGATAACCAGAGAATGTGAAATATTATACTCATTTCTTAGTTTGTGAGTTGAACAGTATGAGAGGTCTGCAGCTCAGAAAAAGGCCTTTCAGTCCATCAAGGCTCCACTGGTGAAAATCAAAACACTTTACTATCCTAATCCTATTTCCCAGCATGTAGCCCATACCTTTGTATACCTTTTTTGGCAATGTAAGTGCACATCTCAATACTACTTCAATATGATGAGAGTTTCTGCCTCTCCCACCCTCACAGGCAGTGAGTTCCAGATTCACACCACCCTCCAGCTGGAACAATCTTTGCTTCACATCTCCTCAAAATATCCTGCCCTTGACATTAAATCGATGCCTCTTGTTCGTTGATCTCTCCATCAAGGGGAAAATCTGGTTGATTTTTGTTAGCTTCAAGATTTACTTTCAAGTCAAATTTTTGACCCAAATTGGGATGGATATTTGGTTACAATAACATTGCTTATTCCCAACTCTCCATTGACAGGACTGAAGGTATTGGCAATTCTATATTCTTGGGATGAATAGAGAATTGTTACCCATGATCCTTGCTTCCTGAGATCATTTGGGAGACCCTGATTACTGCCCCAATTGAAACTGATTAATACCAACCTGGGGAGCTCTTGTGTCCCTGCAGTAGGCCAGAGGTCCTGGGTTCAAGGCCCAGCTGCTCCTGAAGTGTGTAATAACTGGTGACTCCTCCAGCAATAACACCCTTGGCGAATTGAGTGCAAGAACAACAAGAGGTCATTGAACCTATTCCCCATTTCAGTGAGGTCATGGTTGATCTGTGATCTAATTCCACGTATCTGCCCTTTTGCTGCATTTCCCTTGATAAATTTGGTTAACACAAAAAAAGATTGACAGTTGACCAATCATGTGTGGCAGTGCTTCCAAACTCCCACCATGCTCTCTGAAGAAGTGGTTCATAAATAAGAATCTTTTGGTTTGATTTGTTTTGGTCAATGCTCATATGTTGATTTTTCTCATTATTGTTGGTGAACAATGCTGGAAATCTTGTATTTAAAGACTGAAGGTGCATTTTAATCAATCTCTGCCACGAATTCCGATCTAATTACTGAACGTTCCCTAATTCTCTTGGTGTCAACAGTATTTTTCCCAGGTTAACTTGAAACATTAATTAACCATCATTTATTTCATTGTGATTGCGGGACTTAGATTCAGGGAGTCATAGACATGTAATGTTTGGAAACCTTCGGTCCAACTCATCTATGCCGACCAGATTTTCTAAATTTACCTAGTCCCATTTGCCAGCATTTGGCCCATATCCCTCTAAACCTTTTCTAATCATGTCTCCATCCAGATGCCTTTTAAATGTTGTAATTGTACCAGCCTCCACCACTTTGTCTAGCAGCTCATTCCACACATGCACCACACTCTGTGAAAAGTTGCCCATCAGGTAACTTTTAAATCTTTTCCCTCTCACCCTAAACCTATGCCCTCTAGTTCTGGACTCCCCCACCCCAGGGAAAAGACCTTGCCTATTTATCATAATCCATGCCCCTCATGATTTTATAAACCTCTATAATGTCACCCCTCAGCCTCTGACACTCCAGGGAAAATAGCTCCAGCCTATTCAGCCCCTCCCTGTAGCTCAAACTCTCCAACCCTGGCAACATCCTTGTAAATAGCGAGCTTTGAGAAGATTTGTAGCTCAGCTTGAGGTTCTGGATGTAGGTTTGCTCACTGAGCTGGAAGGTTCATTTCCAGACATTTCATCACCATACTAGGTAACATCTTCAGTGGGCCTCTGGGCGAAGCTCTGTTGATTCCTGCTTTCTATTTATATGTTTGGGTTTCTTTGGGTTGGTGATGTCATTTCCTGTGGTGTCTCTGTTTGGCTTGTCTGAGGATGGATGTGTTGTCCGTATGTAAGAGAGGGTCATGTCATTTTGTGGCAAGTTGATGTTCATGTATCCTGGTGGCTAGTTTTCTGCCTGTTTGTCCAATGTAGTGTTTTGTTACTAAATTCACTAAAGAGGAGGAAAACAACAACAAACTGCCATTCCTAGATGTCACAGTAGAGCGAACAGCCAATGTTAAACCAGCGTCTACAGGAAAACAACACATACAGACCAAATATTGAACTACAGTAGCAATCATCCCAACATCCACAAAAGAAGCTGCACCAGAACACTGCAGCACAGAGGAACTATGCGGAGCAGAGGAAAATCACCTATACTGTGTATTCAAAAAGAATGGGTACCCAATGAACACAGTCCGCCGATTTCTCACTAGTATCCTTACATACAGATAAGAAAGGACATCACTTCAACTGAGACAACACATCCATCCTAGGACAAGTCAAACAGAGAGACGCAAGAGAATTCCTAGTAGCATGGCATTCCAACCAGAACTCTATCAACAAATGCATTGACTTGGATCCCATCTACCACCCTCTGAGAAAAAGAGGTGACAAAATATCTGGAAATGAACCTTCCAACTCAGCGAGCAAACCTACATCCATCCTTGTAAATCTTTTCTGAACCCTTTCAAGTTTCACAACATCTTTCCTACAGCAGGGAGACCAGAATAGAACACAGTATTCCAAAAGTGGCCTAACCAGTGGTCTGTACAGCTGCAACATGACCTCCCAACTCCAGTACTCAATACTCTGACCAATAAATGAAAGGATACCAAATGCCTTCTTCATTAGCCTATCTGCAACTCCACTTTCAAGGAACAGTAGACGAAATGGTATCCATACTTTCTAAAAAAATACTGTAAATCGGAAACAAAAACAGAAGTTGCTGGAAAAGCTCAGCTGGTCTGGCACATCTGTGAAGAGAAATCAAAGTTAATGTTTTGGGTCTGGTGACCCTTTCTCAGAACTGGAAGGGTCACCATATCCAAAATGTTAACTCTGATTTCCTTTCACAGATGCTGCCAGACCTGTTGAACTTTTCCAGCAATTTCTGTTTTTGATCCAAACTTTCCAGCTGTCTTGGTTGAACTTCAGAATCACTTTTATTTGTTTGTTTATCAAATACAAATTCCCAGAGTCAAATGATAGCCTCTTCATTTTAGGTGATCAGTCCACCACTCAGCAAGTGAAGCATAGAAACTGAGGTGAAAGGGCTAAGTGGCCTACTCCAGTCTGCTCCACCATTCAATATGATAATGGCTGATTCTCTATCTCAATGCCATATTCCTGTTTTATCTCCATACCAAGACTTCCCTGTCATATGCATTTTTTTGTAAAGAGTTTGTACTGAGGGCATTCTGCCCAGAGGCCTTATCCTGCCCTGAACCTGTTTGGCAAAGACCATTCTGGTCTCGGTAAGCCCATCTTTGATTCAGAGGACGTTCGCTGGTGGAGTTTGCTCAGAATACCCTGAGGTTGACCTTTGTAGAAGTTTATAAATCATGAGGGGCATGGATAGAATAAATAGACAAGGTCTTTTTCCCTGGGGTGGGGGAGTCCAGAACTAGAGGCCATAGATTTAGGGTGAGAAGGGAAAGATATAAAAGGGACCTAAGGGGCAACTTTTTCATGCAGAGGCTGGTGCATGTATGAAATGAGCTGCTGGAGGAAGTGATGGAGGCTAGTACAATTACAACATTTAAAAGGCATCTGGATGGGTTAATTTTTCATATAACTCATTAAAAAGGTGACCGTATTCTCTCAGGATCCAATGCGCTAAAATTTGAGAACCAAAGTACAATCCTGAAAATGACAGGAATTGTTAGCAACATTAAAATCACAGATTTAATTACTCGTTATGACCAGATGTATTCAGCCAATTGTATAAATACCCCCCAAATTTTGATGTACCATCAAGAGGCCTTCGAGAAAGAATAATGAGTTTGCAAGGTGTAGTGTTTGCTGGGAAGACATGATTACAGTCACGTGAGTTTAATGTTTCTCAAAAATAGAAACCAGAGGAAGATAGCCAAGAAACTAGAAAAGTTGCTGAAGAATATATGATTCTTACTTTATTCCACCAATTATTTCAAAGATGAGAAGCAATTGTGAAACTTTATTAGATAGCAGATGGAAAAAGCAATCACCGTTGACAGGCAAAATAATCACAGAATTATTACCATGATGTAGGAGGCCATTTGGCTCATCTTGCCTGAACCAGCTCTTGTTACCTATTCCTGAAGAAGGGCTTATGCCCAAAACGTCGATTCTCCTGCTCCTCGGATGCTGCCTGGCCTGCTGTGCTTTTCCAGCACCACATTTTTCAACTCTGGTCTCCTGCATATGCAGTCCTCACTTTCTCCCAGCTCCTGTTACCTAGTCTGGCTATATCACCAGTGCCAGTCTCCTGCCTTTTCCCCATTTCCCTGCACACCATTTCTATCCAAATACACATCCCATGTCCTTTTGAGTGCCTCAGTTGAAGCTGCTTCCACCAAACTCCCTATATCACAGTTGCTTCTGCACATCAGTTTAAATCTATGCCCTCTCATTCTCGTTCCTTTACAAATAGGTACAGCTTCTCTCTAGCTAGCTCTGGTTGACAGAGGAACTAACACAACCTCCCCCCCCCCCCAATCCCATGCACCTATCCTTCGCCAGTGCTGCTTAGACAGCACCTTCCAAACACTTGATCACTTCCATCTCGAAATTCAAGGGCAGCGCTTACACAGGGACGCCACCATCCTGACTTGGAAATGTATCGCCATTCCTTCAGTGTCACTGGATCAAAATCCTGGATCTCATTCCCTTCCAGCATTGTGGCTATGTTTACAGAACATGGGCTGCAGTTGTTCAAGAAAGCAGCTCACCACCACCTTGTCAAGGGCAACTGGGGACGGGCAATAAATTTTGGACCAGCCAGTGACACCCATGTCCCATGAGTGAATTTAACAAACAAAAACAGCCTCCATATGTAGTAACTTAGTGACTTTTAGATTAGATTATTTACAGTGTGGAAACAGGCCCTTCGGCCCAACAAGTCCACACCGACCCGCCGAAGCGCAACCCACCCATACCCCTGCATTTACCCCTTTAACCTAACACAACGGGCAATTTAGCATGGCCAATTCACCTGACCCGCACATCTTTGTGACTGTGGGAGGAAACCGGAGCACCCGGAGGAAACCCACGCAGACACAGGGAGAATGTGCAAACTCCACACGGTCAGTCGCCTGAGTCAGGAATTGAACCCGGTCTCTGGCGCTGTGAGGCAGCAGTGCAAACCACTGTGCCACCGTGCCGCCCACACTTGTGTGTATAATTTCAGCCAAGGAATAAGCAATGGCTTTTAACTAATCTGTTTGACGTTGTAAAATGAGTGTTTTTCCCTAATGAACTAGAAAAAAAGTTGAAAGTTTAATCCTGTTCCTTTTAAATGGATTTGTTGAGTAACTTCAATGAGAAGCTACTTAGTGAGTCAAGGACGGTAACATTTACAATGTGATATATTCAGTATTGCTGACAAGCCAGCTATTATCTTCTCTTTTTAAATTGTATTGCATGTTTCTGGAGTTTTTCTTTGTATCTTTATAAATTTTGTTCAGGACTAAGTTCACAATGTAAAGATTAATATTTGCTAAGTCAAAAATTGATATCATTTTTGTTTGACTGCCAAATCTGTGTTTAACTTAGAGTCTTTAGCTGATGTAATTCTGGACGGCTTGGTCCATTGGAAATATGAGTGCTGCAGACTTCAAAATTATCTCAGGAAAGACCCTGTTTTCTATTCACTTTCATCATTGTATTGCATTCATTCCAGACTTTTTTTAAAAAAATATCACAAGTTAAAGTGAATAGATAAGCAAGGACTGCAGAGAACCAGCATCAATTACAACACTCAGTGCACCATTGTAGCCAGGTTACATCCTTGGTCTTTGATCTGTGCTGAGTGAACAGATTTCAACTTGCATAAGGCGTATTCCAAGTATTGGTCCTTTCAGTGTTTGAGCTGAGCAGAGGGCAGTGTGCCAGTGTTCAGCCTTTCAATAAACATTCTTGTATCACAAAATGTTGGGTACCAACAAACAGGAGTTTCTATTTGTGAAGTTGGTGCATACAGCTGTGAGGGTATTGTGTTTTGGCTACCATCCGATTACCACCTCTCAAAGTACTTCAAGATAAGAAATGTGAATGTTGGGGATACACTGACTAATAAACCATGTAGTCAATTCCTCTTCCATAGAGCTTTTACATACACCTAAACCAGAAAAGTGACATTGCACAAGGACTATTCTGAAAGACCTAACGTGATCCTACCCCCCCACACATCCATCAGGATGTACCACTGGAATAACGCAGTTTGTTCCAGACCAAGAGTGTGGTGGTGGAAAAGCACAGCAGGTCTGGCAGCTTCCAGAGAAATTAGAGTTAACATTTTTGGGTTGAGTGACTCTTCCTCAGAATGTTCTGAGAAAGGGTCACTGAACCCAACCTGAAATGTTAACTCTAGCTTCGTAGCACAGGTGCTACCAGACCTGCTGAGCTTTTCCAGCAATTTCTGTTTTATTTTGTGAAAGAATAGGACTTGCACAGTACGCTAAGGGAGAAATCTGTAAGCTGGATCATTTTTATTTCTGATTTACAGCATCCACCGTTCCTTCAGTTTTTATTCAGTCCTATTCTTTCTGTGTGTAGTAGTGTTGATCCAACTGTTGAATACTCACTATTGCAGTGTTAATCCAGATGAGATTCTGTCACGAGACACCGATGTTCCCAATATAACCACCAATTGAGATTTGAAAATTGTTGCGAGCCTTCAGTGAGAACTGGAAGTGCAGGTAGGGCTGAGAGGTTTGGGGCTGGAACAGGTATCTCTCAGTACTTTGGCAGAAGTTCTCCAGTGGCCTTTGCTGCTTCAGAGCTGTCCACCTCAAAATTCTATCGAGCAACCTCACCCGGGGTCTGTGCGCCTGCTTTGGGGAAGCCAGATATGAGGTAATTATCAGGAGCAGTAATCCCAGTCCAATTTCTACGTGCCTGAGGTTCAGAATTGGGTGCCACACAATATGAATAAAGACTGAGATACTTCAGGTGACAGTACAGCTGTATCCGGACGTCCGTTATCTTCTGAACTCCCTGCAATCTTTGTTGTCAGAGGGGTGAGGGTAATAGGGCAACTGTGATGTCCCTCCCATCTGTAAATTTATGATGTTTGTTTGACTAGACCAGGGCACATGAAGATGATGCAGTAATTACTCTGAGGCTAATCTCAGCTTGATGTTTAAATACCAAATCTATAACTGAGCTGTGAAACAGCCAAGCTTCAAGACTGCAATTGCTGGTCTTTCGCACAGAACCAATTCTGAGCTTGGTATAATAAGCTGACCTGTAACTCCAAACTGAAATGTACCAGAGGATCAGGCTGAGTAGTAAGAAGTGGTTCCCTGTGATTGTGTTCTGAGCAGCTGACTCCCAGTTATTGACCTGAACTGACACTCTCCTCATTTACAATAACTCCATCACCGAAACGTTACATCACCCACAGCATGATGAATCAGCATTAATTCTGTGTGCTTTGGTTTCAATGCTGATAAAATGTTTGTTTCTAAATGTTAATCTTTTGAAGAATTGTAATTTTCTTCTCAGTGAGATTAGCAAACCCCAGCAGTTTCTTTTCCCAAGCCCTGCAGAGCACTTGTAGCCAAGAACAGCAACTCTCGGGGTCGGGTAAACCAAAATTGGTCGACCAGGCTCCTGCAGAGCCTGTGTGCATGTGTTAGTTTCAAATAATCTGATTCCCAGCTGCCTCTTCCATGTACATCAGGACGAAATTAATCAAGTATTTCATCTGCAACTTGCTCTCTCCCCTGTCCAGAGAAATGCTTCATTTCTTTCGTTAGATCCATTGAATGTTTAGATCAACACATCATGTATGCTTTTTCCAGGTACAACTGAGACATAGAAAATAGGGGCATGAATAGGCCATTCGGCCCTTCAATATGGTCATGGCTGATCATCCAACTCAGTCCCCTCCCCATATCCCTTAATCCCATGGATGTAGGTTTGCTCGCTGAGCTGGAAGGTTCATTTCCAAATGTTTTGTCATTCTACTAGATAACATCTTCAGTGGGTCTCAGGTGAAGCACTGCTGATAAGTCCTGCTTTCTGTTTATATATTTGGGTTTCTTTGAGTTGGTGATGTCATTTAACCACAGGATGCCCTACATCCTGTGCAAACCAGAGCACCCGGAGGAAACCCACATCAGACACAAGGAGAATGTGCAAACTTCACACAGACAGTCGCCCAGTGTTGGAATTGAACCCAGGTCCCTGGTGCCGTGAGGCTGCAGTGCTAACCACTGAGCCACCATGAGATAATTTCACAATCTGAAGAGCAAGTGATAGTTTGGTTTAAGGTCATCCTGCTTTAACGTGACGGTTGTGTTCCTCTGCAACCCTGTGCTATAGAAAATTGCGCTGTCGAAGATCGTTAATAGAGAATCGCTTTGCCTATTCAGTAGAAAGTTTGCGTTATCCAAACAGCATCCACAATTTGTCAATCATGTTACAGTCACTTTGCGCTGATGAATTGGGCATTATAGCTGAAGGACCTGTATGAATAACTTGTCTTACTGTACTGCAAACATTTAAAGAGATTTCCATGTAATGTACTTTAAAAACACAGTAGGTGACTGAGACTCAGTAGCTCCCACATCTATAGGTACACGAGACAGACAAAGCACTCTCTGCTCTCCATGGCCAATGTTCTCAAGTCGCTTCAGCGTCTGCTGACCAGTTGGCGATTTCTCCTGACAAGTTGGTACCAGTTCATGCTGTGTCGGATCCTACTACATTGAGGTGAATTTATTGTCATGTGCACCGAGGCACAGTGAAATACAGAGTGAGGGGCAGGAAACCGGGTGTCATTGCCCAGGCATCAGAGTTGTCTCCCTCAAATGAGTGGAGCTGCAGGACAAATCTAAGGTGCAGTCTAATCATCATAAACAAAATGACTTTTTTTTTTGAGAAAATAATCATTTGTTTGCTTTTACAAAAAGATCCATTTCTGAATGCAATCTGCAACAGCTGCACATCTAATGTCCTTCAGGAAAAGGAGGTGTGATCCTTAATTGGTCTGGCCTACATGTGACTTCAGACCCACAGCAATGTGGGGGACTCTTAATTGCCCTCTGGGCAATTAGATTAGATTGCCTACAGTGTGGAAACAGGCCTTTCAGCCCAACAAGTCCACGTCGACCCTCCGAAGAGTAACCCGCCCAGGCCCATTTCCCTCTGACTAATGTACCTAACAATTTAGCATGGCTGATGAGGAAATGGGGAGAATGTGCAAACTACACACCGACTGTTGCCCGAGATTGGAATTGAACCTGGGTTCCTGGCACTGTGAGGCAGCAGTGCTAACCACTGAGCCAGTGTGCCACCCATTAGGGATGGGCAATAATGGCCTAGCCGGAGATGCCCACAGCCTGTGAATGAATAAGAGAAACTTGGGAAGTTAAATCATTCAATCCAGTGAAATGTGACGAGTGAGAATAAAAGCTCAGTGTCGTCATCTTCAAGATTAATGTTGTTTCCAAATTTTGCATAGGGCTAAACTTTAAGACCAGAAGGCACCTGTTTAAATTTTACAGATGTTGCATGAAACTGGGGAGACTGTTCTGAGGGGTTTTTTGTACTTCATTGTTTGGCATAAACTCCAACTGTGTGTCTAGAGTCAGTGGTTGCTGTTTAGTCAAATATAGTGTCATTGATTACTCAGTGCATAAGGGGTTGACCAGGCAGATGAGTGTGTCCCCTGGTGCATTGACATTCGTGTCTAACTAAAATTAACGGCTGCAATGTGCAGGATGCAGGGTAGCCCTATGGTGAATCCATCCCCAATGTTGTTGGAAACTTGTGCCCACCTAACTGATGTGGAATTGTAGACTGATATGTTTGAAACCAGCCATGCTGGGTACACTGGATGGAAATGGATGAGAATATGAGAATTTAAGAAAAGGAGCAGGTGGAGGCCACTTGGCCCATCATTGATCACAGCAGGTTACTTCACCCACCTCCATTTACTTGCTCCTTTTTGTTTAGTTTCTAACAAACTATTAACTTCAATGTTGAACACACTCAATGTCGACAGCTCTCTGGTATAGAGAATTCCAAAATTCCTAATTATTTGAGAGTGGGAAGAGGGGATGAGGGAGTGATGTATTGCATATACCACTAGACCAGCAATCCAAAGGCCCTGCCGAATGCACTTTTGTTTCAAAATCCACCACAGCTGTTGGAATTTCAAGGCAGTTAATAAATCAGTAGTTAGCCTCGTAGTGACAGGAAACTCCAGTTCGATTCCACCCTCTGGGGACTGTCTGTGTGGAGTTTACACATTCTTCCTGGGTCTGTGTGACTTTCCTCCAGGTGCTCCAGTTTCACCTCACAGTCCAGAGATGTGCAGGCCAGGTGGATTGGCTATGGGAAATGTGGGGTTATAAAGGTGGGATGCTCTTTGTGAGTCAACGTAGATTTGATGGGCCGAATGGCCTCTTCTCAAACTGTAGGTGTTCTATGATTCTACAAAATGGCCCAGCCAAGCCGTCAGTTGAAGGGGCAGTTAAGGATAGTTCACAATTGCTGGCCTGGCCAACAATGCCCCTGTCACACAAAAGCATTTTTTTTAAGTCTCCCAATTGGATATGGTTCTTTTAAAGATTCAACACAGATACAATGGGCCGAACTTTTGCCCTTCAGTCCACAGTGGCTGACCCCTTAGTTTAAGACTGTGATAGCCATGCTCCTGATTCCCCAGCTGGGGCAGTACATCTCTCAACATCCACCCTGGGTGCTCGGTAAGGAAGGAAATCTGTCACTGTAACTCAGTCTGGTCTACATGTGACTCCAGGCCCACCCACTGCAGCACCATTGATTTTTGACTGCTCCTTTGAAATAGCTGAGCAAGTCACTCTCATCCATTTCCATCCAGTGTACCCAGCGAGGCTGGTTTTAAACATATCGGTCTACAATTCCACATCAGTTGGGTGGGCACAAGTCTCCAATAACATTGGGGATGGATCCATCATAGGGCTACCCTGCATCCTGGACATTGCAGCCATTAATTTTAGTTAGACTCGAATGTCAATGCACCAGGGGACACACTCATCTGCCTGGTCAACCCCTTATGCACTGAGTAATCAATGACACAAATTCTAGCCTCACCAGCTACATTCTAATTTCTCCAGCTGCTGTGTGGATCTCTAGGGTATGTGCTTGACAGCACCTACAGAAACCAAAAGTGAAAGCGTTGGCAAGGTGATCAGCGTGTATGGTCACTCAGAGGGAGCACTGTGTGCCAGTGATACCCACATTCCGTGAAAGAATATAGATACAAAACCTTCCTGAAGTGTGTTTGTTTCACTGAAATCCTCTTTGGTTTTTGTAAAGCCCAGGGTACGTAGGACTGGCCTGCTTACTCTTTCTTAAGACAATCCCAGGACCCAGTCTAGTTAAATCCACACAATTGAATTTCATATTCAGTCCGGGTTTGACACTGCTGTCTGCTCTGATGGGGCCCTCTCTTTGTGCCTTTTGGAATTGAGCTTCGCCTCTGGACAGGATACTAGCCTTTGCCATTGAGCCTCAGATGTATCCTGCACTGGGATGGGGACAACAAGGTAACCCCTTCTTGGGTATGCTATTGGAGTGCAGCCATATTGTGGCAGGATAAACAAATCCAGGAGAGGAGGAAACACAGAAAATTAGATAGGAGCAGGCCCTTCAAGCCAGCTCTACCATTAAGTCTGATTATGGCTGATCATCCAACTCTGTTCCTAGTTCTTATTTTCTCTGCATACAATTTGATCCCTTTAGCTCTAAGAACTGTATCTAACTCTTTAAAAAACATTGTGTTTTGGCCTCAACTAGTTTCTGTGGCAGAGAATTTCACAGACTCACTACTCTCTAGGTGAAGAGCTCTCTCTCCTAATCTCATTCCTAAATCACCCACTCAGTATCATAGAGTCAGAGATGTACAGCCCTTCAGAAACAGACCCTTTGGTCCAACTCGTCCATGCCAACCAGATATTCAACCTAATCTAGCCCCATTTGCCAGCACTTGGCCCATATCCCTCCAAACCCTTTCTATCCATATATCCATCCAGATGTCTTTTAAATCTTGCAATTGTACCAGTCTCCTCTACTACTTCTGGCAGCTCATTCCTTACACGCAACGCCCTCTGCGTGAAAAAGTTGCCTCTTAGGTCCCTTTTATATCTTTCCTTTCTCACCCTAAACCTATGCCCCTTTGATTGTGAGACCTAACTCTGGACTTCCTGGTCATTGGAAACATTAACCCTGCATTTACCCTGTCTTGTCCAGTTAAAATTTTATTGTTCTCGAGATTCCTACCCCTGCCCCATTCTTCTTAATTGCAGTGAATATAGAGGTAATCCATCCAGGCTCACTTGATGTGTCAGTCCTACCAGCCCAGGATTCAGTCTGGTAAACAATAGCTGCACCCCCTTTATAGCTGGAACATCTTTCCTCACATGAGGAGTTCCAAAACTGCACACAATATTCCAGGTGTGGAATAACATTTACAGAAATGGGATAAGTGCAGGAAATTGGAAGCACCACACTTTTAGCCATGATGTGGAGGGGCTGGTGTTGGACCAGGGTGGGCAAAGTTAAAAATCACACAACACCAGGTTTATTTGGAAATGCAAGCTTTCAGAGCGCTGCTGCTTTGTCAGGTGCTACCAAATAAACTGTTGGATTATAACCTGGTGTCATGTGATTTTTAACTTTGTCCACACTTTTAGTGGTAGTTATATTGGTACAGACTCAGTTGGCTGAAAAGCCTTCTCTGCACTGTCTGAATCTATGGTCTCATTAAAGTCCTGTGCACTCGCAGCAAGGCATCTCTGCTTCTGTACTCAAACCCTCTCTCTGTGAAGGCCCCATTGCCCTCCTTCACCAGCTAGAAGTTGGAGTGAACAAAATAGATGAGAAATACTGGATGCAAAATTGAATCTTTCCTTAAATCTCCCTATTTATTTCACTGAATCTGCCACTCTGTTATTCCTGTTTTTCTTTCTCTGGAATTCGGCATTGTGGTTTGCTTTTGCTGCCTATCTTTCTGCTTGCAACATTTGCAGCTGCTGTCTATTGCTCCTTCCTTGCATATCATCTTCTGTCTCTGCAGATTCACAACTCCCACTTTCCTGCATACCCTTGTTTTTGCTGCAACATTCGGCAGCTGCTCAGCCCCTGTATGTGAGACATCCGTATCTTTGTCTCACCGGATGTGTTATATTAAAGTACACATTGTTCTTTTCCACAATATTAAGTGCACTTGCATTATCTTGCTCAGCTGTAATCAGCTATTCAACAATGGGGCTTTCTCTCTTTTCACACAGTGTGTCTTAAAGCATATACATTTTAAAATAAAACTTTTAACATATTTTAATTATTTCATACTTAAAGGATACCACTATAGTAAACGCTTCATGTTTTCACCCATGTGCTGTGGTCACTGGCCATTATGGAAAAATATCAGCCAAAGTCTTATACAAGTGAGCTGAAAATGTGTTGCTGGAAAAGCGCAGCAGGTCAGGCAGCATCCAGGGAACAGGAGAATCGACGTTTCGGGCATAAGCCCTTCTTCAGGAATGAGGAAAGTTTGTCCAGCAGGCAAGTCCACTTATACAAGTGAGTTTAGGAGATTTTCTTTTTAAACACTGACTTATGAATTGGCCTGTATCCTGACATTGGAATCAGTGGTGACTTTTTAGATGGAATTAGACAATATTATCTCCTTCCAGAACTGTGGGAAAAGAGGCCGTTTGGATATTTTCTTCAATTAAACCACACAAAGCAATGGGCTGAATGGCCTCCTCATCATCTGGATGATTGTAGCAGAGTCAGTAATAGTTACGTTTTCCACATGGGCCCAATCCTGCATTCTCTCTTCCTTTCCATCACGGCCTGCTGAATAGAAATTTATCTTCAGTTATTTGTCTGATAGCATGTCCTTAGTGAATGTTTATGGCCAAGTGCTGTCAACTTTTACCAACAGAGTGGCGAAGGAAACAGGCTTCAGGCCTATCCAGCCAGTAACCAGGGGTGAGCCCTATGCTCTTTGTGTTGATGTAACAAAGGTACTGGCAGCCTGATGACTGAGCTAAGCTACCATATACCACTGGGGGCTGGGTGGGAAGTAATTTTCATAGGCCTTGCAGGGATTTCATGATTCTGTAGAGACCATTCAGCCTACTGAGTCTGCATTGACCCTCCAAAGCGCATTCCATCCAGACACAGCACCCTCTCCTTTCCCCATAACCCCACATTTCTCATGGCTAACCCACCTAGCCTGCACATCCCTGGACACTATGGGGTAGTTTAGCATGGCCAACCCACCTAACCTGCATATGTTTGGACTGTAGGAGGAAACCAGAGCACCCGGAGGAAACCCATGCAGTCATGGGGAGAATGTGCAAACGCTGCTCAGTCACCCGAGAGTGGATTCGAACTTGGATCCCTCCGTGCTGAAGCGGCAGTGCTAACCACTGAGCCACTGTGCAGCACCAATTCTTTTCTTGGTAATATTTGTTTTTAAAAAAACTCAAATGTAGATCCAAAGAAGGAGAAATATGAAATTTAACTTGATCACTAAAATCACGCCTCCTAAATCAATGTTTTGGATTTGAGAGAAATATTGGCAAGCAGATACGGAGGGATTATTCTGTGAGGGAAGCTGAATAGGCTGGATCTGTACCCACTGAAATGTAAAGGAATGGGAGGTGACCTTATTGAAACATACAAGATTCTGAGGGTGTTTAGCAGGTTAAATGGAGACACGTTGTTTCCCATTGTGGGAAAGTTGGACCAGAGAGCATAATCTCCAAATTGGGGCCACACATTTAAGACCAAGATGAGGAGGATTTCAATGAAACAAACACACTTCAGGAAGGTTTTGTATCTATATTCTTTCACGGAATGTGGGTATCACTGTCACACAGTGCTCCCTCTGAGTGACCATACACCCTGATCGCCTTGCAGAATTCTTAATCGCAGATGGTTGTTGAGGATGGGCCATTAAGTATATTCAAGGGTGAGCGAGACTTTTTAAAAATTCCACGCGGGAATCCAGGGTTAAGGAAAAAAGGCAGGAAAGTGGAGTTGAGAATTATCAGATTAGCTGTGATCTCATTGAATGGTGAAGCAGATTCAATGGGCTAAGTCGTCTATTTCTTCTTCAACGTATTATGGCCTTATGGATTCAAATGCTATTCAGACAATTACCAATTAAGTGGAGTTAAAAATCACACAACACCAGGTTATAGTCCAACAGGTTTAATTGGAAGCACTAGCTTTCGGAGCGCTGCTCCTTCATCAGGTGGTTGTGGTGTACACAATTGTAAGATACAGAATTTATAGCAAAGGTTTTTCGTGTGATGTAACTGAAATTATACATTGAAAAAGACCTGGATTGTTTGTTAAGTCTCTCATCTATTAGAGTATTCGTATTAGTTTCACTTCTTTCATATGTAAATCACAAAACTGTTTTTAAAAGTTACATTCTCAGGTTAACAATTGGTGTCAGCCCAGATAATGTGTTGAAGGTGTTAGCCCCCCGTGTGCTGTTGTCTGTGCCAAACTGTTTAGACTGATTCTAATCTAAAAACTGAGTTAACAGAGTCTTACATGGAAGCCATGTTAATTTTCAGGGTTAAAATTGCACAAAAACAAAGGAGGTTGCTGGGATTAAAGTGGGGATTTTATCCCTGGAGTGTCAGAGGCTGAGGAGTGAACTTATAGAGGTTTATAAAATCATTAGGGGCATGGGTAGGGTGAGTAGCTAAGGTCTTTTCCCTGTTGGAGAGGAGTCCAAAACTAGAGGGCATTGGTTTAAGATGAGAGGGGAAAGATTTTAAAAAAGACCTGAGGGTTGACTTTTTCACGCAGAGGGTGGTGTGTGTGTGGAATGAGCTACCACAGGAAGAAGTGGAGGTCGGTACAATTACAACATTTAAAAGGGCTTGGATGGGTTTATCTTTAGAGGAATATGGGCCAAGTGCTGACAAACGGGATTAGATTTATTTATCATGCCTGGTTTGTATAAATGAGTTGGACTGAAAGGTCTGTTCCTATGCTGTATAATTCTGACTCTATAACTGAATGATGGTAAAGGAAACTTCATTTTAATTGCCCCTTTCACAACCAGAACTTTCCAAAGCACTTTTGAAGTGTAATCCTGGAGTAATAGGTAGATAGGATAGTGAAGAAGGCATTTGGTATGCATTCCTTTATTGGTCAGAGCATTGAGTATAGGAGTTGGGAGGTCATGTTGCGACTGTACAGAACATTGATTAGCCCACTGTTGGAATATTGCGTGCAATTCTGGTCTCCTTCCTATTTGAAAGGTGTTGTGAAACTTGAAAGGGCTCAGAAATGATTTACAAGGATGTTGCCAGGGTTGGGGGATTTGAGCTATAGGGAGAGACTGAACAGGGTGGGGCTGTTTTCCATGGAGTCTCAGAGGCTGAGGGGTGACCTTATAGAGGTTTACAAAATTATGAGGGGCATGGATAGGTTAAATAGACAAAGTCTTTTCCCTGGGCTCGGGGAATTCAGAACTACAGAGCGTAGGTTTGGGGTGAGAGGGGAAAGATATAAAAGAGACCTAAGGGGCAACCTTTTCACGCAGAGGGTGGTATGTGTATGGAATGAACTGCCAGAGGAAGTGGTGAAGGCTGGTACAATGGCAATATTTAAGATGCATTTGGATGGGTATATGAATAGGAAGGGTTTGGGGGTATATGAATAGGAAGGGTTTGGAGGGATATGGGCCGGGTGCTGGCAGGTGGGACTAGATTGGGTTGGGATATCTGGTCGGCATGGACGGGGTTGGACTGACGGGTCTGTTTCCATGCTGTACATCTCCCTGACTCTAAATACAGCAGCCAATTTGTACACAGAAAGTTCTGGCAAAGTGTAATGTGATAATCATTCAACGAATATGTTTAAAGTGTGTTTGTGGAAGGTAATGAAGAAGTTTATTTATTTGATTTTGTTTTAATTAACCTGGTCAATAGAAACGTAGAAAGTAAAATCTGATGTAGGCCATTCAGCCCTTCAAGCTAAAGGGATCAAAGGGTAAAGGGAGAAAGTGGGAAACGGGGACTGAAATGATCAGCCATGATCATATTGAAAAGTGGAGAAGGCTTGAAGGGCAGAGTGGAGAGTGTGGTGCTGGAAAAGCACAGCAGGTCAGGCAGCATCCGAGGAGCAGGAAAATAGAGGTTTCAGGCATAAGCCCTTCATCAGGATTTGCAGTCCTCACTTTCTCCTTATTGAGGGGCAGATTGGCCAATTTCTGCTCGTTTCTATGCTTGTTGAACAAGAGAGCTTTAAGCCGATGGAAGTAAGAGCAGTTCCTTTTCCTGTTTACACAATACGTCATTATTTAAAGAACTAGTTGTTGCTAGCAGGACCTTATTGGCTAGTTTTACCACCAATAGAAAGCCTCAGGTTGGCCCTGGGGATCTTGATTGGTCATGGTTGGATACAAAGTACAGCATCTTTGATCTGATATCTTGTATCTACATCTAGCTTGTTGCTACATCAATGCAGCTCTGGCTGAATGTGCAGCAAACTCCGATTGGTATAACGAGAAATGCTCGGATCCAATTCGTTCCAAGAGCTCGGCTGTTGCTTAGATGAAAGTTTAACACTTTCCTCCCCTTTTTTGTCCTCATTTTGCAAACGTTAATAATTTCTTCTTCCTCAAATTGTTGATGTGAAAGCACATTGTGTTTCAAATATTGTGTAACTAGGATTGGAACAAAAGTTTGCTTTTACAATTTTACTTAATGTGTTTCTGGGCTGAAATAGAGTTGTATTTAAAGTTGGTGGTGCTGCACAGCAGCACGGTGGAGGTGTGCGGGTAGTTTGCAGACTGAAGCTGACACAAAGGGATTTTTAAAAAAGTGGGCTGTGGGAACTGCGTCCATAAACAACTTGAAAACAGGATTTAAAACGAAAACTTGGCTTCAGCTGAGGCAGTTTCCCATGAAGCTGGGGGGAAAAGGTTTCCTTCAGGAAGCAATGATGAACTGAAAGGGCTGGGACACTCTTCATCTCTAGAAAGTTTAAAAAATCACACAACACCAGGTTATAGTCCAACAGGAGCGACGCTCCTCCGAAAGCTAGTGCTTCCAATTAAACCTGTTGGACTATAACCTGGTGTTGTGTGATTTTTAACTTTGTACACCCAGTCCAACACCGGCATCTCCAAATGATTCATCTCTAGAGTTTTTATCGGTTTGAACGTGACCCGGATTTCTGCAAACTTTTGTGCGAGGTTTAGGTTCATTTTGTTAATTTTGCAACAATTTCTGGAAAGGGGAATAAATGCAAAGTGGAATTGAATTCTATATTCTTCACCAATGTTGTGCTGTTCTCCAGGGTAGGGGAGTCCAAACCTGGGGGAAGGGTATTTCAGGTGAGAGGGGAATGAACCTGAAACGGAGGTAACTGTTTCTCACAGAGAGAGGCTGCACAGTAAATGATACAAAAGGAGGGGGCGGGGCACAGTGCAATGGGCGGGCCTCTGACTATATTAGGCACAGGAGGCGGGGCCCCAGTGGAGTGGGCGGGGCATCATGGTGGGGCGATTGGCGGGGGTGGGACTCTGGGAGCTATGGGCGGAGCCTCGGGCGTGAAGGGGCGGGACTGGAGGCTATAGGCGGGGTCCCCGTCCACACAATGATCGGTGGGCGGGGACATTAGGACGCTCAGGGTTAATGGGCGGGGGCATTAGGCTGGGGGTGGGGCTTTGCCCAGTGCGCTGGGTATCGTGGAGGGGTGGGTCTTGGTGCAATGGGCGGGCCTCTATCTACGTAAGGCTCAGTGGGCGGGGCTGAGGGCAGTGGGCGGGGCTGAGGGCAGTGGGCGGGTCCCTGTCTATATAAGCCTCTGGGGGGGGCGGGGGCCTCGCGCTGTTGCTGTGTCTCCAACCGCCAACGGAGCAGCCCTTTCCCCCCGAACTCCCGGTCTCCGGCTCTTCTCTCCCCCACTCCGTCCACCCTCGGACCCCACCCCCTTCCCCGGCTCCGTGCGGGATGCGAGTGTCCGCCGCTGCCCCCGCTCCCGCTCCCGCTCCCTCCGGCCGCCTGGAGCCTGTGGTGACGGACTGTCCGAGCTGCCAGCAATGCGACAGGCTCCGCAGCAAGGTACAGGGGGGACAGGGAGGGGGTAATCACCTCATCACAGAGAGGGCCTGACCCTCACTCCGTGTGTGTGTGTGAGAGAGAACCATCCTCACAGTCACACTGACACCGGCCGGGACTCCTATATACCGTCTCTATAGGTTCTCTATATAGTCCATAAGTATTGTGTACCATTTGTCTGCGTCTCTCGTATACTGTCCGTCTGTGACATATATACTGTTAGCCTATAGCTATTGTATATCATCTATACGTGTTATGTTATCTATATTTCTATTATATACTGTTTGCCTGTATCTATTATATACTGTCTCTAACTTACACCATCTGTGATATCTCCCAGAAACTGGCCATATGTATCATATACCATCTGTCTGTATTTTTAACCATTATATATTATCTATACATTTCTATTATATGCCATCTCCCTAAGTCTCTATTATATACTTTTTCTTTACATCTTCATTAAATACTGTTTATAACTTAGCTGGGTTTTTTTTGTCCTGCATCATCCTAGTTCCATTTCTCTCGTGGTCTTAGTTTCAAACAGTATTGTTTCTGTCACTCTAGCCACCTCCTGCCCATTCCTGGCCAATTCAGTAAGTCTGCAGATTGCTGTTATTTCTCTCTTTTATTTTGTTGGGTCCTGTAATGGTGAATCTATCAAGTCAGTTGGAGAGAGTGTTTTGTGAGAATGCCTTATCAGCTGGATTTTGCTTAAAGGACTGAAAAGGGGGTGCTTACCGCCATAAGCTTTCTTAGTGAGAGGATAATCCCTGACATTTTGAAATGTGTGGACTTATTTTAGTGGCTGGTGCTCTGCTTTTAATGCTGCGCTCAATTCATCTACGTTCTCCGTTCGTTTAGAAGTCATTATTTTGTAGTCTGCATGTCAATTGTCATCCATTCCCTTTAGAACATGATGCACTACAGGAAAAGTTTTCCTTTTTGCATGTGGTTTTTCATTGTTTGGGTTTATTAGTGAGTCCCTGCATCATACTGTGCAACTGAAAAAGTCACCATCAACCACCTCCCCTCACAACCCTGTCCTTCAACGTTGGCTCAAGCGAGAGTTTTTTTCTGGATTCTTAACTTTGTATATGTGTGTGATGTGCATGCCCGTGTGAGAGAAATGCATGTAAATGAATGCTAAGGTTATGAAATATCATTACCGTGTGGTCTTAATTACAAGTCAACAACCTACCCCCACAATTGTCACAATTTTCTTATTTTGGAAACTGTTCGTCATTTTAATGTACCCAAGATGATACTGGGTCATGGCGAGCTCAGTAAAACAATAACTTTGACCACCATCAAAAGCCAGATCCATTACTTCATGCTGTTTTGTTAGTTAGAAATGTGTTCTTCAAATCTTAAACCTACCCACAATTTCTTGGGCTTCTGTGTTTGAGAAGAAACTACTGTACTTCGTTTTTCTTTTAGATTCCAAAGTCATCCCTTCTGAGCAGAGGTGGAGCTTGTTTTGCAGCTGCACTACAGTTGAATCTGTTGTTCCAAACACTGGAAGCTGCAATACTCCTTTTTTTTAAAATTAAAAATTGTAACTTTGAGCTTTAGGCCCTGTATTGAATTTGTCAACTCAGCAATTACATTTGCAACTCCTAACTTTGGAGGTTAATAAAGCAAGGATTGTTTTTAATGTGGGGAGTAAATTTTTAACTACTGTAAGGAGCCTGCATGACTTGTTCAGTGCGCAATAGAATCTGAAGAATTGTTAAAGTACTTATTGAAATCTGCAAGCCAATCTCTCTCCTGCTGTTAACCCTTTCTTGGCAAACTGTATGTTTTCGTTGCTTGAGGGTGTTGATTTAAATATTTTTCCATTATCCATTCTGAGTCTGTGGTTGAGTTTGGGGGAATGTTAAGGCTGAGTCCATAATTGTGAGATATAATGACACAGGGAACATGTGCATCATTCTCAGTGACACCCAGCTTCCAACTATGCTAAATGTATTGAATTTGTAATCTCTATCATCATCTAATATTTCAGAATGGCAGTTTTCTTCAAATCTACACCTTTGAGTAAGTTTTTGGTTGTGTGTCTTGATTTTTCACCAGTAACTCCAAGATGTTTGTGTTTGTTTAAGGGCCTTGAGAAGTTAGTTAGCTGAATGTTTGTGCTGCTTCTCACTTGGTTAGGACCAACAGTATTGTCTTCCCAATTAATAGAATTGAGAGACTAAGATGATTTTAAAATGCTAACTGCAGTCTTCTTCCCCTTTCCACCTGAAAACAGTTGCCTCCAACACAAGCCAGTGATCAAACCCGGGAGCACCTTGTACACTCTGCTTTGCCTCTGAAGTAGAGTTGAAATCATGAAAATGCTGCTTTCTAGATCAGAAGCACTGTTTTACTTGCTTTTTTTTTTAAATTAAGGGAAACAACTTCAGATGTTTGCATGTTGCATAACCCCGCATTGATGAGGATCTATCTGGATATGTGTCCAAATCAGGCGTGCAGCTGCAACTGCCATCTTCCTGGTGGCAGGATTCTGTTTTGTTGTTTGGTTGTGCTTTCAAAGCTAATATAGCAATTATTTACAGCCTGACCTGGTTATAAGTATGCAATGGGAAACAGATTGTATTGTAAATTTGCTTATTTTTCTATTTTGATGAAAGATTGCTCGAGATAAGAAAAAAACTCATTGTAAATGTCAGGCTTTGGAGAGACCTGAAGATGACATTATGTACTGTTAGTGCCATAGTTCAGTGGGTGTTTCTTATCCCTCAAATCAGAGGCTGAAGTACGCTGCACTTCAAAACTTGAACAAAAATCAAAGCGGGCACTCACTGTGCTACACTGATGGAGTGCAGCACTCTCCAGCTTTCAGGTGATGTGCTAAACAGTCTCTATCTGCATCTCGGGTGAATCTAAAAGATCCCATGACCAAGACAAACCAGGAGTTAACCTTGGTAGGTATTTATTTGCTCAGCGACATCTGAAAAATCAAATGATCTGATTGTTATCTCATGTCTGTTTGTGGGATCTTGCTGTGGCTGTGAAAGGTGCTATGTCAATGGAAGTCTTTGCTTTGAAGGAGATGCTGGCACTCGTTTAGCTAAGTGTGGGGGTGGACTTTGTGGTATCTTGATGCAAATAAGAAAAAAATGACGTGAGTCAGTATCGAAGGTAGGATTGGATAGGCTGAGAGAGCTCCTTGCACTTTGATTTGTGGCTTGGTATCATTAGCCTGCACTAAACTTATCAGAACTGCTGCCTATTAACATCTGCAGCATAGCAACCTATACTCAAGCAATGTTCTCTTGGAAATGGACTGACTTTGTTGGTCTAGATTATTTGATGTAGTCCTGCAGTACGCTTTTGTTTAATCTCCTGAGTCATATGCCACAGTTTGAACAGAGCCACACTGATTGTCACATTTCAACTTTTAACTAAAATAAAAACTGAAGCAAGCATATTCAAAGACTATTTTAGCATCAGTCAGGGAGCTTCAGACAGATATCAGCACTAAAAGTGATGAAGCAACCTGATCATGGTCTTCAGAACTCAGAACTGGCTGTCACCCTTTTCAAGCTGAGTACAGGCATCGGTATAACTCCTGCTCCGATCTTAGGTGGATATTTGAGTGTGCGGCTGTGTGAGAAGTTGTGCTGTTAAAAAGATGCGTACGCTTTAATCACTGTGTGCACATAGAAATAAATGGGGCAATTTAAAAAAAACACATTTTGAACTTTTGTTTGAATTAGATATTTTTTGGAAGTGGATCAGGGTGAGAGTAGGAACAGAAATGGGAATATAAATGTTCCATTCCAAATAAGTTTCACTTGGGGAATGGGCTGTTGAAAATAGTATTGAAGTCATCCAAGCTGCTTTCTGAAGTCCATTTCAACAATCTGTCATTCAGATTGTTTGCTAACTGTATCTGAAGCACCTGTGCTGGCCATTGGCATGTTAATGCATTTTAAAACAGCATCTTAGTTACAGGAGCATAAGAAATAGGATCAGGAGTAACTATTCGGCCCCTCAAGCTTGTTCTACCATTTAATAGGATCATGACTGATCCGACATTCCTCTCATCCACTTTCCTGCTCTTTCTCATAATCCTTGATTCCCAGGCTGATCAAAAATCTATCTGTCTCAGCCTTAAATATACACAAGGACTCTGCCCCCACTCATCTCTGTGACGAGGGGTTCCAAAGACACTCAACCTCAGAAATTCCTCCTCATCTCAGTCTTAAAATGACGCCCCTTTTATTCTGAGACTATATTCTTGGGTCGTAGAATCATAGAATCCCTACAGTGTGGAAACAGGCCCTTCGGCCCAACAAGTCCACACCGGCCCACCCAGACCAATTCTCCAACTCTATTACTCTATGTTTACCTCTGATGAATGTACCACTCCTACACATCCCTGAACACTATGGGCCAATTTAGCATGGCCAATTTGCTCTAACTTGCACATCTTTGGATTGTGGGAGGAAACTGAGGTACCTGGAGGAAATCCACGCAGATACATGGGGAGAATATGCTAACTCCATATAGACAGTCGTCCTGAGGGTCTTAGACTGTCCCATGAGGGGAAGCATCCTCAGTATTTACCCTGTCAAGCTCCTTGTGAATCCTCTTTGTAGCTTTTGCTGAATCAGCACACATGCAGCGGGAGCATTAACTCTAGCCTCCAGTTTGCCCTAGTCTGTTTCTGTATAAGATTACTTGCCAGATACAATGTCTGCAATATAATGTTTCTAGAGCCTCAGCATTAGTCTTAAACCTTCTTCCTGTAACCACCAGTGACTGTAAAATAATACCAAACATTTTTCGAATGAATATCCTGTTAAGACCACTTTGAAATGTGAAAGGTAACAGACCTGAGGCTGCACAGAAAGGTTTCGTTTGTCTCTGTCCACGGTATAAAGACTTAACAGCTCCACTGTGATTGGGTTCTGGTGTTTTCAAACCCATTTAAATTGCAGATGTAATACAATAGTCTTATTGTGTGTTTGGGGCTATCTTTACCTTTATCTCCCAGGATCTCACTCCCCTGATAGATTAGTGAAGAATAAAGAAGAGACTTGTATTTATATAGCACCTGTCACAACCTCCAGACATCTCAAAGTTTTTTTTCAAATTAATGAAGTACTTCCAAAGTGTAGTCTACAAAATGTAAGGAACATGGCAGCTAATCTGTACACAGAAAGCATCCATAAATGGCAATTGATTAAGTCATGTGATTTAATGATTGTAAGATAAATATTGACCAAGATGCTGGGGATATCAAAATGGTAGCATGGAAATGTTCACATCTGTCAAAGAGCAGCTAGGACCTCTGTTTAATGTGGCACGTGAGACACTGCAGCACTCCCTCAGTGCTGCACTAGAATATCAGGCGAGATTTTTGTTTGCTCCCTGGCTTGTGGCTTGGACTTTTTGAAGTAATTGAGTTCCTTACTCAGTGCTCTGCTCCCAGCAACTGTGGCTTTATGTTGGGTTTCAGGGAGGGAGAGAATCAGCTGCTTGGGAAGACAGTGGTGTAGTGAAAATGCCACCATGTCACTGGAGTACTAATCCAGAACCCCAGAGTAATCTTCTGGGGAAGTGGATTTAAATCCCACCTTGGCAGGTGGTAGAATATGAATTCAGTTGTTAAATGCTGAAATAGTAAGGAAGAAAATCTGTCCTTGCTTTATTAACCTGTTCAGACATGTTATGACCCACCTCAGGAGTAGGTGGGACTTGAACCCAGGTCTCCTAGCTCAAAGCTAAGAACACTATCATTGTACCACAAGAGTCCTAGACAATCTGTCCTTGGTTGGACTAGCCTACATGTGACTCCAGATCCACAGAAATATGTTCAACTCTTTACCGTCCTCTGGACAATTAGAGGCAATAAATACTGGCCTAGCCAGTGACTTCTCCGTTCCATGAAAAAAATTTTAAAAACAATTTAGGGCTGATAGCACAGGTCCACCATTTAGAACAAAAATGTTTCAAGGGCCTGGGGCCCAGGAACATACAAATGTAGGAATTCAGAGCAGGAAATATGCCATTCAGTCCCTCAAACCTGCCCTGCCATTCAATAAGATCATGAGCTAACCAGATTGTGATCTCAAATCTGCATTCCTGCTTATCCCTGCTAACCTTTAATCTCCTTGATTAACAGTCCATGACTATCCATCTCTACCTTCAAATTATTCAAGGATTCTGCTCCCAACAAAAATTTAGGAAGAAAGCTTTAACAACCCACCTGAAAGAGAATGTTTTGCCTCATCTCTGATTTAATTGGATGATTGTAGTTATGTTTTAACAAGCCTGCAGGTGAGAGCTTTATTTGTATCACTGCAAGTTTACTGAGAAATATAATGTGTGGGACATAAAAGACCAGAATCAATGCAGAGGAAGAAAACTTCAATAGGGTAAGAGTGGATATAATGGTTAGGTGGACTGGTCATGTGAAGTTGCCCATAGTGCCCAGGGATTTGCAGGCTTAGTGGGTTAGCCGTGGGAAATGCAGGATTATGGGGAATGCGGTAGGTGGGTCTGTATGGGATACTTTTTGGAGGACTGGATGGACCAAATGCCTTGCTCCCACACTGTAGGGATTCGATGAATCTATGAAAATCCCAAGAAATTGGCAACAATATTGAGACTGAATAATGGCTGCCCATAATCAGGAGATGGGATTGAATAGAAGTATTCATGCAGAGTCCAGACAGAGTAGAGAAGGAGAAACTGGTGGCAGGATTGAGAAACAGAAGGTGCCGGTTTAAGCAACAAAAGCAGCAATGGTGACATGAAAAACATCATGCAGCAAGGAGTTAGGATCCAGAATGTGCAGCCTGAGTGTATGGTTGCAACAAGTTTGGTCTAGGCTTTTGAAAGGAAATTGGATCTGAAGACAGAAGATTTTGCAGGGTTGTGGAGCAGCTCAAGGTGAATTGCTGTTGTAGAGAGCCAGCATGGACACCGTTGACTCAGCGAGCCACTTTGTGTGCTATGACTGTTCTGTGGGTCTACTATATTCCCAAAAAAGTCACCAGTCTTTGAATTTTTTTTAGAATCCCTACAGTGTGGAAACAAGCCCTTCGGCCCAACAAGTCAAACCAACCCTCCGAACGGTAGCCCTGGCTTATTACTCTATACTTATCTCTGACTAATGCACCTAACATACACATCTCTGAACATTATGGGAAATTTAGGCATGGCCAGTTCACCTCACCTGCACATCTTTGGATTGTGCGAGGAAACTGGAGCATCCGGAGGAAACCTACGCAGACACAGGGAGAATGTGCAAACTTCACACACACCTTCACCCAAGGCTGGAATCGAACCCAGGCCCCTGTGCTGTGAGGCAGCAGTGCTAACGACTGAGCCACCGCAAATTTATGATTTTCAACCTAAGTTGGCTGTGACATGATGGTAATGTCACTGGGTTTGTAGTCCAAAACCCCAGGCTAATGTTCTTGGGACATGGGTTTGAATCCCCCTATAGCAGATAGTGAACTTTGAATTTAATAAAAGTGTGGAATAAAAAGGAAGTCTAAAGGCGACCATGTTGATTGTCATAAAAAGCCATCTGGCTCAGTAATGTCCTTTTTAGGGAAGTAAATCTGCCATCCTGACCTGGTCTGGCCAACATGTGACGCCAGATCAACAGTCATGTGGTTGACTCTTAACTGCCATCTGGGCAATTAGGGGTGAGCAATAAATGACAGCAAATCCCTCCTATTGTGAATGAGTTATAGAAAAACTAATTTGTTTTGATCAAGGCTCGGCACTGGAGCAGTAATGTTGGACTGACTCTGGGTACTGATGATACTGAAAGCAGCATCTTACCACTGGATCTGATCTGAAAGGAAACTTCTTGCAGCGCTGTGTCAAAAGGGGTGGAGTGAGACCAGGCTAAACTGCACCTCCAGAGCCAGAATAGACCTGACAAGCCAAATAGCCTCTTCCTGTGCTCTAATTCCCAGGTGAAAGTAGTTGGCAATTTACTGAGGCCTAGCTGAATACTGCCTGACCCTTCTTTGATGTCACCTGCATTCCTATGGGGCCAATTCCCATTTAAAATGGGTCCTTATGTACTTCGGTATGGTTGCTACTCACTGTCACATTCAGAATCATCTCTGTGTTTGGTCAGTTATTGCTTTAGTTGCAAAATCAATTGTGATTACCGAGAGAGAGAGAGAGAGAGAACAGAGTCCCCATTGTATACATTGCCTTGACTCTACCTCCCGAAAAAGCTATATTTATATCTACACTTTGTTTCACTGGCACTGTCCACCACCCCACGCCCCGGCCACCCCAGGAAGATGGAAACAAAGTGAGGTTTGGTTTTTAATTTGTTTAATCTAAATCTATTTGTGTGCCTTCGCTTTTGCCTTCCTGATAGAAGAAATGTTTCCTGTATTTTTTAAAAAAAAGTTGCTTTCATTTGCCTGTTACTAAGGGAAGATCACCAGTGTGCAAGATGAATGATTCTGAGGTGTCCTAACTCTGACACCAAATTGAAAAGCCACTGTGGTTTGTCAAGTAGAAATGTTAATTCACAACAGCTTTGATGGAAAACATTATTCTCTAATCACATTAAAACAAAACTATAACTCAGTATTTAGAATGAATAGACTCAAAATTCAAATCTTAGGGCGGTTCCCTTGTTTCGGGGAGTGGGATGAATGACTGGTGAATTAGAAAAGTACTTTTGAGTCTCTAGAATTCCTGCTGCAACTGCCCTCTGGGCTCCTACTTGAAGTATTTACAGCAAAGAAGCCTCTGGAATGGTTTTGCCAATGTGAGTACTCCAGTCAAATTAGAGAGAGCCCCTCCTGTCGAGCTTTCTTTATGTTGTGATTTGTCCTTGTTTTGTGCTTTCATGGATGTAATTGTTTGTCGAATGGCAAATTCTCCATCTCAATGTTTATTCCTACAAGTTCTCCTTTTCTTATTTTGTATTCTTCTGTTGCCTTGTGTGTAGTTAGTTCAGCCCTGCTTAAGTCTTTTTGACATGTTGTCAGCGATGTTGAGAAGTGAATGAGAGCTCCAGTATCAAATCTCAACTCATTGACTTTGGGTTTGGAGTGGGCTGTCAAGCATTTCTGCATTCTCCTTTTCTGACCCACTCTGAAGAGCCACATAAGCACCAGATGATGAGTCTTCAACATTCTGGCGTAGTTGCAAGTGGCTGTGATTATAAAACAGTGTTTAACAACTGGTAACCAGGATAGAGGTTGGTCCCTGCAGCTGGACAGTTTGTCCTCATTATGGTGGGCGTTAATTTCCCACTGGAAGCTCTGACCAACTGTATGATCTCCCCAGTCAAGCTCTACCTGCCTTTCCCAGCAGCGCACGGTGACGTCAGAAGTGATCGGGGCTTCTATTTTCCCAAGGAGCAATGATTTGTTGAATTCTCAACTTGAGCAGCAACTTCTGTTTGTCAACTCTCTCTCATTGTGAAGTTAAGTTCACACATGTTTAGGTCCTTCCTAATTAGTATCGTATATTCTATTTCCCTAACTGAGAAACTATTGTGTTCAAATTATTTTATAGTCTGACCAAATGGGAGCAAAATCCGTTTGAATATCTGTAAACACTGAATTTTATAATGGTATTCAACTCCTCAATTTCTGTGGGATGTGTAACTGATAGATCATACAGTCATGTTTTAATTAGTTTTACAATTAGCATGGGTGTGACATTGGTGAGGAATTCTGAGTGATTCATAAACCGGAAGACTTATTTGGAATAGGCAGTAAACTGTTTGGCACGATAGAATTCCACATCTCTGAAAGGCTGGCAGGATCTAATTGAATATAGTGTGTTTTAGTCTGTGCCCGTCTTCCTGAGCTATGACTGGCACGTGCTGATGGTGAGCTTAGTTGTTGTGTTTGACCAAATGTTTTACAATGTAAACGCAACACAGGATAAGTGAATAAGTTGTTGCAATGAGTCTGTACTCTAATCTCTTACTCTCTTTTCCAATTGAAAGCATGTGGTTGAAACCCAGCTTCTGATAAAATACAGAACATTTTAAATAATTGAAATGTAAAGGTTTTTGAGATTAATTTTAAAATGAATGATGTCATGCAAACTCTGTGCCTTTCTTGTGCTTTTCTTAGGATCGCAGAGTAAAAATACCTCGCCCGTTAGGACAAGGTCCAAGTGCCTTCATTCCAGTCAAAGAGGTACCATCTCTTGAATTTTAGTTGTTGTCAGGTTAATTGTGTGTGCTTACTGCTGTAATGTTCCTTTTCTGTATCAATACTATAATTCTTTGATTTTTGTTTTTCTAAATAAGACTTGTTTTATGGGAATTGGTTGCACAGCAGTGAGGAAGACTCCAGATTTAAGTGAGGTTTAACTCTAGAGCTTTGTTTCCAAATGAAATTTATTTCACCTCCATTCTGAGTTCATCAAGATTCATCTGTTGCACAGAAATTGCATCATGCAAGTGTTTGTCCAACCCATTTCATGTTGATGTTTAACCTCTTCTGAACTCTGGCTCTAATCCCTTGTGTTTTTTATCTTCCCCATGTATGATTCCTCTTTCCCACAGACACTTAACTAATCGATTTTTT
Source organism: Chiloscyllium plagiosum (assembly GCF_037043375.1). Classification (NCBI taxonomy): domain Eukaryota; kingdom Metazoa; phylum Chordata; class Chondrichthyes; order Orectolobiformes; family Hemiscylliidae; genus Chiloscyllium; species Chiloscyllium plagiosum. The sequence continues at coordinate 5,937,649 of NW_028270168.1, forward strand.
TTTTTAAAATGTTGACATGACCCTTGATTTTATCATTTAACCCCCATAACCCTTCGCCTGAGTGCTCCCTCATTCCGTATCACTGTCAAATCTTGTGTTCAGGTGTAAATGGTTCCAGCCCTGAATTGTTTACAACATTTTAGGTGTTCCTGTATGATGCAATCTTGTCACCTATGTGACTACATATCCCTGCCAAAAAAAACTGCAGTGATGCCATCTCGAGCCAGTTCATAGAACCCCTACAGTGTGATAGCAGGCTGCTGAGCCTATTGACCCCACACTAGCCCGCCAAAGGTAATTCCACCCAGAACAACTCCCTCTTTCTATTCATGTAACCCTGCATTTCCCATGGGTAATCCACCTAGCCTGCACATCCCTGGACACTATGGGCAATTTAGCATAGCCAGTCCATCCTAACCTGCACATCTTTGTGCTGGAGTTCACTGGCAGGTTTTGAAACCTGACTGTTGGATAGGCTGAACAGTAAGGCTGTCACCTAGTCCAGGAACATGGTTCCAACAGTGTTGAGCCTTCACCAACTCTACATAGAATCAAGCAAAGGTCCTGACTGCACTCACTAAATGTCTGGTTTGCAAGCACATAGCTGCTTCGTGCTGTCCACTTTCAGGCCTGTTTCACCTCATAAGATATAGGAGCGGAATGAGGCTATTTGGCTCATTGAGTCTACTCCACCTTTTGATCATGGCTGATATGTTTCTCAATTCCATTCTCCTCACTTCTCCCCATTACCCTTGGCCCCCTTATCAATTAAGAATTTATCTATCTCTGTCTTAAATACATCCGATGACTTGGCCTCCACAGGTTTCTGCAGCAGTGAGTTTCTTAGATTCACCACTGTCTGGCTGAAGAAATTCCTCCTCAACTTGGTTCTAAAATGTTGTTCCTTCACGCTGATACTGTGCCCTCAGGTCTTAGTCTCTCCTGCTAATAGAAAATAATTCCGTGACGGCCATTATCCTGTTACCAAATAACCCTTTTATTTACGCATGTGTAGTACAAGACACTGACTCAGCTACCTCAGAGCCAGCTCCTAGAGTGAACAGAGCCTCTAACACTCCCTGTTCCTATCTGTCAGCCAGGACTCCCAAGTTAGACCACATTAACACCCCCAATCAGGACACTCCTATTCTGTGGTCCATCTGGCTGACCTCATTACAATCATTACATCCCTGCCCTCTCAGTCCTAGGATATGGGTTGGTTTTTTTTTATATAGTTCTTCCTGGGGCATTTTAGCACCGAATCCTCCAACTCTGTCTCTGTGGGTGGCATATAATGCACAGTAGCTTGTCTCTTGCACTAGAGTGTCTCATAAGAAATTCATCGCCGTCTTCAGGTGGTAAAGGTGTCCAGGCAGTGACGTTCGATGTATCCATCTCAGATGCTGAGGTATCTTCAACACTTAGCGGAGAGGGAGAACCCACATGTTCCAAAACAGTCAGAAAGGCTGTCGAGGAACCAGGCACATTTTGCTCCTGTACTGTTTGCGTGTTTGCAGCTTTTGTATTGTCCATGTGTTTGTCATACCCAAACTTTGTGTCACTGGACCTGACCTCGTGTCACCAATGCCTCTTACCCATGCAGGGCCATTCCTGTGGTTCTTGCGCCAAACTTTGTCCCCTGAATTAAGCTGTCTCTCTCACTTAGTGGAGTCTTGTATCTGGCATTGATGTTCTTGATGCTGTTTCTGTAGTGCCAGCACAACCTTCCTCAGATGCAGAGTCCAAAGCTGCTCACAATATTTCAAATGTGGTCTGACCAGAGCCTTATACAGCCTAAGCAGACATACAAGCAGGCTCTTATATTCTTGCCCTCTTGAAATGAATGCCAACATTGCATTTGCCTTACTGACTACCAACTGAACCTGCATGTTAACCTTGGGAGTCCTGGTTCAGGATTCTCTTCAGTCCCTTGTACTTTAGATTTTTGAAACCTTTTCCCATTTAGAAAATGTAGTCCACTCTCCTCTATTTTCCTACCAAAACGCATAACTTTTCATTTTCCCACATTATATTCCATCTGCCACTTCCTTGCCCACTCCTAGCCTGTCCAAGTGTTTCTGCAGCCTCCCCACTTCCTCAACACTATCTGTCCCTCCACCTCTCTTTGTATCATATAGAAGCAGTGCCCTCCGTTCTTTTGTTCAGGTAGTTAATGTACAACATGAATAGTTGTAGTCCCAATACAGACCCCTGTGGAACTCTAGTTGACAACGGCTGCCATCCTGAAAAAGATCCCTTTATCCCTACTCTCTGCCTTCTGCCAGTCAGCCAATCCTCTAGCAATGCCAGAGGCGTGCCACTAACACTGAGCTCCTGTGTTTTTTGGCAGCCTTCTGTGAGACACCTTATAATTGAAGATATTAAGCTACTGCATTTTAAGAGCTTTTGTGTGATAGTGTCTCTATGGTGGGTGATGGATTAGGATCTGTTTGGAGTGGATTGTGAAACACATGACTGTGCATAGTTCCAGCAGTCTCAGGACTGAGCCCATGTTGGATATCAGAAACTCCCAGTTTTCCCAGGAATGCATTAATTCAAATTGACATGCAGGTAAAGTAAATGATGTATGTTATAACTCAGGAAGCCTGACTAGAAAGAAACATTGTTTATTACTGAACACCAAAATAGAGCCACCACTTGTGGGCTATATAGGCTAATCCCATGATAGGACAGTCCGTTCTGCAGACCAATCCCTGAGTCTCATTGAACCTAAAGTGTTTTGCAATGTCAAGAGTGTGGTGCTGGAAAAGCACAGCAGATCAGAAAAGCAGGAAAATTGATGTTTTGGGCATAAACCCTTCATCAGGAATCATCAGCCCATTCCTGATGAAGGGCTTTGCCCAAAATGTCGATTCTCCTGCTCCTCGGACGCTGCCTGACCTTCTGTGCTTTTCCAGCTTCACACTTTCGACTCTGATCTCCAGCATCTGCAATCCTCACTTTCTCCAAGTTGATTTCAATCCTACTGCGAAGCCTCTTCCAAGGATGCCTACCTTGAAGAAGTTCTCTCAAAAGGACCTTAGTGAGTCCCTCTCTCACTGTGCCCCCCCAGGTCATCTCCTCTGCCCATTTTAGGTTATTGGACCTGTTGCTGCAGATATTAATTAACTTCTTAGTGTGAACTTTCACACCTACCTCACTTTCCTAAATCAGTACAACCTGTTCAAAGTGAGGAATAATCCATCAAAAAGTCTGATTTTCACATTACAGCAGCGTTTACACAGCTGTGTATGAGCGTAGCTATGTATTTAAAGGTGACAAAATTTTGGTTGGAGAATGGTGAGCAGGTTAGGGAACAGTTTGATTAGATTAGATTCCCTACAGTGTGGAAACAGGCCCTTCGGCCCAACAAGTCCACACGACACCACCGGTTTAAGAATTGAAACCTAGCTGGTTCAGATGGAGGGGTTCCAGTGAAATCATTGCCATGGTGCATGCATATACTCGAGTAATTGTGGAATTTTTGTCAACTACTTTTTAAGGTTAAATTTATGGGGTTGTCTATTACGTGGATACTACTTTTGAGGGGCTGAAATTGATGCCCGTAAGAATTCATTTCATATTAGCAGAAGCCCAATTGATCGCTAAACAAGTAAGAAAAAAAAACTAATTATGAAAACCCGGAGTGGAACGCAACAGCCAGTGGACTGGAAGACTAGCGTGCAACCAGCAGACTGGAAAACTGGAGCGGGACGTGACAGTCAGCACACTGACTGACAGACTCTGATCTGTTGTCTGTGAAGAACTAGGGTCGACTTTTACATGAGATATATGGAAAATTGGCCAAAAATTTGGGGGTTGACGTTTTCATGAGATCGACTATTAATCAAGTGGATACAGCAAACATACTCAAATCTGCATTAGGAGCAGGAGTAGGTCCCTCAGCCCCTCAAGCCTGTAGTATTCAGAGAGATCTTGGCTGATGTCATTTATTCCATTTTCCTGTCTGCTCCCCATAACCTTTCACGCCCCCCCCCCCCCATCTTTATCAAGACTCTATTGATGTTCACCTTAAAAACATTCAAAGACCCTGCTTCTGCCACCTTTTTTGAGGAAGAGAGTTCCAAAAGCTCTCCAACCTTGGAGAGAGAAAATTTCTGCTCCTCTGTTCTTAAATGGGCAGCCCCTTATTTCAAAACATTGAACTGCCAGTTTTACATTAAGATATCAATGGTGGAGAACTCTTGTTTGGAGGTTGCAAAAATTGCCAAAGCTGGATGCTGAGCCGAAGCAGCTCAGCTGTGTCTGAAATGTTTTAAACTGTACTTTGTACTCTGCCTCCTGAGTTTCTTGTTATAACTCTGAGTCCTGCTGTGCAGAATCAGAACTGACATGGGGGGATTTTGTTCCTTTTTCTTAACTCATTTAGAAAATCCTTGATCCAACATTGTGTAAGGCGGTACAGCAATTTGAGTAAACAAGTGATCTAATCAGAACCTTGCGTTACATCAGCTGAGAAGTTGTTTACTGGCAGCTAGTGGTTCCTTATTTTCATATTTGCATATCATGTGGACACATGGAGTTCAGTTGTACCTAGTTTTAAAGAAGATAAATATGGTCAGAAATCTTAACTTTAGTTCCATGCTATTTGCTTTCATTTCTGTACTGTTTCCACCCCCCCCCCCCCACCCCCCCATGATCCTGGATCTGTTCCCACTAGAACAGGATTAGGCCATTCAGCCCATCAAATCTGACCTGTCATTCAGCGTGGTCATGGTTGATTGAACACTTCAGTGCCTTTTACCTCATGACTCTTTACACGTTGGGAATCTGAAATCTACTGACCTCTATTTAAAGGCAGGGCTCCCACAGCCTCTCACAATTGATAACTTACAAGATTCACCACCTTCTGAGTAAAACAAAAAATTTTACTCCTTCCAATCTGAAATGGCATTCCCTTATTTTTAAATGGTGCCCACTGGCTCTAGAATCCCCAGCCTGAGGGAACAGCTTTTCTGCATCTACCTTGTCTATCTCTTTTTAAGTAGCTGTATAAACTCTGAACTGCAGGAAGTGCAGTCTATCTGTATTAATTTATTTTCCTCAATGGAGTCTTTAAAGACGAGGTCTGTTGGAGCATAGTGTTACTTAGAAATTAATTGCCTGGGATATTGACACTAACACTTAAATCCTGTGGACATGAGTTGAACTGAAGGGATGACTGACAGCATGTTTCCTCACAAATTTTAAAATCTGTTTACAGTTCTGAAGTGTTATGTTTTAGGTTTGTTGCTGGGATTTTGCTGATGCAGCATGCTCGACACTCATACTGTCACCAGAGTGGTTTAAGGAGGGAATTCCAGGGCTTAGGATCCAGTCGTCTGAACACCATCACTTATAGTGGGAGGATGTTAAAATCAGGGATGCTCGAACACAATTGTGAAGATCAATTTAAAAGTTCAGATAAAGGGAGGGACAAGGCTGTGAAGAAACTTGAAACCAGAATAAGAGATTTTAAATTGAGGTTTTGCTTAAACCAGAGGCATTCTAGGTCAGTGAGCACAAGGATAGGATGTGGTATGGCTTAAGACAGGGGTAGTACGATTTTGTAGTTTGAAATTTAAAAGCTGTTTGTAATTATCCAAGTTTTACAGTTGGCTTTTTACTAATATGCCACCAGGTTTGTGGTTCATCCAGAAATAACCTGGCACAATTTGAACTCTAATCAGAAATTACAAACGTGTGCTTTGCCGGCAACACTTACCAGGCAATGGCTGGCTGGTATTATCGCTATACTATTCATCCAGAAACCAGAGGACCTGGGTTCAAATTCTGCTATAGTAGAAAATATCTGCAATTAAGAATTTTAATGATGACCGTTGTCAGGGAAAAGCCCATCTGGTTCACTAAATGTTTTAAATGGTATCTGCCGTCCTTAACTGGTCTGGTCAATGTGTGACTCCAGATTCTCAGCAATGTTGTTGACTCTTATCTGCCTTTAAGGCAATTAGGAATGAGCAACAAATGCTGGCCTCGCCAGTGTTGCCCTCATCCCGTGAATGAATAGTTTTAAAAATACCCACATGTGTTTTCAAGATAAGTTTCAAATATCCAGTTGCTGACATCATCAAATTTCAAAGCGCAAAATCCTGAAAGCTCTCCATTGTCAAGCCAGCGAGATTGAGGTCAGCTTCTCAAGGTCAGAGGCTGCTGCATCTCTGATGTTGAACAAAATATCTGACTACACTAAAACCAGTACAATTTCTACAGTCATTTAACTGGGTACCTTATTTGGCTGGAATGTGGATGAGTTTTACAATTAGCTGCAGCAAATCTATCTGAAAAATCTGAAATTGGATTCATAGTTTCAGGAACAGCTTTTGCTTTGACACTTGTTCCTCCACCCCCCCCCACCACCACCACCATTATCATGGAATTGCTTCTCCTAAACTGAGGTAGTTGGAAGTGCAAATAAATAGTCCTTTGCCTGTCCTCTGCATTCCACATAGAGTAAGTCCAAGAGTGTGGGTTCAATTCCTACTCTGGCTGAGGAAGACATGAAGGACTTTCCCTGTCAACCTGTCCCATTGCCTGAGGTGTGTCGACCCTCTGGTTAAACCACCACCAGTCGTTTCCTGAGAGAATGGCTCTATGGTCCTCTGGGACAATGGTGACTTTACCTGAATCTCTCAGAATTTCAACTACCTTTAAAATTGAGGAGCCTTAACATTGTCAATTAAAATGGGTGTTCAGGATTGGTAAGGATGAGTATTTGACAGTTCATCTAAAGTAATTTTCTTTCTGGTTACAGATTCTGCAGAAAGACCTAGAAGATGCCGAAAGACAGATCTTTATTGAAGCCTTCGTCTCCACTGGTCGTGTAGATAATGTTACCATGGTGATGGGCATGCACTCACAGTACCTTGAAAGTTTTTGGAAAACACAATACTATCTTTTACAGATGGATGGTCCTTTACCATATCATTATAGACATTACATTGCAGTGATGGTAAGTTCCTGTCGTAGTCCTTTGGTGTCTTTGATCTAATTCCTTAAAGGAAACTGAATGAAATTGCTGGAACAGCACTGGATTCGCAATAGCAAGTTTCAGGTAGTATTGAAGATCAAGCTAATCCAATTCTTGAGGATTTTATAAAGTTTCCTGTTTCTTTGTCACTCAGTGGTTCAGCAGTTGACTGTTCAAAGTATGAAGCAATAAGGTTTACAACAAAATGCTGCAGATGCTGGAAATCTGTATTTTTAAAAAAAATGGTGGAGAAACTCCGCAGAAGTGGCAGCATCTGTGGTGAGAGAAGCAGTTAACATTTTGAATTCAGTAAGACTCTTCAGCACTCGGGCTAGCTGTTTCAAGCAATTGTATGTAGTATTTGGGTGTAATAAAGATTCATCTGGGTTATCAAGAGCAGCATGACAGAAGTTGAGTGTATTGCAAGGTCCATTACATGGAATCATAGTTTGAAAGTATTCATGTTTACGTAGACAACATGCACAACACTAACATTTTAACATTTGTTTTCAAAGATATTTTGAGCTTTCAGGCTGCCTGTTTGCTACGGTTTAAAGCAAGATTTCGAGAAACATTTCACAATTGTTTGTAGAACAGGATTTTCCTGATCTCTTATGTGAATGAGTAAAATCAGAATAAAGTCTGTTTTGATGGTATATCTGTCTTTCAGGCTGCTGCACGACATCAGTGTTCATACCTTGTCAGCCTCCATATCAATGAGTTTCTTCAGGTCGGTGGAAATCCCGAGTGGTTAAATGGCCTCAACTTTGTACCTCAGAAAATGAGGACTCTCAATGAAATCAACAAAATCCTCGCACATCGACCATGGCTGATCACCAAAGAACATATTGAGGTAAATTGGGAGAGAGAATTCGCTCATGATTGATTTAAAACTAAGTAAAGTGTCATAAATTCTTTGATGAAAAGGAAATGTTTATAAAGGTTTTCTAATCCTACTGCTCAGATGTTATTACACACCTCTGGAGCAAGTGGGACTTGAACCTGGGCCTCTGGCTCAGAAATGGGGACATTATTAGTTAAACAGCTAGGGCCCAAACAGAAAGGAAGTTCAGCCTGCAATCCAACCATAACATTGTAGTTATTTTAATCAACCTGTTATCTTTTAAAAATGTATTTGGGAGGTGGGCATTGCTGGCTAGGCCAGCATTTATTGCTCATCCCTAATTGCGAAGAGGACATTTAAGAGTCAGCCATGTCGCTGTGGGTCTGGGTTCCCATATTGACCTGACCAGGTAAGGATGGCAGTTTCCTTCCCTAAAGGGCATTAATGAACCAGATGTGTTTATTTTTAAAACAACAATTGACATACAATGAAATATATTTAGGGCAGATCGGCCTTGAACCAGAAGCTTCTGGCTCAGAGGTGGGGACTGTGCCACAAGGACCTTCATTCCTCCATTCTAGATATTTTCTAATTGCCCTATTCAGAAATGTTTGAACACACCACTGGAGAGGGCAGCACAATGGCTCAGTTGTTAGCACTGCTGCCTCACAGTGCCAGGGACCAAGGTTCATTCCAGCCTCAGCCTCTTAATAGCAGTCTGTGTGGAGTTTGCACATGCTCCCCATGTCTGCGGGTGCTTCCTCCGGGTGCTCCAGTTTCATCCCACAATCCAAAGATGTGCAGGTTCAGTGAATTGGCCATACTAAATTGCCCATAGTGTTCAGGGATGTGTATGTTAGGTGCATTAATCAGGGGTAAATGTAGGGGAATGGGCTTGGGTGGGATAATCTGCAGAGGGTTGGTGAGGAATGTTATAGAATGGTGCAGCAGGCTTGAAGGGGCTGAATAACCTACTTGTTCTCCTTTGTACGTTTGTCAGCATTAACTACGTGAGCATTATTTTATGCTTCACTGCACTGAAGCGTACACTTTTCATTTTGATTCTCCCTCTACATTTATACTACGGAATTTGTTTTTGTCATTTGGGGATGGCAATTAGCTCAGTTGCTTGGACAGCTGGTATATGATGCAGAGTGATGTCAACAGCATTCAATTCCCACATTGGCTAGGTTACTATGAAGGATTCTCCTTTTCAACCTCTCCCTTTGCCCGAGACATGGTAACCTTCAGGTTAAACTAACACCAGTTGTGTGCCTCTAATGAGGGCGCAGCCTTATGGTCCTCTGGGACTACGGCAACTTTGCAACTTGATAATTCCTGGACGTTTGGTTTGTTTACTTTGGTGTTTTTTTTGGTTTATTGAAGAATCTGCTGAAGACTGGTGAGAGTAGCTGGTCACTCGCTGAACTCATCCATGCTGTCGTTCTTCTCTCACATTACCATTCCCTGGCATCATTCGTTCTAGGCTGTGGCATCAGGCCAGAGCTGGACCAGGATGGTGGCTACACCTTCGGACCTCCTTCTCCACAAAGCTGTGACTCTGACAGTGCTAGTAACAGTGGGTCAGAGGAGGCTGTTAATGGCAATGCAGTAAGTCCAAAGGTCTTCTCCTTTTTAATGTGCAGCTCATGAATAGCTCTGTAGCTATTCATATCTGAATGATTTCCTAATAGCAGGCTCTTCAGCACTATGTGAATTATTCCACTGAGCTTCAGTCTGTTGCATGTAAGCGTTGGGTGCATTCTGTAGCAATTTTGATTTTTTAAAATTAATCTTGTTTGAGAAGTTTTATTTCTCAATATTTATCTATGTAGGAATGGTTACTTTGAGCTGTTGTGTGTGGGCTAATTGAAGCAATCTTGCTTCTGTGTTAGCATTTCTTTCGGAATTAGGGAGTGAGTTTCCAGTAAATAGCACCTGAACTTATTTTTGTAACTGGCTCCTATCTGACACAAACACTTTTCTGGACATTACAGAGCAGAGATGGTTTACAGGAGCTGGAGGTTCTAATAGAGAAAATGAAACTGCTGCAGGAAGGCAGACAGGATGAGGAAGCGAGCCAGGAGGAGATGGCAACACGATTTGAAAGGGAGAAGAGGGAAAGTTTGCTGGTTGCACCTGCAGGTTAATGACGGTTTGCTGTTCTGATTCCGTGAGAGAATTTTCTTTGATTTATTTTTTCCTGAAGATACTTCTCCTTTCCCAGCAGATGACAATGAATCACTCTCACCAACCAATTTATCATGCTTTGTTGAAGATGCAGATTTTGGGTACAAGGATTTTAGCAGGCGTGGGGAGCAGACTCCTCCAACATTCCGGGCCCAGGTAATTCAATGTTTACTCAGAAACGATGAACTCTGAGAGGGTTCCAACTGGAGAGATGAAAGATCCTAAATGTTGGTTAGTGCATACTAAAGGTGGCATTTTCTCCAGTTGTTGAATTGGCTAAAGCTAGCATGATAAAACCATGTAAAGAAAATGGTTCTAGGATCTGAAATGACTTGTGTGCAAGTCAAATTTCAGTTTGATACTAATTGGACAAGGAATTCTGCGCAGAGCAACTCTTGTCCACCATTAACAAGATACAAATCAGAAGTGTAATGGAACACTCCCACCAGTCTGGATGGGTACAGCTCCAACATAGCTTAAAGCTTGACATCATCTAGGACAAAGCAGACACTTGATTGGCTCCACTTCCACTACCTTCACCATTCACTCCCTCCACCACCAACATTCAGTAGCAGCAGTGTTGCATTATCTGCCAAATGCATTGCAGTAACTTGCCAAAGCTCTCTTGATGGCACTACCCAAACCTGTGCTGCCTTCTACCTAGAAGGGCAAGGCAGCCCCTACATGGGAGCACCAACCTCTAAGTTCCCCTCCAAGCTATACACCATCCAGACTTGAAAGCAATCTCAACTTGGAAACAGATCCCTGTTCCTTCACCACTGCTTGGTCAAACACCCCATGGACTGCAGCATATCATCGCCACCACCTCCAGGGAAATTCTGGTTGGGCAATAAAGGCTGGCCACATCCTGTAAATTACTTTTTTTTTAATAAAGAGCAGAATTAACTTCTCCTCCTCTAGACCCAAATAAATTGAACAGTGTTTTAGTTCCTGTTCTATGTCTAGATGAAGTTCTGTCTTGTGTCCACGCTCCCTCTATCAGAAGCTATATCCTCAGGAGATGTGTGGGATTGGGGTCAGTTATAAAATATTACGTTGGATATAAAAAAAACCTCTGGGTCGCTGAGACTCTTAATTATTTTATTTGGTTTCTGATTTGTGTTCGCACGTATGTATGTCCTCACAGGATTACTCCTGGGAAGATCATGGCTACTCTCTGATTAACCGACTGTACCCTGAAGTTGGGCAGCTCTTGGATGAGAAGTTTCAAGTTGTGTACAATTTAACCTATAACACTATGGCCATGCACTGCGATGTCGACACCTCCATGTTGAGACGAGCCATTTGGAATTACATTCACTGTGTATTTGGCATAAGGTATATTGCTGTGCAATTTGAGAGGGATGTTCTAACTCAAACGCTACATTCAATTTTCATACATTTTGGTTTTCTTTTTGGGTAAGATATGATGACTATGATTATGGAGAGGTCAACCAGCTTCTGGAGCGCAGCTTGAAGATTTATATAAAAACTGTTGCCTGCTATCCTGAGAAAACGACCAAGAGAATGTATGTAGGTTTCTGGAGACACTTCCGACATTCAGAAAAGGTTTGTTTCTCCCCATAAACAACGCTATCTTTTCATTTTTAACTTGAACTCTAATTGCAAGGTTAGAGCATCAATGGTTATGCAAAACTGTCCTATCATCTAATGGTAAATTTAAAAGACCTGATGAAATGTGACTTGGGTTTCACAAAACCTGTTGTCAAGCATCTTGAAGCTACCCCAGTGCGTTACAGAAAAGAGATCAGATTAGACCTTATTCTGACCCTAGCAACTGGACTCTTTAAAATTGAGAGCTGGACTTGATGCTTTTGATTGTCGTCCTCATTTTTATTTTCTTTTTTTTCTCTCTATTTCTACCTCTTCCCTTTTCTCTTTTTGTTTTTTCATTCTCTTTTGTGCTCTCCTCTTCACCTCTTTCTAAACCACCCCACCCAAAAACTCCCCTTCTTGCCATTTCAAGATTTTGATTGAGTCCTGTTTTACGAAAAGGCTTAAATGATTTTTTTTAAAATCTGGAATGTTTCGCCTGTGTTTCATTCCACTATTTCTGTGCAAATGTCACAATAGAAGCCACTTTCTTAAATCCATTTCTTTGCCTAATTTTAGGTGCATATAAACCTTCTCCTTCTCGAAGCCAGAATGCAAGCTGCGCTCCTGTATGCGTTGAGGGCTATTACACGCTACATGACATGATCCTGTCGAAGCTTTCAGGACTGGCCCCATTGGAAAGCATCTATTGACTTGCTTCACCTGAAGTGAGCAGCCGTGTGCAATTCAGCAGATTTCTAATATTTGACATTTGTCTTTTTTTTTAAAAAAGAGTAACATTTCCAGATTTGTTTTTGGGGGAGCAATTTCAGTATTCCGTTTACTGTGTTCAGTACATGGTGAATTATAGAAAAAGGTTTGAAACTTTGAGTTCAAACCAGTTGCATATAAATGTTCTATTTGCACCTCATGGGTGTTAATGCTAGAGAAGTAAAAGATTGAATGTATTGAATTTGAATTTAAGCTGTGAACCTGGCTGTGCTGTCACAGCACAGACCATTTTGTGTGTGTGTTGACACTTCTCACTGATCTCGTACCTATTTATGTTGTCACAGATCGATTTTCTTGAGTTATTTTTGGCATGGTATCATCTGTACACTGGTTTTGCAGTACCAAAGGTGACTTTAGACTAGAATGTTCACTTTCAGCATGTCTCCATTTGGAATGGGCAGTTTCCTTTTGGAAAAATATGCCAAGTTTGAAATTGTCTTTTAGGAACCACTAGCCCAGTTTTAAGTCTTTTTTTTCTAAACACTTAAATTGGATGACTGTTTTGTAGGATTACTGAAACTAAGCTGTTGTATAGCCCAGGAAATGCATTAAACCAGAACAAATTTGCAAAAGAGTAGAGTTCTTGCAGCATTTAAATCTTTTCATTACCCTGCTACTGTTATGACAGTGTAGAAAGTGTCACCAGTGGTGCTGCTGTTAAATGCATCAATAAGAGTGGATAAATATGATGCTGTTACCTTATCTCATTGCTTTTTTTAATGTTGTTCATGTGATGTTATCTACGCAGTCACCCATGATAAACCTGTGTATTGAAATGCATTTTTTGGAGTCAGTATAATAGATTTCATTTTAATCAATGATTATTATTGGTCCAAAAAGTTAAAGAAAATGTTAAAATTTTGGAAAATACACATCCTTGTAAAGAATTGTTGTTGCCTTGATTTGCACGTGCCTTCCTCTGTGAAACTTTTTTTTTGTTTCTGATTTTTGCACATAGCATTTTCTAAGCATCTGGATGCATTTTGTTACTGCACTAAACAGTTTTTCCACTGTTAATATTTTTTACACATTGATAAACTAGAATTACCATTTTTTGTAATGAGTAGGATTTATCCCTTTGTGAGCCAACACCGATGTAAGATATGTATATTTTTTTCTAGTAACGAAGGCCTGTACGGTAGTGGGAGAGAATCTTTATTCAGTATCACATCTGAGCAAAGTTTCTTTTTTTTGTTGTTCTGCCCCTGAAGTATGCTGGTTTCTTTGCAGAGCAGAAAGATCCAGGACTCAACTGAATTTGTTTCGTTTGCTCAGTGAATTTTTTCTTGATCTTTTGAAATGAAACTAGTAATCATTTTTAAATGCTTACATTATCCATAGCATTAAAAGTCTGCAGAGTGCAGTGGGAAGTGATTGATGCAGGCATCCAACATGTGCGGTGAACTTAACACCTGATGTCATTAAGTGTGAAGACACCTAGTTTCCATCGAACTATTCTGCATCATTGACACTCTGCTTTATTTTAGTTGGCGGAAAGTTGTTTAAATAGTGGGGAAAATGATGCCCGACAAACTGGGTGGTTTCAAATATTGAGCCATGTTTCAAATATATATTTTGTTGATTTATTTATACACTAGTGATTGAACACTAAAGTTACTAGTTCACCCAGTAACCCATCGCTGTTGTGTGGATTTCCTGTGAAACCTGGGTCAGTTTCAGCATTTTGGGAGGAGAGGAGAGGGTAGAATGAATATAAATGCCTGGCTGGGACATGTTGTGACCTGTTAGTCAAACCATGTGCCAGAATTCTGAGATGGAATGGTCATGCACTCATTTCCGTAGCTGTAGGGTTAGGCTTTAAAAAAAATTCACAGCACTGTCAAAAAGATAAAAGTAAAGCCAGTATGTTCAATGTCAAATGAACCATCTGCACAATTTCTGTAAACATTTTTTGCAATCACAAGGTCAAATGAGCAAGTATCTATTTACCATTTAGATGCTCCTAGTTGCATGAAAGTCATATGCTACTTTTTTTTAAAAATCCTTTTTAAAGTCAACACAAATTGACATCTATTTATGACCTAGCTTTGAATATCATTTGTAGATGGTGTCTGAGAATGCCCTGAGCTTTAATACACTCCCGTATTCCTCAGATATGAGAACCCCTTCTAAGTTTATTACCCGGTAACATTACTGATGCACTGAACTATTTTTATTTCATAATGGACATAACAGTTAACTCTTGATGCAGTGCTGATCTCCATTACTTTGCTGTCCCTTGGACACTCGACAATGTACTTAACTCTCTCATTTCCCCTCTTTCAGTTTTGTGCTGGTTTTGACCTTGTGGTACAACATTTAAATTTGTGAGCAATTTACAAACAGCTGGAAACTTGTAACAAATTTTACAGCTGATTCTCTTAGATTTTTGTCAACAAGAATATTGCATTTGTGGAAGCTAAACATAGCTTGATTTTGTCCACAGGTGACTGACCTGCGTTCTATTTTTCTGCATGCATCTAGCATACAAGCAGGGCTTAAGAGAAAGTGTAATTGAGTCTTCAGAAATCTGTGAACCTACTAAGCTGTTTATTGACTGACTTAATTTCATCTTGGGAGTTTTGTGGGAGTTTTAGAAGTTGTAAACCACTTTTGACTTGATTCCTTAATAAAGATACTTTTTAAAAATGTGTTTTCTTTGCACTTGTGAATAGTTTTTGGATTATTGATTTATAGAAAGAAATTTATATTTGTGCATCTTCAGGATGTGTCAGATTGTTTTGTAGCCAAGAGCTGTCATTTTTATGTTGACCAACATGCGTAGCCATTTGCTACAAAACCCCCACATCTCAGTTCGATCCCTCAGCATCACGTGTCCTGTCAAAATGCTCTGTCTTTGTTTCAAGAAGTGTGTTGAACTGGACAATGAGGGTTTGATTTAATATAGGCTTGCTACTGATTGCATAGTAGAAGAGAGAAAAGCCAGTAAAATCTGGAAATATCTATAAAAACCAAAAGGACTGGATGCTGGAAACCAGAAACACAAATTACTGGAAAAGCTCTGCAGGTCTGACAGCAGCTGTGGAGAGAAATCAGAGCTAATGTTTCAGGTCCAGTGATTCTTCCTCAGAATTGATGGTAGCTATGAAAAAGTTGATAGGGTGGAGTTAGAGCCAAAAGAGACAGAAGAACAGTTGGATAGACAAAGGAGTGGATTACAAGCAGCCGAGGATAATGAATGGCTACTAATGAGGACCACTGGTGGCTAACAATGGGTGGTGTTTAGTAGCAGATTATCTGATAACAAGAGTTGGTGTGTGAGAGTTAGATTAAGGGCGTGTGAGGAATATTTACTGGTCTTGGTTATTTTAAGATGAACTCTGGTTTGAACTACTACTACTACTAGTCATTTCCAAGTGTTAGTGTTCCCCTCCTCAGCCATGCACTCTTTCCCATTCTGTAAGGTCAAGACTGACTTGCCACAATGCCATTTTCTCTTATGCTCCCAAAAATGCCATTTTTTCACATTTGTCCAAAGATTCCTTGATGTTTTCAAATCTTTAAATCTATCTTTGTCTTGAATGTACTTGAAAGCTGAGCCTCCAATCCATCTGGGGTAGAATTCTGGTGATTCACTACCCTGTGTAAGGAAATCCCTCATCTCACTCTGAAACAGGCTGAACAATATGTTGAGACCATACCCCTGCTCCTGGACAGTCTAGTGAAACATTCTTGCATTTACTGTCAAGCCTGTAGAAATTTTGTAAGTTTCTAAGATTGTCCTCAGCTTTATTAACAAATAGGCATAGAGCATGTGAGAAAGGAGTGAAGTTGAATTTGTATATGAAACAGTTAATGGTAGGGCCGTGGGGCGTGTTGTCGAGCAGAGAGATCTAAAATAGAGGTACATGGTTCTTTTGAGGTGGTGGACAAGGTGGTGAAGAAAGCATTTGGCATGTTTGCCTTCATGGGTCAGAGCATTGAGAAAGGAGTTGTCCAGCCATAACACAATGCTCCAAGACCTATTTGGAGTGCTGCCTACCATTCTGTTCATTCTGCTGTAGGAAGGATGTTGTTAAACTGGAAAGGGTGCAAAAAAGATTTACAAGGATGTTACTGAGACTGGAATGTTTGAGTCGTAAGGAGAGGCTGGATAGGCTGGTACCTTTTGCCCTGGAATATAGGAGACTGAGGGGTGACCTTGCAGGTTTATGAAATCATAAGGGGTATGGATAAGGTGAATAGTTAAGAGATTTTCCCCAGGGTGGGGGCATATTTTTAAAGTGAGAGGAGAAAGAGTTAAAAAGGATCTAACACGCAACTTTTCCTCATATACTCTGATTTCTTTTCAGGTGTGATTTTTGGAATGAGCTGCCAGAGGAAATAGAGGAGGGTATAGTTACAACATTTAAACACTCATTTGGACCGATACCTAGATAGGAAAGGTTTAAAGGGATATAGGCCAAACTCAAGCAAATGGGACTAGTTTAGTTTAGGAAACTGGGTTGGTATGGACGAGTTGAGCTAAAGGGCCTGTTTCCATGTCCTTGCATGAGATAGGGAGGGACAAAGTCACGAAGGACTTGAAAACTAAGGTGAGAATTTTAAAATCTAGGTGTTTACTAAGTAGGAACCTTTGTAGGTCAATGAGCTCAGGATGTGGGTGTTTGTTTATATTGGCATTTCCCTCCTTTTCATTGTTGTCTCAGTATTCCAGGATGCTGCTGCTTTATCTGCACATGTGCGTGACAGCCTGGTCTTGGCCTTCGATGTTAGTCTTTGTACTGTTCAAAATTGTGAAAGCCATTTCACTCCATGCATGAGATAATCGGTGTCACTCAAAGCTACTGCGGGTATTTGTGGGTGTCTCTAAATGGAGATTGTGACCAGTTTGCAAACCGGAAGTGGTGTGCTGGATTCTTGCCATTCGGCGGGCACCCAGAGGGAAGGACCAAGTCAGGGACCTATAGATGTGTCATCTGAACACACACATCAATATTTCAGCACTCTGTCTGCGTTTGTATGGGTAAAAAAAAAACTGCAGAAGCTAGAATCCAAAGTAGACAGGCAGGAGGCTGGAAGAGCACAGCAAGCCAGGCAGCATCAAGAGGTGGAGAAGTAGACATTTTGTGCATGACCTGAACTCTACCTGACTCCTATTTTCCTCATTCCTACTTTCTAATCAAGACAGTCCTTCAAAGCCTGGATTTAAACTGCATTCCACACCATTGATGAATGGACACCATCTCCCAGTTTACCAAGTACAGAACAACCTCGATTATTTGAACAAGACAGCCAGGGAGTATTTTGTTCGGATAACTGAATATCTTTACAGGCCTTGAACTTGGTTGGATAATCTGAAATTCGGATAGTTGATGTTTGGACTACTGAAGTTAGAGTCATAGAGATGTACAGCATGGAAACAGACCCTTCGGTCCAACCCGTCCATGCCGACCAGATATCCCAACCCAATCTAGTCCCACCTGCCAGCACTGAGCCCATATCCCTCCAAACCCTTCCTATTCATATACCCATCAAATGCCTCTGAAATGTTGCAATTGTACCAGCCTCCACCACTTCTCTGGCAGCTCATTCCATACACGTACCACCCTTTGCTTTGAAAAGGTTGCCCCTTAGGTCTCAATCTTTCCCCTCTCACCCTAAATCTATGCCCTCTAGTTCTGGAATCCCCGACCCCAGGGAAAAGACTGTCTATTTATCCTATCCATGCCCCTCATAATTTTGTAAACCTCTATTAGGTCACCCCTCAGCCTTCAATGCTCCAGGGAAAACAGCCCCAGCCTGTTCAGCCACTCCCTGTAGCTCAGATCC